>NW_005435079.1:559661-576617 GCF_000147415.1 Chlorella variabilis | reverse complement strand
TGCCCATTTTCTGCTGCTAAGTGGCAAGGAAGCGGCTCCATGCTGGCCAGCTGGGCTTGCCGCTGCTGGAGCTGCTGCTGGCGCTCCTGCCGCTGCTGCGCCGCCCGGCCCGGCAGAGAGGCCAAGAAGGCATCCACGTCCGCTCCGAGCCGAGCCTCCCAGTGATCACGTTTGCGTCCTTGCCGGTCGCCCCAGCCTAAGAAGCCGCTGGGTGCTCGCTCATCCTCGTTGTCATCCCTCTCACCCCGCCGCCTGGCCTGCCCTGGCACATTGAAGGGAGCTTGTTGTCCTGGTCTACTTGCACGGGATCTTTTTGGCTGTGGCCCGTCTAGAGGCCTGGGGGCCGTGGTCTTGCTAACCACCTTCACCCTAAAGTGGTGGCTCATGTCCTAGAAAGCATATTACGGTTGCTGGGATGCCAACAGAACAAACGGGAGGGAGAATGATGCATGATTGAGGATGATGTCCCCAATGACCCTCCAGGTGGGGGGCCATCATGCCCATCATGGGGCACATCCTTACCGGGAGGCCTACCTGCTCAGCGGCTGCTGGAGAAGGCCTAGGCCGGCCTGCGTTCGGGCAGCGTCCTCGTTGAGCTGTGCAGCAGGCATGCAACGCCCCCATTGAGCACGCACCGCGGCCTTGGGCTGCTGCAATATGATATGGACGGCGGGGGCTTTCTCGGCGCTCGTGTTTATGGTGGCCCTTGCGGTGCCAGGCGCGGTGCCTGGAGTGCAGGGCCAGACGTCAACACAAACCGACCGTAAGAGGCGGGAGCGAACCACGCCCGGCGTTGCCATGCTGATGTCTGTGCTCCCAAGGGCCAATCCGGCTCCGCCTTTGCTCTCAGAGGAGGGAGAGAATGCAGCTGTCCAAGCAGCCGTGGGGCATTCATGTGCTTGGCAGCCGCACCTCGCCGAACCCCAGTGCTTGTGGCGGGACGGCCGCCGCCCCCGCTCGGTTCACCGAGACCACCATCGCTGGCCCTGTTTTCCTGCAGAGATGCGCCTGCTTGCGCAGCGCTATGCCATCACCAACTGGGATGCGTATGCAGCTGCAAACAACATCAGCGGCTGGGTGTCTGACAACAGCGTCCCTGTTTGCCTCTGGACGGGTGTTACGTGCACCCCGGACGGCAGGATACAGTCGTTGTGAGTGGGCTGCCGTGGAGGTCTACCCGAGGGCCTGCATTAAAGGTAAAGGTAAAGGTGGGGAAGAGCCTCCACAAGCTTCACTTCCCGGTTTTAACGTCTAGCTTTAGACCATTATTTGATCTGCCCGACGCGCCAAGTGCAGTACCCCCCACTAGTAGTGAATGGGTCCCGGGGAGGCCTGTGCCGAAGCCTTGGCGATTCTATTAGGCGTTCCCGAAGGAATTGGCTTGGATTGGCGCTGAGCCGGTCAGCTATGCCGCGTTTGTCCTCACAAAGTTTCGACATGGGAGGAATCGAACCTGTGCCCTCTCGGAGGGTTTAGACACTAGCTCCAGCGCCTTCAAAGAAGGCCTTTCTTAGCCGCGGCCTAAAGGTAAAGGTGGGGAAGAGCCTCCACAAGCTTCACTTCCCGGTTTTAACGTCTAGCTTTAGACCATTATTTGATCTGCCCGACGCGCCAAGTGCAGTACCCCCCACTAGTAGTGAATGGGTCCCGGGGAGGCCTGTGCCGAAGCCTTGGCGATTCTATTAGGCGTTCCCGAAGGAATTGGCTTGGATTGGCGCTGAGCCGGTCAGCTATGCCGCGTTTGTCCTCACAAAGTTTCGACATGGGAGGAATCGAACCTGTGCCCTCTCGGAGGGTTTAGACACTAGCTCCAGCGCCTTCAAAGAAGGCCTTTCTTAGCCGCGGCCTTAAGTCTGCATTGCAGCCGCATAAGATGCAGCGCGCAAAACATGGCACATCAAGTGCGGTGCATGTTAGTGGAACCCCTGTGTGACCCAGCTGCTGCTTTGCCTCTCCGCCATGCTGCCATATAGAGCGCTGCAGTGCCCGAGCTGCCCGCTCAAGGCGCTGGGTACGGTGGCTTCCAACCTGTCACAGATTATGTGAGTGGTAGCGGATTGACAGCAAGCTGGCAGTTGCCCCGGACACTGTGCCTCAGCTTGGGCGGGCATTCGTGCAGCGTTGTGCGAATTGACGGCAGACGAGCAAGCGATGTGCACATGGATCCCCGTTGATGCACCACTCCCCTGTTCCTCCTCCACCTCGCCTGTTGTTTGTGCCTGCAGGCCGATGAAGACTCTCAACTTGCAGCAGCAGCAGCTGGGTGGCAACCTGCCGCCAGAGTTTGGCCTGAATGGTTCCTTCCCAAACCTCATCAACCTGCTGCTTCAGCAGAACCAATTCACAGGTGCAGTAAGGGCGGGGGTGGTTGCCTGCTGGGCGGCATGTGCAGCATGCACACCAAGTCAAGCATGCACACCCACTGAGCAAGGGTTTCCTCCCATGCCATGCTGCTGCAGGCACGGTCCCGGCATCTTGGGGTAGCAAGGACTCGTTTCCCAACCTATCGCTGCTCACTCTCTCTGGCAACAACCTGACTGGTCCCCTGCCGGAGCCCCAGCTGTGGCCGCAGCTACATGTATTGTGAGTGGAGGCGAGAGGAGTGGATGGCTGTGTGGGTCAGGGCTGCAAAGGCCACGCAGTTACTCGTGCAGGGGGCGATGCCACTGAGCTGGCACAGCCCGACCAGAGCAGAGGGGGCAGCTTGTTGTTCCCAGAAGCTGGCAAGACCCGCGCCCAGCGGCGTGGCTGGCAGACGACAGCGGCTGAACTTGTATCGCAATGTGCCCCCTCTGCTGCAGCCGCTGCCAGCATAACCAGTTCAGTGGCACAATACCCGGATCATGGGCCCAATCCATGCCGAATGCACAGGTACTGGCTTAGGTAGAGCGAGCCTCTGCCAATGTATTGCTGCCAATGCCCGGTGCTGGGTGTGTGCACACAACTACAGCTACACTGCTGCTGCTGCACCTGCTGCCGCAGATCCTAGCACTGCAGCAGAACAGGCTGCGTGGGCAGCTTCCGCTGGAGTGGGCCCCCGCCACAGCCTTTACCTCGCTGGAGGAGCTGTACCTGCAGAACAACCTGGTGCGCGTTGCATGTACTGCTGGCACTGCATCTTTCCTGTGGCATCGTGGAACGCAAGCTCAAAGCGTGTGGGCTCTCGGCAAGTGCCGTGGCTTGCTCCAGCCCGGCATTGCTGCACGCTCTGTCTCTGACATCCACGCTGCAAGCCCCGTGTGCGTTGCAGCTGGAAGGGCGGCTGCCAAGGGGGGACGCCACTTTCAAGCTCCAGTTCCCCAAGATGCGAATAGTCGACATGTCTTGTGCGTGCCTGGCTGCTGACATCGCTGCTGGGTTTGTCTACGCCCGTGTTGCGACTGGCAGGCTGCTGCTGGGGCTGCCCATTTGTCGGGCACCAGTTCCGAATGTTGCGTGGCATATTGACCCTACTCTTGTGCCCCTCTGCGTGTACAGTCAACAACTTCACAGGCGACATGCCGGCTTCGTGGGGAGAGAACAACACGTCCCCTAACTTAGAGCTGATGTGAGGCCTGGGGGAAAGGGGGTATTTTCCTGTCCTGGCCAGCTGCTGTGCTTCGCGGCAGGTGTATCGGTCAGTTCGGAGGTTCAGAGAGGAGCTGGGTCTGCTTCCTCCCGGCTTCCCGCCTGCAGGTACCTGCGCAACCTGAGCCTGGCTGGCACGCTGCCCCCCATCTGGGGCAACGGCGGCGGCATGGACAAGCTGCGCCAGCTGTGGATTGATGGCAACGACCTGTCCGGTACCATCCCGGCAGAGTGGGCCAGCTTCCCCAGCCTGGAGCAGCTGTACGTGCGGCCGGGCAACCTGAAGCTGTGCGGGCCGCTGCCGCCTGGCATCACATTCCAGGTGGGGCACCTGGCTGGCACACGCACACATCTACGGAACAGGCGCACCAGGGAGCAACACACCCTCCTGTGGAACCTCGTCTGGTGCTGCCTCCCAGCCAGCCAGCCGCACTAGCTGCATGCCAGCTCACCCCCCGCCCCCGCCCCTGCCTCTACTGCTGCAGCTGTGCAGCGCCAATGGCAACAGCGAGTGCAACGAAACCGTGGCGCTGGACGGGCCCACCTGCCCGCCGTGGGTGCCACCGCCGCCGCCGGAGCCCGAGGGCGGCAGCAACACGTCCGCCATCGTGGGCGGCGTGGTGGGCGGCGTGGCCGGCGGCATCCTGCTGGCCGCAGGCGTGGTGCTTGTGCTGCGGTGGAACAAGCGGCGCAAGCAGCGCATGTCGCCGTTCATTGCCGAGGCACAGGGGCCGGTGGCACCCTCCAAGGACGACCTTTCCAAATACTCTCGGGTGCTGGAGTCTGTGGAGGGCGGCGGCGACGCGAAGCATGAGAACAAACGTGAGTGGCAAGCGCCAGAAGTGGGATTGCTGCCGCAGCTGGCTTCCGCTCTGCTGTCGCTACGTGCTCTGTGTTGTGTGCCGCGCTAACACACCGGGTGCCGCCGCACTCATGCCTGCCGCAGTCGCCAGCTGGCCTTCCCGCGTCGCCAGCCGCATGTCAGGCATGTTCGGCAGCCCCAGCCAGCCCATCAGCCAATCCAGCGGGACGCAGCTGTCGCCCCTGCAGTCGGGCAGCGTCGGCAGCGGGGCCGCTCCCGCTGCGGCGGCTGCCGCCGGCGGCCTGGCCACCTCTGGCAAGCTTCCCTCCCGTGACGGCCTGCTGACGTGGGTGTACTGCCCGCCTGCCTGCCTGCCTTGCCTGCCCTGCCTGCCTTGCCTGCTTTCTGACGAGCACAAGCACGATACATGCACTGTGCATCGCCAGCACGCTTCCCAGCGCCACCCGTGCTGGGCAGCCTGCTTATTGCCTATGTTCCCCTTGTTGAGAGCACGGCATCCCACCTCGAGCTACACACTACCATGAATACCAGCTACTCAACCAGCCCAACAATACCCGCCTGCACTTCTGCAGGTATCACAATGACTCGGTGCTTCTTTCCAGCATGGACATGTCAGCAGCGTCTGCCGCCGGGATGCAGGGCCAGCCCTCCGCCTTTGCGTACAACTACACCGGCAACATCAGCAGCATGACCCTTGGCGGCGGCATGACCCCAATCCGCGTCAGCGAGGACGTGCGCGGCTCGGTGGATGCGGCGCTCTGGGGGGTGGGCATCCAGCAGCTGCCAGACTGGGAGATCCAGCCCGAAGGTGCGCGGCAGGGCACGGGAAGTGCTGCGTGCGGCGGTGGTGGCTGGAGCTCGGTTGCATGTGGCAGCCACCATGGGTGTGTGATGGGGAGGAGGGTAATGCACTGCTCCTGCCGCCCCACTAGTTGTCAGCCGAGCGAGGCATTAGCGCTCATCCCCAGCTTTCGTGTCGCGCTGCCGCAGAGATTCAGTACATGAAGCGGGCTGACGGAACGGACTGGGAGCTGGGGTGCGGAGGGTTTGGCAAGGTGCGCATTCCAGAGGTCCTGCAAGAAGCAGCGCAGGCCATCTCCATGCCGCTCGGGTGTCCCTGCATAGGCACCTGTGTTCCCTCATGCACCTCATCCTCCACGCGCGTTCCTGCTATGTCTGACACCTCTCCAACCCCCACCACGCCCTCCCCCCTCCCCACCCACAGGTGTTCAAAGCCATGCGCAACGGAGCGCAGCCGGTGGCAGTCAAAGTGCTGACGGTGGGTGCCGGGCTGGCGGCGCACCTGCCAGCAGGCCGGCGGCCTGGGAAGCTTGGGCCGGGGGCGCTCGCGGGCACCTGCTTGCCTCTCTTCCTGCGGACCCTCGTCCGCTTCCACTCTGTGCTCCTGCCTATGTGAGCCCCTCCAATCTCTCTCCCCATGTTGTGTGCAGTCTGGCCCCGACACGCGCTACATGGCCATGGCCGAGTTCAAGCGTGAGGTTGCCATCCTCAAGTCGTGCCGCGATCCAAATATAGTCGCCTTTTTGGTGAGGCGCCTGAAGGGCCCACGCGCCGCCCGCGGGCTGCGGGCCGCGGCAGTGGCTGGGCCAAGGGCACCAGCCGCGGCAGCACACAGGCAGGGCTGGGGCCGGAACACCACATGCACCTAAAGTCACTTGTTCGTCACCCGTGCCCCGTCTTGCGTGCGCCCGCGCGTGCGTCACTGTATGGCGTGCAGGGCGCGTGCCTGCGGGACGACTGCGCCATGCTGGTCACAGAGTATTGCGAGGGCGGCAACCTGGCGCGCAACATCCTGGCGCACAAGGTCAGCTGGTATCGACGGGGAAGAAAGGTGCGCAGGCCACGGGCCTCCTCTGCTGTTGTCGGTGGTGCATGTTCACATGGGGGACGGCTTGTGTGTGAGTTGAGTTTGTTTGTTGCGTTGGGCCTGGGCTGGGCTGCTGGGTGTGGGCAGGGAGAAATTCTGCTGGGTGCATGTATGTCGCAGCGCCTCACCGCCATGCTGCCTGCTGGCCATCTGCCCGCCCTGCTGCCCTGCCCGCAGATTGCCATCGACATTGCCAAGGGGCTGGTGTTTCTGCACTCTCGCCGTATCGTGCACCTCGACCTCAAGTCGCCCAACATCCTGCTGGCGCGGTGAGGAATACAGCGGCAGCTCAGTTCCATGTGCCATGTTCTCTGGTTGGGCAGCTGTTGTGTCTTACTGTGCTGGGACCTGACAGATGTGCATCTGCGCCTTCATCCTGCAGGGACGGTACGGCCAAGATTGCTGACGTTGGCCTGGCCAAGATCATAGCTCAGGAGTATTCTGCGGTGACGGGCGCTGTGGGCACACTAGCATGGGTGCGTCATTGGAAGTGCAGCACCTTGCCGGCCACCTTTGCCTTTACTTGCGCGAGCAGGCTGCTGGATCCACCTCGCCGGCTTGCCCTTTTGCCCCCACGGCTGACCCGCTACTGCTGCTTCCTCCCTGCGTGCAGTCCTCTCCAGAGATGCTATTGGGCGCCCGGTGCACCGAGAGGTCGGACATCTACTCTTATGGCGAGTATTGCCCAGTGGTGTATGTGTCGGCACGCGTCACTGGCCAGCCCTTCTTGCCCTCCACCTGCACCCTGGCGACGGCATCCCACCCCCATCCCCCTGCCCAATGCCTGCCGCAGGCGTGGTGCTGTGGGAGATTGCAACGGGGCAGACGCCCATCCGGGGCCAGCTGCGGGATGTGCGGTGAGGGCCGGCAGCGCGCATGGGCTCCAAGAGCAGACTGGCAGCTGCAGGCCTTTCGCAGGAGCCCACGATGGAGCAGTCCCCTGCCTGGCGCTGGCTCTGGCCTCGCTCCACCCCGCCCTCCCTGTCCTGGCCTGCCCCGCTGCCGCAGGGTGCCCGAGGAGTGCCCAGAGGAGCTGCGCAAGCTGATGCTCGACTGCCTGGAGCAGAACCCTCGGCGGCGGCCCTCCGCCACGCAGATCATCGACCGGCTGAAGAAGATCCCTGTGTCACCTGAGGAGCACCAGCCGGCGCTGCCACCCGCCACTCTGCGCCCGGAGACGGCAGCAGAGGCGCGGGCGTCAGCGGGACGGAGAAAGAGGGCGGCCGGCGCCAGCGGGGCGCCAACCCCTGCCGCCAGCGCCTCTGCCTCGCCCATCAGCGCCTTTGCGGCGGCGGCGGGCGGGCCGCCAGGCACGCCCATGGCCCGCACCGCCAGCAATGCCAGCGACGCTGGCAGGCAGGCGGGCGCCCCGCAGCCACAGCGCGGCGGCAGCCCAGCGCCGGTAGCTCCCGCACAGGGCACCTTTGCGGGAGCGCCGCTGGCGCCGGCGGGCTCGCTGCCGACACCGTTTGGCGCCGCCGCTCGCAGGCCCAGCAGTGCCACCGAGGGGCAGCTGCCGGCCTGGGGGAGCGAGGAGGACCTCGCAAGCAGCAGCGCAAACCCCACAGAAGACGCCGGGACGGAACCAGAGGGGGCCAGCAGGAGCCTGAGCCTGAGCCGGGATCCAAGCCTGGTGGCCCCACCGGGCCGCACCGCAAGTGGCGCGCTGGCACGGGCGGGGTCCGGCCTGCCGCCCAGGCCCAGCCCCTTTGCTAGCAGCAAGCTTGCGGCGCACACCCCGCCTTCACCTTCTCCCTAGGCCCTGCCCGGCCATTGCCGCCGCAGCTGGCTTCACTGATGCCCCTGGTCCAGCTGTGGTGCTGGTCAGATTCTACCTCCCCAGTTGGTATCATGCCAGCCCGGCCGCACGTTGCCATTTATTTATTTGTCCACTATACCGTGCCCTCATTGTTTTTTGCTGTGGTCAGCCAACGACATGCTGATGCCGCCGAGATCCGACCCCCCTCCTCTTTTCCCTTCTTTTCAAGACCTTTTCCTGCCACGGCCGCCACGGCTGCCGTACCAACATGACATCACTTTGCTGCTGCTTGCTACGTCTCCCCTTTCTTACAACCATTGATTTATTCTTCACCCCTCACCAGTGGGGCTTATTCCCTATTCCTTATGCGCACCCCGCTTGCCATACCCACTGCAATGCAAGGCTCAGTTGAGAAAATGGCCGATGCAGGGTTGGACAGTGGGATGGCAGGCTTTCACAGTTTGTAGGCCGCATTGGGGATGACGGTAAGGATCTCCAGCTCCCCGCCCGGCTGCTGCAGGCCCGCCCAGCTGCCGCTGCTTCCGTGGGCAGCGGCAGTGCCAGGCAGCGGCTCCTCGCCGCCGCCATCGCCCCAGCTGCTTCTGGCCAGCGGGCTGGCGCTGCCGATGCTGCTGCTGGCGGTGGAGCGGCGGGAGGCGGCGGCCTGCACGATGACGTGGCAGTCAGTGGCGGCGCTATCCTCAAGGCTGTCCAGCAGGCACACAGGGTTGCTGCGGCAGCTGTAGGCAAGGTAGAGCGAGGCTGGGGCGGCGGCGGCAGTGCGCTCGGCGGGCTGGCATGCGGAGGCTGCCGGGGCGCCGGCTGTTGCCGCCGACGCGGCGGCACGCCGGCGCTGCAGGTGCTGCTGCTCCAGAGCGGTCCTGAGGCGGGCAAGTGCTGCGACGGTCTCAGAGGAGGAGGGCGCGCTGGGGGGCGGCGGCAGCGGCGAGGGGCCCGCCGCCTCTGCTGCTACTGCAGCAGGCAGGGCTGCCGCGGCACCGGCACCAGGCGGCGAGGAGCTGGCTGGGCCTGCGTCGCTGGCGAAGCTGGGCTCCGATGCGGTTCCATACTCCGCCCCGCCATCCCTGTCTTGGGCCATGGAGGCCAAGGGTATCATTCGGTAGCCCGTGGTGTCGCCTGCACAATGTGCAGAGGAGTAGGACGACGTTTGGGGCAGGGCTGGTGGGGAGCAGAAACTCTTGTCCTCGCCGGCCTGCCGCGTGGGGCCGCTCGGCGGCGGCACCTCCCGCCTTCTCGACTTTGTCGCAGCCGGGCAATGCATAGTCTCACCTGCAGGTTTCAGGCCGAACCAGGCCTTCACGTAGTCGCCAGACAGCTGCTGAGGCAGCAGACTCCCCAGCCGCGGCATGTTGCTGCAGGGCCACCAAGTATGCTTGCGTTGAAAGGCGTTTGGTGGGTCGAGTGGGCGAAATTGAGAGCGTTCAGTTACGGGCCCACGTTACGTTGACCGACGACTGCAACCAGGTGGCGCCGGCGCCAACACAGAATGCAAATTCTGACGAAGCCTGCTCATGTTCGCCGCCCATCAGCAGAGTGTTTTGATGGAGAGGCTTGAGATCAGCGTTCTGCGGGCATGTGCTGTTTAGATGAACCGAGGGGCAAGACTCTGCGGGCGGGACAACTGTATTGCTGGGTTCTGAACGGCAGGAAGCCACACACTGCATGTAGCATAGCGAACTCGGTTTGCTCTCCTTTTCCCGTCCAAACCACTCAATTTTGCTGGTGGAAGCCCATTGAGAGAAGTTGCACAAGTTTGTTGCTCGTGAACCTCCAACTACTGACAACTCGCGGCGCAGCGCAGCCGGCGGGCCGGAGACCCGAATCCAAGAGGAAACCCCGCCGACAGGGGCACTCCGTGCCGGTGGGGGTGCCTCTCCAGCTGCTGCCCGCCTGCCGCCCCAACGTCAACGTCGGCATGGCTGAGTTCACCGGCCCCAGCATGTCCGAGCTGCCTGGCTGGCGCATTGGCATCATATTCATCATCTTCTTCACCGTTGCATTTGCCTGGGATGCGGGCACCGCGTGAGTAAAAAAATGCCCCGGCACCTGCTGCGCCTCTAGGGGCGACGATGGCTCTCCAGGGGCGACGGGTGGCTCTCCCTGACCACCTTTTTCCACGCCCAACCCATCTGCCACAAAACCATGCAGGGCCCTGGAAGGCTGGCTGAAGCGCCACCACAAGCGCGGCCTGCGCCATGTTTTGCAGCGCCTGCAGCGCGAGCTGCTGGTGCTGGGCTTGCTCTCTCTCCTGCTCATCGCATTCGAGGTGGGTGGTGCCGGCAGTTGTGAGGCTGCGCCTGCGACTCTCGCCTCCGGTCCTCGATGGAGTTGAGCATAAATACTCACTGGTTGCGGCCAATGCTCAACTGTGCTGTTCCTGCCCGCACCTGCAGGGGTATCTGTTGAAGATCTGCATACCGTGCGGCACCTCCTGCAGCTGGGACTGCCCTGCACAACAGGGCTCCGATGCAGGCAGCGGCAGCGATGGCGGCCATCGCCGCCAGCTGCTTGCCTCGGCAGCCCTGGATGAGCTATCCTGCAGGCAGGCAGCCGACACGTGTGGCCCTGGCAGCGAGCCCTTCTGGTCGCAGCTGGCCTTGATCCAGGCGCACGTATTCCTCTTCACCATTGCCGCCGTGCACATCTGCTACGCATGCGTCTCAATGCTGCTCTGCCTTTGGAAGGTGAGGTGGGCAGGAGGCACAAGACGCCAGTGGATTGAGGCTGTCTGCTGCGCTGGGCGCAGCACCAAACTTGCATACCCGTGCAATCCCTGCTTCGCAGCTGCGGCGGTGGCATCGCTTCGAGCAGCATGCGCTGCAGCACGAGCTGCGGCCAATGAGCTTGAGGTTGGTGCTGCCCGGTGGCTGCTGCTGCTTCTTTGCACGTGCTGGATGGGGCCACCCCCTAAATGTTTGCTTGGCTGTGAGCCAGTCCCTTGGACAAAGTGATAATGTGGGCTGCACACGCCGCGTTCCAGTTCCACGCACTGCCCATCCCCTGTGCCCGCAGGTCCTTGCCGCGCCCCGGGGACAATGCGCTCACGCATTTTCTGTGGTGCATAGCGTCCATGCTCACAGGTGCCGTCCTCAGGCTGTTCTTCCTCCAGGCACCCTGGGACAATCGTTCCCCTCAGCGTGCATGCGCCATGCCTTTCTCCTGTGTTGGTAGCAGGTGGTGTCAATGCAGAGGTGTACCTGGGCCTGCGGCGCCTGTTTGTGGAGCGGCTCGACGTGGACCCCTCTTTTGACTTCTGGAGGTGAGCCGGCTTTGGGGCAGCGGCCTCGGGTCTGCAGCCACGCCGGGTGACCCTACCTGCTGAGATGCATCCCTGTGCAGCTTTTTGGTGGAAAGTATGGAGGAGGAGTTTAGCCAAGTGGTTGGCGTCAACATCGTTCTCTGGCTGCTGCTGCTAGTCTGGATCATGCTCCCTGGAGCGGTGGGTGGGAGGAATGTGGCAGCGGCTGCTCCCTTGATGGCGTCTTGCAGGTCATCACGTCATTCTCTATCTCTCTGGTTGCAGTCGTACCAAATGATCTGGCTCTCCAGCCTTGCCGTTGCGGCGGTGTTCCTGGTGGGCATCAAGCTGCAGTCCATCATAATCTGCCTGGCCCAGGGCGCATACCAACTGTACGGCAGCCGCTCAGGTATGTTGGAGGCAAATGCAGGACAGAGTGGTTTCTGCCAGGCCATTCCTCTCTCCATTTGCCATCTGCAGTGCACCACCGCTCACCGAGTGTGCTGCAAAGCATGAAGCAGCGCTTGCAGCGCCTGTCTGCATTCTCGACCAGTAGCCAGCCGGATGGCCAGATTGGGGCTGCAAGAACCGGCGGCAGCGGGGCGACCGCGGATGATGGTTGTGATGACGCTGGCAGCTGTGCATGCGAGGACAGCAGCAGTGGAGGCCATGCATGGCAGCAGCAAGAGTGCAGGGCAGAGGTGCGCCAGGCAGAGTCCGTTGCAGCAGCTGAGGCCACAGCTGCTGCTCTGGATGCCAGCAACAGCCTGCCTTCACCACCTGACACGAGCGACGATGAAGACAAGACGGAGCAGGCAGTTGAAGTGGCGCAAGGGCTGATGGGGCGCGGCGCAACTCCACTGCATGCTGCAAATGTGGCAGCAATAGCAGCTAGGTCATCCCACCAGGAAGCTGTGGCCGAGGCAGCACATACCGTCGGCGTTGGGGCCTGGACTGTTGTCCCCGACGCCGCAGCAGATGAGTCTGCCCCCGCTCAGCAGGAGGCACAGAGGCCACAATTGGACGCCTGGCCGCAGGTTCCGCAGCGGGAGAGGCAGCAGCAGCTGGAGCGGCAGTGGGGGCAGCTGTCATTTGACTTGGAAGCGCAGGAGCGGCCGGGCCAGGCAGCCAGGGCAGCGACAGATGCCGCCAGCGGCCCGTTTCCCAGCAGCAGCGTGTTCCGCCGCTGCTGTCCATGGCTGCTGCCGTGGCTGCCATGGCATCGTGCCCAGCAGAAGAAGCGCATGTCCAAAGCGGTCCAGCGGAGCCAGTCGTTTTCTGAAAAGTAAGAATGATGATGTCTCCTGGCTTTGGTTTGCTCGACCAGTCCACCACAGCTTGTTGTTAATTTCTGCCGCTGCCGCTGCAGATACCGTGGGCCCGACGCAGCTTCGCTCTTTTGGTTTGGCAAACCGCGCCTCGTGCTAAGGACTATCCAGCTGGTGTACTTTGAGAACAGTTTGAGCATTGCAGCTGTATTGTTCAGCGTGTGGCAGGGGGTCGACTTTGACTGGTCCCGCTATGGAGGCTGGCCCTTCCTAGTCAGCATGATTGGTGCGTGGTGCCATGCTGCATGGTTGTGAACGCTGCCGCTGCGATGGGCTGCATTGCGTGTCATCTCAGTAGGTGGATGGAGGTAACTGCTCTGTATTCCTGACGCAGGAGTGGAGATGCTGCTGCTGCTGTTCCTCTCCTTGGCGGTGCTCCCGGTGTACGCCCTTTCGACCGCGGCAGGCAGCCACTCGGCAGTTTCAGGCAAGCTGCATGCTGCCGGCCTTTCAGGCCAATTTAAGCATCTTATATATTTTTTCGTTGATTGAAAAATTGAAAAAAAAACGAAGGGCATTGAGCCAACAGCTTGCTCCCGATTGTTTGCCTGCAGTGATTGAGCATGCGCTGAAGAAGAACATCAAGCCCGACATGGCTAGGCAAGTTGGCATGCTGTGCTCTGTGCCTTTTTGCCATTGGCGCCAACCAATGGTAGCCTTGCATCTCACTGCCATCCTGTTGCATTGCATTCCCCTCATGACGCTCTGCAGGGCCTTGCAGCGCATGTCTGCGGAGCCACGTTGGTCGCCCGAGCCCGGGGAGCACGTGCCTGACAGCACCGGCAATGCTGAGCAGCTAGCAGAAGCTGCAGATGCCGGTGTCTATGATGTCTCCACCAGGCCAGCAGGGGCCAGCAGCATGCAGCAGCTGGAGCAGGAGGGGGGCTCGGAGCTGTCCGGGCAGCAGCCAGACCGGGGCAGCAGCCAAGCGGGGGTGGGCCTTGCGGCTTTTGCGGCGGGTGGATCCGCGGCAGTGCTGGACATCTCCGATGCAGATGACGAGCGGCTATCTATCACGAGGCTCATGGGTAAGCGGAGAGGAAGGGATAGGGAAGGGGAGGGAGGCAGGCGCATCATGGTGGCTGACCACATTCTGATGTGGTTGTATGGCAGAACGCTGCCTTCTCTCTGCCAGGTGTCTCATGCAGCAGCTGCTGGTGGGATGCTCTGCAGGCGCGATGTACCAGAGGCAGCTGCAACACAGACTGGAGCGTGCCTCTGGTCGCAGTTTGCCTTCAGTCCGAAGCATGGCTGGCAGCACACACAGCTCGAGCGGACGTGACATCAGAGAGCGGCTAACCAGGAGCAGCTGGGCTGGGCCCCAGGCGGTCACCCCACTGGAGCCTTTGTCAGAGGATGGGGCTGATGGGTCCGCAACTGCCAGCGGTGCTGCGCACCTGTCAGCAGTGGAGACGTGCCCAGCCGCTGTAGGCGCGAGATGGCCTCAGCAGATGCAGCAGCACATGCGGGCGCGTAGCGCAGCCGCAGATGCCCCAGCAGCAGAAGGGCTAGTCGGGGGCTTGGCTGCAAATGCTGTGTCAGCAGACTCGAGATCCCGCCCCACTCTGCAGCACATTCGCGGCCTCTTTGTTTCCGCGGCAGCAACAGAAGCAGGTGCAGGCGGCTAGGGATTCTGCCTCAAGACATGATTGCCCAATACTGCAATGCCTTTCCTTGTGATGTGATGCATGCAGCCTAGCTGATTACAGCACTTTGCGTGCTATGTGCATATTCGAGCAAAAGTTGGCCAGAGAGGCGCTCATGCAGTGCTGCGCTCCGGGCGCTGTCCAGCCAGCGAGGCGCCTGGTGGCACGTAGCAGGCATCGGGGCGATTGCCAGCATGTGCCACGCAGACGTACCGCCACAGTTGCGCATTGTCCTGCCCCAGAGGGATGCCATTGACCACAACCCACGGCACATATCTGTGGGGCGGCGTCAGCGATGCCGTCTCCGCTTCCGCCTCGTGCTCCAGCTCCGCGCCCTGCTCGCCCTCGGCGCAGCCGTGCAGCGCCTGTGCATCCAGCCCTGTCTGCCCTGCGCACTTGTCCACCCAGGCCTCACTCTGCTCGTGTGGCGCCCCCTCCAGGCACTCCACAAATGGCAGCCACATGTCTTGTCCCGGGTGCAGGTGAGTGGCGCAGTTGATGATGCGGTTGAGGCGGCACTCGACGGGGCCGTGCTGGCACATCACCGTGCCATCCTGCGGCAGCGTGACGGAGGCATTTGTTGACCGAGGCTGCCGGGTACAAGATGCATGAATGCAGCGAGGCAGCCCCAGCTCTCAGCGGCACCAGCCTCGCCTCGCCACGGACTGCATTGCCGTAAGCCACATAACGGAATTGAAGGATGGGCCCAAAGCCCTTGTCCATCAGCGGGGAGAGGGTGGATGTGATGAAGTCGGCGCTGCAAACCAGGGCGATGGCAAGTGATGTGGTTAGAGAGCAGTTGGCGGCTGCAGCATCGCCACAGAACAGGTCAGAGACTTACCAGTACGGGCACAGCGCCTCGGCATACAGGGACACGTTGACTGGCGGGGCGCCATTGGTCGAGGGCGCGGCGTGAACTGCTGGCACCCAGCCGCCCACCGCTAGCGCCAGCAGCGTCAAGAGTGCCGCAGCGCTGCAGCGCCGTGCAGGCATCCCCATCGCCTGCTGTGGATGGGCCAGTGTGTGGCAGGATGCAGACAGCGCAGAGAGACTGGCCCCGTGGATCGCTGAAGGTGAGTGTGCACAGGTCCACAAGGTTTCGATGATTGATTTACCTGTGTAACTGGACGGTAGACAATCCAGAGGATCCTCTGAAGAGAGCTCAGCTTTCCGAGGCCGATGTCCACGTCAGAGCAGCCAAAATACAGCCATCGGCTTCGGCAGCCGTGACACTGACGTGCTTGCCAACCCCGGCGCCCGTCGCGCCGATTCGCCACCCCACCCCTGCGGCCACCTCCCAGCACCGCGCAGCGCCAGCCCCGCCACGGGTGCTGGCTGCAATCCGGGGCCTGTGACATCCACAAGTGCAATGCAGCTACACAGGTGCGGCCGTCACCAGTGCAACCCTCAGCCACTGCGCACTATTCCAGCCACCCCG
Organism: Chlorella variabilis; assembly: GCF_000147415.1. Lineage (NCBI taxonomy): Eukaryota > Viridiplantae > Chlorophyta > Trebouxiophyceae > Chlorellales > Chlorellaceae > Chlorella > Chlorella variabilis. The sequence continues at coordinate 560,909 of NW_005435079.1, read as the reverse complement.
CCAAACAAGCTGCCCGCCACGCCTGCTATGCTGCAGAGCCTCCCTTGCTGCTCCTGCGGGACTGCGGCCCTTCCAGGCAGCATCGCCCGCGGTGCGGTGGCGCCAGCAACGGCGGCACCTCCCCGAGCAGCAGCGGCAACTGTTGGCAGCAGCGGCGCAGAGCTCGCGGTGTCGACGCGGCGCCCTGCTTATCGCAGCCTCTGCAGCAGCCGGCGCCGGGGCGCTGGTGCGTGCCATGCCGCCTGCAGCCAGGCTCGTCATGCAGGTGGCGTCGCTTGGCGCCCTCGTGCCACCTGCATGGTGGTCAGCATGCATGGTCGTCAGCATTTTGAATGCGCCCATCGCCGCCGTGCCGCCGCTGCAGGAGCCGGAGCCGTCTGCGGCCCAGAAGATAGTTGCCTTCAAGGAGGCGTTTTGGAAGTTCCTGCGCCCCCACACTATCCGCGGCACCATCCTGGGCAGCACCGCGGTCACCGCCATCGCAGTGCTGGAAAACACGGCGGTGCGTTGTATTGGTGTGCCTGCAGCTGCAGCACGCTGCTGCTGGCCGCCGCCGGCATGCCTATGCAGTCGCACCACCCGACCCTGCCGCGGGTGCTTTCGCCGCCATGTCGCTCACGTGCCGCACCCTCTGCCCCTGCCCCCGCACCACTCTCCTCCCTGTTGCAGCTGATTGATTGGGCGCTGCTCCCGCGCGCGATGCTGGGCGTGCTGGCCCTGCTGTGCGGCAACGGATACATTGTGGGCATCAACCAGATTTACGACGTGGACATTGACGCCGTCAACAAGCCCTTCCTGCCCGTGGCCGCCGGCGAGCTGTCCCCCGGCACCGCCTGGCTGCTGTGCCTGGCGCTGGCGGCGGGTGCGTGCCCACCCTGCTTGCACTTACCCCTGGCGCTGCGCCAAGGTCGATGTGCGATGCTGCACCAGGGATCCTGCCCTTCACCTCACCCTGCATCTCACCCCCTGCCCACCCTCCCTGCTGCCTGCATTTGCTGCCCCCGTGATGCGCAGGCGGCGTGGCCATCACGGCCACCAACTTTGGCTCTCTCATCACCGCCCTCTACTCCTTTGGCCTATTCCTGGGCACCATCTACTCGGTGCCGCCGCTGCGCCTCAAGCGCTTTGCCGTGGCAGCCTTCATGATCATTGCTACAGGTGAGAAGAGGGCTGAGGTAGCCGGGAGAGACGGGCCGGAACACTGAGCGAGGCACGAGGACTGGGTTTCAGGAGCAAGGGGGGGGGGGG
>NW_005435079.1:548278-559611 GCF_000147415.1 Chlorella variabilis | reverse complement strand
CATGGGAGAATGGCTGGATGCGAGTGGCATGCCCTCGGCACCCTCCCGCCCACCCACCCACTCGCAGTGCGCGGCTTCCTGCTCAACTTTGGGGTCTACCATGCGGCGCGCGCCGCCCTGGGCCTGCCCTTTGCCTGGAACCCATCCATCACGTGAGCTGGGGCTGTGCGGGGAGTTTGAGGGCAGGGCTGGGCAGGGCAGAGGAGCAGGGCTTGGGGCATGACGCGCTTGTGATGCATTCTGATGCTTGCTTGCTGTGCTGCCGGAGTTCCACAGTTCCTGCCCTCCTGCATGTCCTATCGCCGCAGCTTCATCACCTGCTTTGTCACACTGTTTGCTGTCGTCATCGCCATCACCAAGGACCTGCCGGACATCGAGGGCGACAAGCAGTTTGGCATCGAGACCTTTGCCACCCGCATGGGCGTGCGGTGAGCATGTGGTGGACTTTTGAGCTGGTTTCGGGTGGTTGTTTGTCGCCATTGTCGTCCCGTCTCACATGATCAACTGGTCGTGTGGCCCCCACTTCCTGTTGCCATCCCACTTGCCTACCTGCCTCATCTGCCGTGCAGGCGCATCGCCTTCTTGGGCACTGGGCTGCTGCTGGCAAACTACATGGTGGCGGTGGTGGCCGCGCTGCGCCTGCCTGCCGTGTTCAACCCGTGGACCATGGGTGCGGCGCACGCGCTGCTGGGCGCGGTGCTGCTGTACAAGACCGTGAAGCTGGATGCGGCCAAGTACAGCCAGCAGGGGATCAAGGACTACTATGCGGCCATCTGGTGAGGGGGCCAGCCTGGCGCGGGACTGGAGCTGCAGCTGTGGCCGGCTGGCTATGGGTGGCAAGAGGGTCATGACCGAGTGCCAATTGTATGATTTATGTCACCTGTCTGGCTCTGTGCCATGCCCTGCACCCCCTGCAGGCTCAATTTTTACTGCGAGTACCTGCTTTTGCCCTTCCTGGGCGTGCGCTGAGGCCCGGCCCAGGCGGCATCACCAGCTGCCTTAACACTGCGAGAGCTGGCGCTGAAGTTTTGTCTGATTTTCTGCACTGTGGGACTTGTCTAATGCCGAGTGCTGCCTTTGAAGCTTTGCCATTCTTTCATCTGCGACTGCCTGCTGCCTGACGCTGTTCGCCCATTTATATTGTCCCGCTCCATCTTTCTTGGTTCGACAGCGACGAGGCCCGTGTTACACTGGACCATAGGTGCAGATGCATGTGCAGCATGTGTATGTACGGAGGAATAGGAGGCAGGTAGGTTCATTCAGGGAGCCAGCAACTGGTGCCAGGTGGGACATGGTGAACGAGCCCATGGATGCTGGCAGAGCTGGCAGGTGTTGCTAAATTGTTGAGCGCATTGGAGCAGAAGCAAAAGTGCGGGGAAAGAATGGGCATGGGGAAAGAGCCGGCCGGAAGCAGTCCAAAGCCGGCGGCCGTTTTGGGAAGAAGGCGGCACAGTGGAGGGAAGAGCTGACCAATGCAGGGCGCTAGTGTTCTTCGTACTCCACAGCTCAACCACTCCACAGCTGGTGCACACAAGAGAAAGACCAAACCACCAAGGTGTGGCCTGATAGTATTGTTCAGGGTGTGAGCGCAGGGTGACGTGACTGAAGGGAAAACAGATCAGCACCTGGAACAGGTGAAGCAACTCGCCCGCCTGCTGCGCCGCGTGGGCAAGGCAGCCAACAGAAGGCCCAGGCTATGGTATACAGGGAAGAGGGGCGGTGCGCAACCCACAGCCCGCTCAGGCTGAGCTGGGGCTAGTGGGCTCGCCTGCGCGCCAGGTGGTGCGGGCGCGCACCAGCTCGGTACACGCCTCGCCCTGGCAGCGGCGCAGCACGTGGACAAAGCTGAGGGCATCAGGGCCGGCGCCATTGCACGCCAGCTTGTCGTGTGTTGCTGCAGCGGGCAGGTGATGCAGGCACGGCAGCAGCTGTCAGCTGTCATTGTACTCGCAAGCACTACAGGGCACCAAAACCCTGTAACCAAACTGCTGGCTGGCAGCCCCAATACAGGGCTGCGATGAAGATGACCGACATGCGCAACACACAGACACAGGCAACAACAGCGGGGGAGAAGGCAGAGCAGCACGCAGATGTGGCTCACCGCAGCGCGCCGCCAGCGACTCCACCAGCTCCCCGCTGTGGCACTCCGCCTTGAAGTCAACCTCCATCTGCAGCGCAAAGGGAAGAGCAGCCAGCATGATATGGATGCCCGCGGAACAGTCCTGGGCCAGGTCGGAACGAGCAGCTTGGCGGCACCTGGGAACACATGCACCGCTCCACAGCGGCCCCTACTACTTCTGCGAGCATATCCCGCCCCCGGGGCTGGTTCCCGCCGTGCCGACCCTCCCTCGCACCTGGTACAGGTGGCATCCGTAATAGACGTCGCGCGGCACCGTCTCCATGGCCCAGGCCAGGTAGGTCACGTTGTTGACGTGGCCGTTCATGTCCATGTCAGTGCGACGCGCCACCTGCACCGGCCCCACAATCTGCAGAGCAGCGGGACGCAGCGCAGGGATGGTTGAGAAGCAGGGGACGGAGGCAAGGCTGGGGCGTCGGCACTGTTCTCAAGGGCAGCCGATACAGTGGCGGCGCTACAAATGCCGTGTGGTGAGGACGCTCCTGCTTCCACCCCTCCCCGTCCCCTGCACACCTCTGCGGGCAGGCTGAGGTCTGGCAGCTTCTGGCGGGTGCAGTCGCGCGGGATGGAGTGGCGCGGCGGCTGCAGCTGGAAGGCCTCGCACTTCTCGCGGATGGGCGGCGGCATCTTGCTGAGGCGCCGCGTCTGCATGTTGATCATGACCCAGGTGCTGGTGCCGCGCCCCAGCTCGCGCCCGCTGGCCTTGTCGGTGATGCGAAAGTCGCGCTGCGCCAGCAGCTTGCCGTCCTCCTGGAACCAGGTGTTGATCTGGATGACGTCGCCCCTGCAGGGCAGGCCAACGCGAGGAGCGGACAGGTGAGTTGTATGTTAGCAGCAACGGGGAGCAGGTGGGCACCACCGCAACGATGCTAGCACCCCTTTCACAATCATGCGCCCCGCCCCTGCGGGACCCACCAGCGCGGGTACTCCTCCATCTGGATCTGCATGCGTGTCATCACAAAGATGAGGCCCGCCATGCCCGGGTCGGAGGCAAAGCCCTCGGTGCTGCGCCCCCACATCGCCACCGCGTGGTTGCCGGCCGCCTCTTGAAGCAGCGTGGCGATGGAAATCATGCTGGTGCGCTGGTCAGGGCCCACCTCGTTGCCACGAATCCTGCAGGGCGGCGGGGAAGGGGAAGAGGCAGCAGAGGAGCAGTTGGGTTTGGTTGGCCCAGCAAGAGACGGCGGGCAGACGGGCGCTGAACCCTGCTGCGCCATACGGCGGCTGTTTGGCTGCCTGACTTGACCCAGACGCTTGTCTAGGCTGCACTGGCCAGGGTAGCTTAGCACAGCGCAGGCGGAGAGCACTGGCGTAGCCGACCAGCTGCGGCGCCAGATTGCGGCGGGCCGCTCCACACCTGTGCGCCTCCACAAACATGCGATTGTCCTCAGTCAGGCGGCTGGCGATCATGGCTGGGAAGACCTCTACGTGCGGCTGGGGGCGGGTGCTGGCCGCCTCTGGGGCTTCCGGCTCGGCCGACGGCCGCGCCCCAGCCACCGCGTGCACCGCGGTGGGCTGGCGGGGCGTCGCCGCCGCTGGGGCTGCTGGGGCGGCGCGCCGGCTGCTGCCCGCCCTGCTGCTGCAGGCTGCGGGCCTGGCTAGTGAAATGCTGGCGGCCACGGCAGACATGATGCGCCAAGGTGGGTGGACACAGGGGCAGGCGCGGGTCCCCTACCAGGTGGCGGTGGAGGTGGAACAGCACCAGGATTCCATCAGGAGTGGCGCTTGGGTGCAACATTCTGGCAAGCGTGCCAGTGTGGCGTTGACGCCTTTTCCAACCCGAGGCTGATCGGCGATGTCTGCTCGGATTTACATCACTGCCATCGATCAGAGCAGGTTGCAGAGCGGGTTAGGCCTGTGGCGATCACTCCTCGCATGTTGACAAACATTCCTCGCTCGGAGCTCCAAAGAGCTCAATCAAAGCGCAAATTCACTCAGCCTACAGCGCCAATGCGGCAGCGTAACTGCGGGTCGGGTCACAGGAAGTTGCTACCGCCGCTGCTGGCCTCCCACAGGCAGCGCATGCGCCGCTGCTGGTCTCGCGTCCTTGAAGTAAAGCGCTGAAATCGTTTGGCATGCTCTAGGAGAGCTCCAACCGCTCGAGTCGCGCCATAACTGCCGCCGCTGCTGCACGCGGGTCGCTGCCCCCCGTATGCCCTTGCAGCGAATGCGCCTTGATACCCACCCAACCCAGTGCCGGCCTTCAAAGATACCCTTGCAGCACACGTTGCAGGAACTTGAACAGCGGCCGGTTGTTCCTGTACTTCTCCAGCGCACTTCGGTTGTCGAGAACCTCAGACACGGCCTTCATTGCCTGCGGCCAGGCAGCAAGTGGCAGGGCAGCAGTTGTTGCGATCGAGGCATCGCAGCGTTACTCGAGCTGCGCGGATGCACAGTCGCCAGCAACTCACCTCTGGATCCATCGATCCAGCCAATAGCTCGGGGTCGTTCTCCAGATCCTCTGGCGTCAAATAGGGGACCGACGCGAACTAAGACCGGAAGGGAGAAGGCAGGGAACACGGGCGGAGAAATGGAGGAGAGGAGGAGGGAGGGAGGAAATGATTGTCAAATCAGCAGCTCCACTCAATCACCCCAGCGCCTCCCCTCCTCATACAACAGTGCCTCGCCAACGCATGCAATGGGTCATGGGCGTGTGGCAGCCCCCAAAGCACCTTGTGCCGCCAGGCTTGCTGATACATGGCCAGCTGATTCGGGTCAGACGTGCGCTCTTCTTGCTCAATCATCCGCCTCATCTCTGCGAGTTCGTTCCCCAGCCTGTGAGCCAGCAACACCCAGCAGCAGCCGAAGAATGGGACGGTGGTTGTGGGTATCAGGTGCTTGCACCATTGCGGCAACGCATGGAAAGCACATACGCCGCCTCCAGCTGCTCACCCGCTCAGCACCAAGTCCCAGTTGGTGCTTGCATTCAGCCTGCATACAGCAGGTTAATGTTGGCTTGTTTCAGCATGAGTCAAGATGGTGGCTGGAGTGGCAGCACTAGGGTATGTCACAGCGGTGAGCTCGCTCGCCACTAGGCGGCACGAGGCAGCACTCGCTGTGGCACTAGTTGCATGCATGGCATACATTTGAATGTTTTGCTGCCGCAGTAGCCAGTTGCCAAGCTCGTCATCTGAAAGCTTGATTCGTGCCTGGATGATGCGCATCTTCTCACCCATCTTCTCCAGCTGGTCCTGAGGGCAGACAGCACGGCACGATGGGCGTAGCACAAGCAAAAGCGCAATGTAGCAATGCAGGGTAATACCGCTGTCATCTTACTACAAATATTTTTTTCCCCTCCAGATCAAAGTCTGCAAATTTGTGCATCATGACTATCAGCTGCTGCAGATCCTGCTGCAAGCTGCAGGGCAGAGAGGAAAAATTTGTCCAGTGAAAATGTGACGACCTCTGCTGTCCTTGATCCACAACGCCCCGCACAAGACACACGCACTCTATGAACTCCTTCATGAAGATCTCGGAATTAAAAAGCTTGCTCTGTGAAAAGTTGGGCATATCTGAAGATTCCGGGAAAGCCTGCAGCGCGGATCCCTTTCTGGGCGCCCACCGCCGCAGCTGCTGCCCGTGCACCCGCTGAGGCAGTGGACGCCGAAAGCTCGCCGCGCCCCCCCCTGCGCCCCGGCATGGCGCTTTAGACCACCCGGGCGCATGTTGCTGCCCCACGGCGCCGCACAGCGCCCCCTGGGGCTGTGTGTGGGAGAGCATGGTGACCGACGGCCTCCCAGGTCGTCGATATGCGCCCTTGGCAGTGGGACGGATTGTTGCTTGCGGTGGTAGGGTGCTGCAATGCAGAGATTTGGGGACCACTGCCACCTCAGCAAACCCTCGCAATTGACAATACAGTAGACAAAGACACTATCTAACATCGCCTCTTGCTGCATGTCACTGGGAGATTGCCGGTTCCGAGTGGGCGTGATCAGCTGCCCATCTCGCCATGACAGCGGCTTCTGAGCTCGTGCTGGACCGGGAAGTGCGGGACTGGGTGCTGATCCCCCTCACGGCCTGCGTGATGCTGATGCAGCTGCTGCGCCAGTATGTCACAGCGGTGAGCTCGCTCGCCAGGCCACAAGGGCCCCTGCCAAGCCGACATTGCTGCCTGGACGAGCGGTGCATGCACAGAAAGGGCCCAAAGGCGCTGGCCATCGAGTAGAGTCTGCCGCCGCCGGCCGTCGCCCCACCCCCGCACCATGCCCGTCTTGCTGCAGCTGATGGCGGGCAACAAAGCGCCAGTGGACCCCTCCAAGGGGACCAGCGAGGTCAGCCAGAAGATGGCAGTGGCGCGGTCCACGCTGCTGCGCGCCAACGGTGGCTTCATCCCGGAACCCGGCTTCCGCCAGCGCAAGCAATACTTTGCCGCAAAGGTAGGGTAGGGGCCTTTGGCGCTGCTGCAAAGCCTTTCGCTGCAACAACCAGCTGTTGGCACTTCATCTACAGCATTCGGCTTGGTACCTGGCTGCCTGCCCCTGCCCCCTTCCATCCCACAACCCCCCAACGTGTGCCACACATGTGCAGGACACTGGCGTGCTGAACCAGAAGATCGAGGCCAAGGGCATGCAGGAGATGATGATGACCAACCCCGACTTCATGCAGGGCATGATGAAGCAGCAGCTGGGCGGCCTGCTGCCGCAGGTGCGGTAACGGTCAGCCCTGTCTTTATAGCAGAGGCGAGAGAGGGTCACGGCTGATCGATGCTGCTGCAACCTTGATGCCCAGCTGTGTGGCCCGCCTCCATGCTGCGCGCCAGCCTGACCCGGCCTGCTCCACGCTGCTGGCGCCACCCCGTCTGGCGCCGTCCATGCTGACCCCCTTGTTTGCCCCTGCGCAGCTGGCGCTGGGCGCTCTGGTCAACTTCTTCTTCTCCGGCTTCATCCTGGGCCGCATCCCCTTTGCGCTGTCCCCCAAGTTCCGCATCATGCTGCAGCGCGGCATCGACCTGCCCTCCCTGGACCCCTCCTACTTCACCTCCCTCTCCTACTACATCCTGCTGCTCTTCGGCCTGCGCGGCGTGCTGACCCTGATGTTCAGGTAGGCCTCCTCAGCGCCAGCAGGGCCACGACTGGCTGGCCTGGCGCTGCCACTGCAACCGCGACTGGGGCTGCGCTTTGCGGGTGGCTCGATCTGGCCCACTGGGCTCCCCCTGGCCCGCACCCCGACAGGGAGAAGGCCATCAACGACGCGCAGCAGATGATGCAGATGCAGCAGTCGATGCAGATGGGGCCTATGGGGCCCATGGGCTTCGATGCCCAAAAGGCGTTTGATGCGGAGCAGGCGGCGCTCAACCTGGTGAGCCCGCCACGCCAGCCCCGGAAAGGCGATGTCTGCATGCTTCTGTGGTTTTGCACTCTGTGCAGCTGTGTTGCTGGTGATGGGCGGGGTTGCCGATGGCTGGAGGCTGGGCTTCTGCTGGCTGACCCGGCCGGCGTTGTGTGGCGTAGGCGGAGCACAAGTGGCGGCTGGAGGGCAGCGAGGCCCGCGCGGTCAAAGTGCTGCGCACGCAGCTTGGCGGCAAGTGATGGTCTAACAACACGGTACACGCCTTGTACATTTTTTGGCACTGGTGTAAGGAGTAAGCAGTACTTAGCACAAGGGAAAAGCAGCAGCAAAACGCATAAAGCGACGATTGCAGAATGAAATATGGGCTGAACACCAATTGCCGGTGCCTCGCATGCATGTCATCTATTCTACACATGCTACCCAAAACTCCTCACACGGTCTCCTGGTTCCGAACATACTGCTGCACTGAGCCGCCATCCCGCACCGGCACTGAGAATTCGGCGCCATCTCGCCTGCCAGCCAGCTTGCTGTCCACTGCCGCTGCTAGTGCTGCCGCCTGTGCTGCCTGCACCTCTACCACACCCTCTGGCGGCCCGTAACCACCCCCTCCGGGTGTCAGAATCTTGATCCTGTCACCACCATCCACCTGCACGGTTTCTTTGGCGCCCAAGCTGACCACCCGGCCGTTGCGCTTGACCCACAAATTGACGCCCGCTGCCGCAGCGCCGCCACCCAGCAGGCCAAAGGGCCGCACCGCGCGCCGCTCCGACAGGATGCTGGCGGTGAGGGGCCGCAGGAACTCCAGCTCACGAACCACGCCGTCGCCGCCATGATACCGCCCCACGCCCCCGGTGCCTGCGAGAAGCAGCAGCAGGAGAGCTTTAGGCAATGTCACATACAGCCACTGACAAACAACCACCAGTACCAGGCGTGGCTGCACAGGTAGCGTGACTGGGTGATCCAAGGCGCCAGGGGCTGCCAGCCAGCCCACCTGGGCGCAGCCTGAACTGGTGCAGCACCACGGGGTACCGGCGCTCAAGAATCTCTGGGTCGGTGATGCGTGTGTTGGTCATGTGGGTGTGCACGCCGCTGCAGAAATGAGCACAGGCAGGGTCATCAAGGGAGGTAAGGCGGCGGCCAGGTGATGCCCGGGCGCTGCTGCTGGAAGCACATATGCTGGTGAGACGTAGAGCCTGAGTGGCGCACCTGCGGCCGTGCCAGCCGGGGCCCGCCCCGGCGCCACCGGCGATTGTCTCATAGTAGCCCATCCCCTCGTCGCCAAATGTAAAGTTGTTCATGCAGCCCTGCAGACATAGATGCGAGGAAGATGGGTGTGGCTATAACAGCCACTGTGACACCAGGATCCGCGCAACTGGCTCAGTCGACTTGCCTGTGAGGCTGCGGCTGCATTGAACGCCTTCAGCACCACATCCGTCACTCGCTGGCTTGTCAGCACGTTGCCGCCCACCACGGCGGCATCAGGGGAGGGGGACAGCAATGATCCTGCAAAAAACCACAGACCTGATGTCGTGAGCAACCAGCAGCAACACCACACCCATTCACCAGCTCACAGCCACAACAGCATGGAGAGCAGCAGGAGCGTGCCTGGCGGTATGCAGACTGTGATGGGGGCCATGCAGCCGTGGTTGAGCGGAATGTCTCGTGTCACCATGCAGCGCAGGCTGTAGATGATGGCAGAGTGGGTCACCGCCGGCGGCGCGTTGGTGTTGCCAAACACCTGCGGGCCCGTGCCTGCAGCAGGCAGAGGAGCGGTGGGGGCAAGGCGCCAACTTTGGCACTCCTGCCCAGCAGTTGCTGTTGCCCAGGTTGGCACGCCAAGCCCTCCAGCTGGCAGGCAGCCCCACCGTCAAAGTCAAACACAGCGCTGCCGTCGCGCCGGTCAATGGTAACCGACAGGCAGATGGGCGTGCCGTCGTCCATTTGATCGCGGGTGGACACGGTGCCCACCTGGCAGAGGGCAGGAAGGGGTGCAAGGGCGCCAGGGCAGCTGATGATCCCATGGCAACAAGCATAATGCTGCGGCACCGGATCGAAAGGACACGTTTGCGGCGTTCTCCCCACAATCGAGGCGCCGGCTGGGCCACACCTCTGCCAGGCCCTGCTCGTGTGAGAACGCCACCAGCATCTCGCGCACGGCATGCTCGGCATTGGCCTGCAGCATGGCATGCCAGCAGCAGGCACTTCGGATGTGCGCTGTGCTGTCTGACACCACAAAACATGGGCATGATTCAGGCGCCAACAGGAGGCGGCCAGCCTGGCACCTGCCAGCTGGCGCTGACCTGGATGTGCGCCATGTACGCCTGCACCACAGCCAGCCCGTACTCGCCAATCAGGTCGGCCACCAGCGCAATCCCCTTTGTGTTTGCAGCCACCTACAAGGCAGCGACAGGGCAGGGGAGAGAGCGTAGAAGTGAGGCGTCATACAAATGATTCCCTGGGCGGTGCAGACACAATACGGGACAGGGATCTACAGCAGCTGGAATCAGTCAAGTGGATGCGAGCCAGCCTGCCCCAAGCACCTGCGCCTTGAGGTCTGACAGGTTGTCCTGCAGGTTGCGTGTGCCGCTGACACCCGCCAGTCCGCCCGGCAGCCCCGGCGCCAGCAGCAGCGCGGTGATGCCCTCCTCATCAAACACGCCGCCATGCACCAGCTTAAAGGAAATGATGGCAGCGCCCTCCTCTGCCAGGAGGTGAGAGTGGGGCGGCATGCTACCGGGCGAGATGCCACCTATGTCTGCAGGGGGGGTGTGGGACGGGAGGCCAGCAGCAGTCTCCAGCCCAGGCGACCAATTGAGCAGGTGTGAAGAGGGTGGATGGCAGGGCAAGGCATCATGGTGGCGTGGATTGCGGGTGCAGCATGCATGAGCGGTGTCCATCCCAAAGGGGCACAGCAGTACCTGCGTGGTGGCCGCGAGAGGCGACAAAGAAGACAATGCTGCCCCCATCAAACACGGGCGTGATCACTGTGATATCTGGCAGGTGGCTGCCGCCTGCCAGCTGCGGGTGGTTGGACACCAGCACGTCGCCCTCCTGCAGAAGCGACAGACGCGTCTCGCTGCTGGGACTCGTGGGGCCTACCACAGTGCCACAACTGCCCCCTCCCACCTGCAAGCCGTCAGCCGCGCCAGGTCCGCCGCTGGCATAGTGCCGGATCTGGTATTTGACAGCCTCAGACATGGCACCCAGGTGCACCGGCAGATGAGGCGCATTGGACACCAGGTTGCCTGCAACCGAGGAAAGCAGTAGGAGTGTGTTAAGATCGGTAGCACACCCAGGTGTCCATGGCCTGCTGAGAACACGCATACCACGGCTATCTTGCCAAGCCAGCCTGCCATACGGTCCTCCCAGCCCCCCGAGCACACCATGGGCATCAAAAAGTGCGCAGGAGAAGTCAAGGCGCTCCTTGATGTTGACGGATATGGAGGTGCGCTGCAGAACACGCCCCATCTGCTCCGCAATGCCCATGAACCTGCGGGTGGGGAGCGGGGGAGCGCACGGGCACGCCGCTCACGTTTCGCTGCTGGATGAAGTCTCTGGGTGGACTTTGTGACAAGGGCCAAACCTGCACTGATGCGTCCTCCCTCCAACCACACACAGACCCACCCACCGGTGGGAGAAGATTGCCAGCTGGATTGGGTCACACTCGGTGTCTGATGACACATGCTGCTGCTGCCGCTGGCCCAGCTCTATGCGCACATCGCGGCTGGCGGTGATGTGGGCGGTCCAGCCGGGCTCCACCACAATCGTGCTGATGTCGTCTATGAGCATGACGGGGCCTGCACCACAGGCAGGCAGGGCCAGAAAAGGCTCAAATCGGAAAGGATTGGACAGGACCCTGGACAGAGAAAGGAAGAGCGGGGGGGGGGGGGGGGGGGGGGGGGGGGGG
>NW_005435079.1:539478-548228 GCF_000147415.1 Chlorella variabilis | reverse complement strand
GCACAGCTTGTCCCGGGGCCAGGCTTGACAGCAGGAAAGCTGGCGTCTGCTGCCGTCCTCCCTGCTCAAAGTAGGCGGACGAGGTGGCTGCTGGGGGCGGCAGGGGACCTGCGGGTAAGCAGACAGGCAGGCGAGCTTTGATCCCAAACGCCACCTTTGCAATCGGTCACAAACATACTGATGCCGACGAGACCAAAGCAACAGTCAAAGCTGTGCAACATCTGCTGCTGGCCACCCCCCTCTCTGCCCACACACTCGGCCCTCCCACCTGCATCGGCTGGCTCCTGCTCCGCCTCTGGCAGCTCAGTGTGCCGCCCACTGGCCCGCACCCGCAAGTCATCCACCAGGATTGCTCGCCGCTCCAGCTTGAACCCAAACTCACGCTGCAACATAGAGACAACACAACAATAAGTCACCAACCCAACAATCAAACATAGCAAAGCAAGACCGATCCAGATTTCCCCAGAATGAACCCTCCAGAGCTGTGGCAAGCTGACCCCTGCTGGCCAACCTGGTATGCTTGCTCAAACGCTACTGCAAAGTCGCCGTCTTCCGGGCTGGGTGTCATGATGGGCACGTCGGTGCCGTCATACCGCAAGTTAAGAAAGCGCTGGCAGTGGACCTGGTGCTCGGTGAAGCCCTGCACAGCAAGGGGCAAGGTAGCCAGAAGGTGGAACACGCGGTTTATGGGCAGTTATCAGAAGAAGAGCGATGTTGCAAAATAATCAAATTGCCTCGTTTGGAAGTGGCCATGAGCAGCACCTGTTGTTGCAGCCGACCGGTGGTCTGTGCCTGTAGCGCATCCAACCTCCTGTTGAGCTCCGGCAGCACAGTGCTGCTCAAGGTTGCAGCCGACGGCTCCTGCGGGCAGCACCACACCTCACACATGCTGTCTTCACACAGCCTTTAGGCTGTGTATGAAGGAGGGCAGGTCTGCAAAGACTCCTCGTAACAACACTGGTCAAGGCGGGCACTTGCCTGCGCCTCCTGCACCACCTCGGCGAGCCCGATGCCCACCGCCGACAGGATGCCGCTGAAGCGGTGCATAAAGATGGTCTCGATGCCCAATGCGGCGGCAATGGCGCAGGCGTGCTGCCCTCCGGCACCGCCAAAGCAGGCCAGCACGTGCTGCGTGACGTCATGACCCTGCACGGCAAGTCACCGCAGGGCAGTCAGCCAGCCTGCCGACTAATTCGGCACAAGTGCACGCGGTCCACCCGCCTTCATCTGTGTCAGCGCCCGTATGGGGCGGCACATCGTCTCGTTGGCCACCCGCACAAACCCCATGGCCACCTCATCGACGCTCTTGGGCGGCTGCCCTGCTGCCGCCGCATGAGAGTTGACCTCGGCTGTCACCGCCTCCATGGCGGCCCTGGGGCCAGGGATCAAGTGGAGCAGGGCATACATGAGAGTTGGAGCTACAAAACAGACGCTTGGCAAAGCTGGCAAGTCGCAGGGCGGGCTACTGCTGAGGCTGTCATGCACTAAACGTCAGCTGACCTGGCACCCTCTGCATCCAGCGGCTCATCCTCCCGCGGCCCAAAGATGTGGGGAAAGAAGTCCGGCAGGATGCGGCCCAGCACCAGGTTGGCATCTGCAGGGGTTGGTGGGCGCATTGGATTGCTGAGGATCGGAGGAAGACAGACAGGCAGTAGGGGCGCATTAGTATACTGCAGGACTTTGTTTGGCTTGGGCATGATACAGATATACAGTTCTGGTCTCACCTGTGATTGCCAGGTAGCCGTTCTTACGGTAGCAGACAGGCCCTGGGTGGGCCCCGGACGACTCCGGACCCACCTGCATGCCAACCCAGGTGTCGCTGTCAGGGACAGAACAGATTGCAAGCCAACACCTGCCTCCAGCTGTTGTACGGCTGCTGTCAGCCCTTGTGTTGACCTCATTCTGCACTACATCCATCCGGGCGAGGTGGCTGGCGGCCTTGCCTGGAAAACTCCGGAGCGGAAGAAGAGGCGGGAGCCGCCGCCAGCCGCCACAGTGTTGATGTCCAACTGCGGCGCCTGGATGGTCACGCCCGCGGTGGTGCTCTCAAATACGTGCTCGTACCGCCCAGCGTATCGCGAGACATCTGGGGGGCAGTGCAAAGGCAAGGTATGCCGTGTGACGAGAGCTAGCCTGGCAGGCTCTGGTGGCAGGCGAGCTTGTGGATAATGCTGAAAAACAGCAGGCAGGCAGGCAGGCAGGCGAGCATGCAAAACACACCGGTGCTGGTGCCGCCCATGTCGAAGCCAATCATCTGCAGCTGGCTGCCGGCCGTGCCGCCCCAGCGGGTGGTCACCGCATACCCCACATACCCGCCTGCACCAGTTGGCAAGGAGCACGCACGCTTGTGGAAGTCAAGCGGTCGTGGCGGGGCTGTTGGGACCTGCCAGTCGGGCAGAAGCATCGAGACAGACAGCGTCATGTCGCAGAAGCTCGTTCGCTCACCTGCGGGCCCTGACAAGATGGCCTTGTGCCCTGAGAAATCGGCCACGCTGGTCAGGCCGCCGTCAGACTGCATGAAGTAGACGGGCACGTGGCTGAGGCCACTGTCAAAACCCGCCTGGAAGGTCTCTATGTACCTGCACATCAGCACATGTGTGGGGTGGGTGCTTCGGGTGATGGGCCCTGGTTGGGATGGGGGTGTGGGCGACATGGGGGCAACATGGGGCCAGGTGCATGCCCTCACCGCATAATGTGGGGGGTGAGGTAGGCGTCGGCAGCCGCCGTGAAGCCACGGGGAACCATCTTGACCATTGGCATCACCACAGAAGACAGCGACACCTGGTAGAGGGAGGATGGAAGGCACGGTAGGAGCGCAGAAGCTGGCTAAAGCAGCTGGCAGCACAAGCCATGCCACCAGCACAAGCCATGCCACCCTCAGGCACCTCCAGCAAACTGCAAGCGGGAGGGGCGCACCTGCTGAAACCCCATCTCCCGAGCCAGCTGCCCCACTTGCTGCTCGTGTTGCGGAAAGATGGCGGCGTGCTTGAGCACCACAGCCACCGACACAATGCCTGCAATTGTGGCCAGCAAGAAATGCAATTCAGGGCGACAGCGTGCAGCAACTCCCTGGGAGCATCTGCTGTTCTGTGGGCTGGCCGGGTAAACCCGCCCCAGCTTCAGAACCGGCAGCCACAACTGGCTGGCCGCCACGCACCTGCATCCAGCACACGCTGCAGCTCCCGCCGCAGCGCCTGCAGGTTTGGCGCCCTCCGGATGCACACCGCCTCCCCCGTGACCGCTGTGGCCGTGGTGCCGTGCTGCGGGTGGCGCTGGCTGTCCCCCACTGGGTCGCGTCCGGCGCGCCTGCAGCAGCAGGCGCACTGATGGTGCAGTTGGGCAGGCTGACAGGGCTACAGAAGGTGCAAACCCTGGGCAGGTGGTCCCTTTAACCCGCACCACTACCATCGCCCACCCGGTCCCCACCTTCCCTCCCACACAGCCTGCCCCATACTCACGTGCCAGGCGTGTCCCCCAGCGGAAGCACCACCTGCTCCTCGCACTCCACCACCATCTCATACAGAACATCCGGCGCCTTGATCTCCAGGTCAAAGATGTCGGGGCGCGACTGCACAAGGGCACGGCAGCAGCCAGTGGGGAAACAGTGACACAAGGTTGAAGCCAAGCACCCCCCCGCATGGGACCCACCCCACTGGCTGCTGCCCCTCCCCCAGCACAGGCGCACGTGCCCGCCTCCCCTGCCATGCTCCCGGCGCCCACCTGGTTGCCAATGTGCAGCAGATCGCGGAAGCCCTGGGTCACCACAAGCGCCGTGCGCTCGCCCTTGCGTTCCAGCAGCGCATTGGTCGCCACCTGGGGCGGCAGCAGAGCGGGCCGCTGCTGAAACAACTGCTGACCTTCACTGTTTGCTAGCTGCCAAGCCACTTAGGCAGGGGAGAGAAGGACAGGGCCAGTTGGCTGATTCCAATGCAGCATTGCTCCTGTGCCAGCGTCCCCAGTCCCAGACCACTCCCCTGCCTTTAACTCGCACCGTGGTGCCCATACGGATGGAGGCGATGCGAGAGGTGTCCAGCGGCGCCCCCCGCGGATGTGGCACCCCTGTCTCCGCCTCCAACACCCGCCGGATGCCCTCCCGCGGCGCATCAGGGTAGTTGGCCGGGTCGACTGATAGAAGCTTGAGCACCCGTGTGTGCGCGGTGCCGCTGGCATCTGCCCACTCAGCATACACATCTGCAGCCACGCAGGCTAGACAAGCAAAGTCAGCATGCGCAATCGGGGGCCACCGCTGGGCGGCGTGGCAGCGACAAAGGCGGCGGCGGAGCAGGGCGGCGGCGGCAGCAAGCCTTCTGGGAGCCTTGGCTGCTGGCCGCTGCTTTCTCAGCATCTCACAGATGGCATGCACGCGCCCACAGCGCAGGGCAGAGAGGGCTAGCAATAGCAACACATCGGCACAGGCCTCCAGCGTGCTCTGCGGGGGACTCAATCGATCAATGGCACGGTCAACACGCACCAGTGAATGTGCCCCCGCGGTCTATGGAGAAGGCAAAGCCGCTCGGCGCGGCGCCTCTCATCTCATATGATCGCTTCCAGTGGAGTATGCTCGATTGAAAGTAACTGCTGGGCTACAAGGTGGGGCTTTGGCACGGCAGAGTAGCATGCTACCTAAATTTGTCTCGCTGCCGCCGGCCCGCCGGGTCTGGAAACCTTCATGCGTCTGCACTGAAGGAGCTTGCTAGATTTGCACAGCTGGTGGCAGACACAGGTCCTGCTATGTTCCATCAAGACCACTGCCAGCTGCGGCAGCCTCCTTGGCCGCCGCCTCCTTTGCCACCGCTTGTGCCGCCTCTTTTGCCGCCTGCTTTGCCGCCTCTGCCGCATCTGCGGCAGCCGATCGAGCAGCTTCTGCAGCCTTCTTCGCAACGGCAACAGGGTCCTCAGCAGGCTCTTCCCCGCCTGCATCCGGCAACGGCGCTTCCTTGCCCTCCTGCTGCTCAGACTCCCACATCGAGGCGAGCTTGCCGTCGTCGCCTGCCGCCTGCGCGGCTGCCCTGCCACCATCTTCATCTGCTGCTTGCCCTGCTGGTTTCTGTCTGCCCTTGTGATCTAGCTGCTCTGCAGGCTTCTTGTCGCCTGCGCCGGTGCGTTCGTGCACAAGGGTGTCGCTACCGTCGGCTGCAGCTGCCGCTTCGCCTTCTGAGACGGTAGCTGCTTCAGCAGCATCAGGGGCAGACCCCTCCTCAGCTAATCCAGAGTCCTCTTTGCCAAAAGCAGTGGCCGCAGCATTTTGTGCAGGGCCCCCTTTGCCACCGTCCGCCATGGCAGCACCAATGGGCCCAGAATCTCCCATGCTGCTCTGTGCCGGCGGCAGTTGGCGTGACAACATCTTCACCAATGGCCGCTCGTGCTCCAGGGCAAGCCCGTAGGATGGGCAGCAGTACAGATGCAGCTCGAGATCGGGAACTCGCCACCTTAGCGGCTGACACACTTTCACCTTGCTGCCTTGACCGCTGTGCTCAAGGCAGTCTGCAGGGCACATGGGGAAAGCATGAGTTGCAGCCATTGCTTTCCTGTCCCCACCAAGAGCCTGGCACGCTGGCGGCACATGCTCACAGTCATCATCCATGAACCACAGCTGCTGCTGCTTGAATATGGCAAGCTTGATGTCATCAAAAGCGCAGATGGGGTGCAAGAAGAGCACTGCAGAGCGGAGGACAATGCACAGTCAATTGCAGGAGCAGCAGCCGGCGGGGCCGTCTGGCAGAGCGTAAACAACCCACCCATGCTCACTTACTAGACCAGTCGCAGGTATCGAACAGTGGAGCCTCCTCTGGTCTGCTGAGAGTACAAACATCGTCGGAGTACATATAAAATCCAGGCTGGAAGGCTCGGATCAGGGCCAGCTTCCCAGATTCCTTGGCTTCGTCCATCTTCATGGTGGCAGCATGCGTTGTCAGCACGACAGGACGTACAGGTCAGGAGCATGGCAGCTGCGTGTGCACCGCACCTCTCGCCGCAACCTTCTACAGCTTTTGGATGACCAGGTGCAGCGGCGCAAGCTGTGCTCCATCAGCTGGTCAAGGCCCTGCTGGTCGTGTTGACCAGCCTTGATGCTTTTCAAGGCTTTCGCTGACCACGCCTCAAACAACTTGATCGCAGCAGGGGTTGGCAGCACGACATAGTTGCCTCCATTCACTGCGGGGCATGGGGCACATCCAACACTCGATGGTTTTTGTTTTTTGTTGAAGGGGGAAGCGTGTGGGCGGAGACACCGCTTCCCGCATGGCACAAGGCAGGTCAGTCTGGGCACCAACAGCACCCCTTGATCATCACCCGAACTATACTCGGCCTGGAAAGCGGCGTCTGCGCTGCCGGCCTCCAAATACGCCAGGTAGCTCTGCCAAACAGGCTTCACCGTGAACACAACATCGCTGTCTGCATGCGCAGACAGGCAAGGAGGCACTGTGGGGCATGCTGTGTTTCGGCAGAAGGGCACAGGCACACATCCCCCAACACCTACACACCCGTGTTCAGGACGGCAAATCCCTTCTTCAAAAGGTACTTGATGATGGCAGGCCGCAACCAGCAGATGACCTGCCCCACAGAGTGCATGCAGGGCAGGTGGCTGTGGGCGCAACAGTAGTTTAGGCGCCAAACCAGCACCCCAGATGCAGGTTCACTGCTTGCCCCGCACGTGGCTTGCCCCACACGTGCACACAGCGCCGGGTTGCAGCCCGTACGTGCCGCGCAGCTACGTGGCAGCCGCTTGCACATAGTGGGTCCCCGCCACACGCCAGGTAGTCGTGAGACCCAAACTCGCCAGCATCAGGACTGTGGTCCATGGGCTCCGGCAGGAAGGCGCTCACATCAGCGCAGGGCAGGTTCAGGTCGGCGCACGCCTCCAGGTCATGCTTGGTCCAGGTGCCAACAATGTAGTTGCGCACGCCGCCAAACTTGACCATGGTGTAGACTGCGGGCGGAGGGCCACGGTGTTCGCCGCATGGAGTCAACGACAGCTTTCCAGCGGCCACATGGCAGCAACCAGGCAGTCACACTGCCTGCCAGCCCAGCCCAGCAAAGTCCAGCCCCTCAACTGGTGTTTTGCATCAGGATATCAAAGCGTCCAGCAGCGTAGGTCATCAACGTGATGGTCTTGCTATATTTGCCCTGAGGCATGGAGCGCAGCTGCAGCAGCTTGTCCAGCTCATCCACCCCCGCATAGCTGAGGGCCTTGGTGCGCGGCGGCAGCAGCCAGGGCGCCGCCTCAAACTCGGCCAGCACCTCCTGCTTCCTCTCGGGCAGCGTGTGGTCGCCCTGCAACCTGTCATATGTCTCCTTGCTGGGGAGCTCCATGGGGGTGGTGCCTGGCCAGGGCGTGCCCACGCCTGCAGCCAAGGATGAAGGAACTAGCATGCAAGCTACTTGTTGAAGCACCCCGGTCCAAGAACCAATGCAGTCGATGGTTGTGCTGGTGGGAAGGCTGGCTGATGTGCCAGGTGGCGCGTTCCCACCTGACTGCTTGCATGTTGCCCCCCCCGAGTAGCTGCTGCCGCCCACTCTGCTAATGCCTACAGACGTCCGTGCGTGCTGCACCATGAGGTTGGGCCTGCGGTGCGAGCGGGGAGGGCATTCGGTCGGCGGCGCCGGGTGGCGTCGGTGTTTGCGGCAGGCGGTGCACATGCTAAGCACTCCGCCAATCGGCAGCTCCCCGCCAATCGCCAGCTCCCATCTCACTTGCTGAATGATACCAGGCCCACAACGACCCCGCAGGCGAATACCACGAAGAGCGGGGCGGCGCTGGTGCGGGGCGCAGCCAGGTTGTTGGACCGAATCATCTCCCACCCCTAATCTCAGATAGCCGTCAAGCACCCTACACGGAGCAGCAGAAGCTTTTCATTGTGCTTGGCCGCAGGCGCGCCTTCATCCCCTTCGGCGGTGGCTGCAGCGCCGTGAATCTTGTGCAAGCAGGTACGAAGGTCAACGCGAAAACAATTGTGTACCAAACCTGATCACCAGCGCAGCGCCGCCTTACCCCATGTGTTGCCCGCTGATGTGGCACCTCCCTAACCCTAAACCCTAAACACAGCCCCGCAGTGCCAACCACCCGCACAGCTGCACGCCGCCCCACAGCCTGGGCGCCCATCACCGGCCGCAAGCGCAGCGCTGTGGAGGCAGAGCTGGCCGATGAAGCGGAGGTGGCAGCTGCTGCGGCGGCCATGGATGAGGGGGAGGCTCCTGCTCGGCGCAGCAGCCAGCGGGCAGCCGCTGCGGGCCTGATCGCCGTACTGGCCATGGAGCACGAGCTGGAGGATGCGGAGGAGGTGCTGCCCATGCGGCAGCTGCCACAGCGCACCGCTGCCACTAGCAGCCCTGCTGGCCAGCGCCGCAACCGCATAGCAGTGCTGGCAGCGGCGGCTGCGGCAGCAGCTTCGGAGGCGGGGGAGGAGCAGGCAGCAGCAGAGGCGGAGGAGGAGCAGGCAGCAGCAGAGGCGGAGGAGGAGCAGGCAGAAGCAGAGGCGGAGGAGGGCGGCACGCTGGCAGCACCACACCCGCCCATGCCAGCACACTTGCAGGCCACCCGCTCTCGAGTGGCGGCGGCTCAGGTGAAGAACCGCCAGCGGATCGCAGCGCAGCGCAGGCCAAAGGGCGAGCCCAAGGACTTTGCTGTGGGCGATGACGTGCTGCTGCTGCCGCCGAAGCGCGGCAAAGTGGGCAAGCAGCTGGGCCGCAACCGCATCGTGTGCCGCGTGGTGGAGATCAAGCGGCCCTTTGGCGTGACCATGTACCGGCTG
>NW_005435079.1:530267-539309 GCF_000147415.1 Chlorella variabilis | reverse complement strand
GTTGTTCGGTCTCTCTGTTCGTGTTGGTTGGCTTGTAAGAGTTGTATTTCTGACGCTAGAGAGGTGAGATGACAGCGGGAGCGTTGAAGCGTGCATGCCATCACGTGTGCAAGCAGCCCCGCTCCGCCCCGCTCAACCCTCAAACATGGCTCTATGGGGTCAGTTCACGTATGGGAGGGGAGCGCCGCGCGGGCTGCCAGGAGCGAGCGGGGGCGGGGGTTGCCCTGAGGGTGATTTCTCCCCCAGGGGGAGGGGAAATTGCGATTTCCCCAACCTGTTTCTCTCCCTCATTTCCCGTTCCCCTGCTTCGCCGCCGCACCACCAGCACCTGAACATCACTCATGAGCGCTGGGAGGGGCCGCGCGGCCCCTCCGGGAGACAGCAGCGGCGGCGCGGATGGGGACCCTTTGGGGTGCAAGGAAGCTGAGCTGCGCGCCGTCCAGTGCGTCTTCAAGCACGTCCTGGGGCTGGGCGGCAAGCATAAGGCTGCTGCAACCGCGCCCCAGCCGCGCCTCAACTTTGAAGGGCCAGAGGCGACTGCTTTTGCGGCTGCCCACGGCCGGGCAGTGACGCTGGGCGACGTGCTGATGCACCGGAGCAACTTCGTGGCGCTCAACCTGCAGCAGCACTTTGCTGGCCCGCTCCGGGCGGCGGCGGCGGCGGCGCAGGGCGGGCCGCTGCCGCAGCACGCCAAGCTGCCCTGTCCCAACTGCCTGAAGTTCACTCTCATCTCCAAGGGGCCGCAGCTGCCCAACATCCGCAAGCTGGCGATGCCTGGAGGCGCCGCCTATGTTCTGCCTTTCAAGCTGAAGTGCGAGCCTTGCAGCCGTGAGTCGAGGGAGCGGCGGCCATGCGGTGGCCGAGCACGCGTTTGCGGCGCCCCGGCGGCTGGCTGCTGCTGATTGTGAGTGTGCACAGCTGACTGTGAGAGTGCACACTTCCTTGCTTGTAGGCCAATACAGCACTACGAGTGAGGAGCTGTACGCCGCGCTGCGCATCGTTGACCTGGGCTTCATTGCCGACGCGGTGCCCGCCGTCTTCTCCAAGAAGGGTGCCCTGCACAAGGACCTGCTGGCCCAGCTCATCCTGGACTACGAGTCTGGCCTCTCTATTGAGGTGTGTTCATGGCACCGCTGCGGTGCTGGGGTGGGTGGGGCCGATGGATTGGGGCGAGGGGCCCTGATCGCATGTCGTTTAGCCCGTCGCCTGCCCATCCATCGCGTCTCGTCCCCACCCCCCGCAGGCCGCCATACAGCGCGTGCGCACGAGGATGGAGGCCTGGCGCGTGCAGGTGCTGCTGGACTTCTACGGCATGAGCCGCATTGGCGGCCAGCATCGTGTGCTGCCTGCAGATGTGGAAGCGGCCGCCAAGCACGACTGGCCGCTGCCGGTGAGAAAGCAGGGAGCGGGCGGAGTCGACCTGGCCGGCGCGGGGCTCGGCCTGCCAGCGTGCGCGGCACCACCCAGCTGTCGAGGGAGCGGCGCGCCACCGCCGCGACCGGCTTGCCCTCCCACGGACTCGTGGGCACCCCTCGTCTCTCAGAGAGCCCCCTCCTCTCCCACAGCGCATTACCCCTGCCCTCCTCTCCCTGCCTGCCCACATGCAGTTCCTGAGCGCAACCTACGTGCGCACGATGCTGGATGTCCACATGGAGGAGCGGCGGCAACTGAAGCGGGCCGTGCTGGCGGGCATCGACGCGGGCCCCCACCGCGCTGTGAGCTGCGACCACACCTTTGCAACCGCCAAGAAGATCACCAGCAACGGGAGCAAGCCGTACGAGGCCATCTTCAACATGCTCAACTCGGTGGGCGAGGTCATGCTCTCGGTGCGTGCAACAACTCTGCCGGCGCTGCATGTCGGCGCTGCCGCTCTTGCTGGCCGCCTGCCATTCAGCCCACTACCTCTCATTACCTTCCCCTGCTCCCTCCGCCGCTCTCATCGGTGCCTGCTGGTCGCTTGCCCCTTGCTGCCCCCAAACCCCCACCGCCGTCCCATGTTGCCCACCCCTGCCGCCCCGACTCCCAGCAGATCGGCGTGCAGACCACCAGCATGCAGGAGGTCAAGCCCGCGTTACAACGCTTGCGGGACAACATTGAGCGCAGCGGCGGCCAGGTGAGTGCGGCGGGGGGCAAGGGACGCATGGGCGGCTGCTTGCCTCCCCCCCCACCCGCTCCCCCCTCACCCCTCCACCCCCTCACCCCTCACCCCCTCCCCCCTCACCCACCGGTGCCTCGCATCGCTTCCCTTCCTGCAGCAACCGCTGTATTGGTGGGTGGACTGGCCGCAGGGCATGATGCGGGTGATCCTGGAGGTCTGGCCTGAGGCCATCGTCAAGCAAGACTACTTCCACGTGCTGAAGCGCTTCTCGGACGCCATGCCGCACAACCACTCTGCCCGGGGTGAGCTGCAGGGTTAAATGTGCGTGTGGCGGGGGAGCGCTGGTGCGGGGCTGGGCAAGCAGGCAGCGGCGATCATGCGCGGGCGGTGCATCAACGGCCAGCGGCCTAGGGGGCTGCGACGCTGCCCGGCTGCGACGCTGCCCGGCTGTCCACCAGCGTTGTAACTGCAGCGCATACTGTTGCACTCATTGCCCTCGCCTCGTGCCCTGACTCCATGCAGGCGCTGCCATGGCGGAACTACGCGACGCACTCCAGAAGCCGTTCATCTACGATAGCAAGGACCGCGAGCTCGTCAATGCCTGGAAGCAGCAACACAACCTCAGCGTTGCTGCCCCGCTCCCCACCAAGGACCCGGCGTTCCGCCGGTTCTGGTCGGCAAAGGGCAGGCGCTGGCAGCACCCCCTACGCGAGGACGGCCTCCGCCGCTTCCAGGGCTGGGCCAAGGCCTGGTCCGCCGCCAACCCCACCTGCGAGATCACGGGCAAGCCCCTCATCACCGACGCCGTGCTTAAGCTCATCACCAGCAGCGAGGCACTCATCGCAGTAGGCTTCTTGGAGGGTGCGTGAGCTTGGCAGCGGCATGACTTGTGGTTGAGGAGCTGCCCTATGCAACCGCCGCCACGTCACCCACCCAATGGTTGCAGCCCCTGCACTCCTGCAGACCCGCTCCCCACCCAGGACATGTACTATGAGGACGCCAACGGCAAACCGCGCACCATCCGCAGTTCCAGCCAGCTGGAGTGCTTGAACCGCTACATGCGGGCTGCTGTGCCCGGTACCAAGATGGGGCCCAAGAACGCGGACGCCGCCATCCTCAACTTTCAGTTCAGGCGCGCTGAGGGGCGGCATTGGGGGAGGGGGGCCTGCCCTGCTGGACGCATCCCACATGCGCCGCCCTCCCGCCCCGCCCTGCTGTCAATGCATCTCGCATGTGCCCCCCTGATCCTCAGCCTACCATACCCCCTGCCCCTTGTCCCCTGGCCCCAGGTACACCGTCGAGGCGCGCCCCCGCACGCGCCCAGACAAGTTCAAGCCGTACCCCTGCGGCGACCATCACCTGTTGTACGATGCGCGCCAAGCTGCGCGTGCGGCGGGCTGCCCCGAGGGCAGCCTGCCGTTCCCCGGCATCAGCGAGCCCAAGCCCCCCCTCACTGCAGCCGACTTCATCGGCTGCCTGTTGGTGCCGCGCTCGCTGGCTGCGCTGGCAGGGGAGCTGCCGAGCGATGCGGCGGCAGCGGCGGCGCGTGGCAGCGGGAGCACTGCCGACGCCATTGCGCGCACGCAGCGGCGGCTCAAGGCGAGCCTCGAGCAGGCTACTACCAAGTCCAAGCTCAACGACCCGGGCGGCGCACTGCAGGCGATGTTTCGGGCAGCTGAGCTCGAGGCGCTCCTGGCGCAGCTGCAGCCGGCGACGCCAAGGGCCGAGGAGAGCGCGGAGCTGGAGAGCTGGATGGAGGCCGACGACTTGGTAGAGGAGGTGGCGGGCACGGTACGTGACGCTGCGCATCTGCCGCCTGTCGGCCACCCTCAAGTTGAGCGCTCCCGCTCAGCCAGCGATGCCCCTTTGCCCTTCCTCCCCTGCAGGCTGCGCGGGCTGTGGCGGCCGACTGGGAACTGTACGCAGTTGAGGAGGAGAGCCCGGTGCGGGGGCCAGGGTGGGGGCCTGGCGGCGCTGCAGCAGGGGCCTGCCGGCGCAGCACCCTCTGCTCAGCAGTGAATGCATGGGCGCCCACGCTCTTGAGCGCGCCGCCCCGCCGTCCCCTCCTCTCCCTGCAGGCCGCGCGTGCTGCGGAGGGCTCGGGGCGGCCTGCTGATGCGGAAGCGCCAGCCGAGGAGCAGAGCCGGGTGCGGGGGTCAGGAGGGAGGGGGGCTGCTGGGGGCGCAGCAACGGGGGGCTGGCGGCGCTGCAGCAGGGGCCTGCCGGCGCAGCACCCTCTCCTCAGCAGTGAATGCATGGGCGCCCACGCTCTTGAGCGCGCCGCCCCGCCGTCCCCTCCTCTCCCTGCAGGCCGCGCGTGCTGCAGAGGGCTTGGGGCCACCTGTCGACGGCGCCGAACAGGCAGGTGCCAGGCCACGCCGCACGCCGCAGCACCGGCGGCGCTGGAGTGAAATTGCTGGCAGCAGCGACGAGGATGCAAGCGAGGCGCGCAGCCCCCAGCGTCAGCGGCGCACGGTGCGTACGGCGACGGCAGCATCGCCGCCTGGCGCCCGGTCCAGCAGCGCCACACGCAGCCACTCCATCGTCCGCCGCGCCCCGGCTGTGGCGTTGGCCTTCCCCCCACCGCACTGCGAGGAGACGTATGCATACCTTTGGGAGCTGCTGGCCGCGCGGAGCGGCAGAGTGCCGCAGGACGGCCAGCGGTGGGAGGACCTGGCGGCAGAGTGGACGGCAGGCTTGGCGCCGCGCCTTGATGCGGCTGCCCGCAGCTGCACCACGACAGCGCTCAAGCCCACAACCGGCAAGTTCCTCAAGGAGTTCTACGAGGCCCAGCAGCAGCGCTTCGCAGCAGCCGCTGCGCAGGACCCCAACGCGCCAGCCGCCGCCGCCGCGGCTACGCTGGCTGCCGCGGATGCAGCGGCAGCGGCGCCAACAGCGGCAGCTGCGGAGGCGGCGGCAGCGGCGGCAACGGCGGCAGCTGCGGAGGCGGCGGCAACGGCGGCAGCTGTCGGCGGTACCCCAGGCGGTGCCACCGCCGTTGCTTCTGGCCCCATCGTGCTCAGCCCCGCGCCGGCCTTGGTGGAGCAGCAGCAGCAGCGGTCAAGCGGCATTGCTGGGCGCGGCGGTCGCGGGCAGGGGCATGCTGGGCGCAGCCAAGGCCGTGCTGCCCGCAAAGGCCCAAACCTTTGCCGCGGCTGCCGTTACTACCTCGACTGGCCTGTGCAGTTGACCACCGTGCACAGCCTGCAGTGCAAGTGGTACAAGGCGTTCAACGAGCGCTTAACCGAACAGCAACGGCAGCAGGTGTCGCGCAAGTGGAGCAAGGCCAAGACGGCAGATGAGGCCTTCCGCGCCAAGGGCAGCGGGAGCAGCGAGGAGCGCGCGGCGGCGGCGGCAGCGCGGCGCGCAGAGCTGGAGCGGCAAGGCATCGCCTGGCCAGAGGCATCGCCCGCAGCAGCAGGCCCCGCAGCGGCGGCGGCTGGAGGGGCGGCAGCAGGAGCAGGAGCGGCGAGAGCGGCGGCTGGAGCGGCGGCAGGAGCGGCGGCAGGAGGGGCGGGAGCGGCGGCAGGAGCGGCGGCAGGAGGGGCGGGAGCGGCGGCAGGAGCGGCGGCAGGAGGGGCGGGAGCGGCGGCAACCTCCAACCGAATCGCTGCTATGTGGTCAAACTTTACAGGCATCAGCCTCCAGCGCCGCGCATGATGTAATCATGCAACACTGCAAGGAGGTGGAGCAAGGGGGCATGCAAATGCAAGGCCCGTCGGCGCGGCGCAATGTCAGAGCATGCAGATGGTTGGGCACTTACCTCCCTCCCTCAACTCCTGTTCTTGCATGCCCGCCTCAGCCTGCATCTTATTTGCCTCCAGCCCCTGCCAGCATTGCAACTGCATCCTGGAGAGCCCCAGCCCTTGCCAACATTGCTGCTGCCTGCCCCAGCCCTGACATCATTGCTGCTGCATTCTGGAGAGCCCCAGCCTCTGCCAGCACTGCAGCTGCATCCTGGAGGGCCCCAGCCCCTGCCAGCACTGCTGCTGCATCCTTGAGAGCCCAGCCCTTTGCCAACACTGCTGCTGCCTGCCCCAGCCCTGCCAGCACTGCTGCAGCATCCTGGAGAGCCCAGCCCTCTGACAACACTGCTGCTGCCTGCCCCAGCCCTTGCCAGCACTGCTGTTGCATGCCCCAGCCCCTGTCAGCACTGCTGCTGCATCCTGGAGAGCCCCAGCCCTTGCCAGCACTGCTGTTGCATGCCCCAGCCCCTGCCAGCACTGCTGCAGCATCCTGGAGAGCCCAGCCCTCTGCCAGCACTGCTGCTACCTGCCCTAGCCCTGCCATCACTGCTGCTGCATTCTGGAGAGTCCCAGCCTCTGCCAACAATGCAGCTGCATCATGGAGAGCCCCAACCTCTGCCAACACTGCAGCTGCCTGCCCCAGCCCTGACATCATTGCTGCTGCATTCTGGAGAGCCCCAGCCTCTGCCAGCACTGCAGCTGCATCCTGGAGAGCCCCAGCCCCTGCCAGCACTGCTGCTGCATCCTTGAGAGCCCAGCCCTTTGCCAACACTGCTGCTGCCTGCCCCAGCCCTGCCAGCACTGCTGCTGCATCCTAGAGAGCCCCAGGCCTTGCCAGCACTGCTGCTGCCTGCCCCAGCCCCTGCCAGCACTGCTGCTGCCTGCCCCAGCCCCTGTCAGCACTGCTGCTGCATCCTGGAGAGCCCCAGCCCTTGCCAGCACTGCTGTTGCATGCCCCAGCCCCTGCCAGCACTGCTGCAGCATCCTGGAGAGCCCAGCCCTCTGCCAACACTGCTGCTGCATCCTGGAGAGCCCAGTCCTCTGCCAGCACTGCTGCTGCCTGCCCTAGCCCTGCCATCACTGCTGCTGCATTCTGGAGAGTCCCAGCCCTCTGACAACACTGCTGCTGCCTGCCCCAGCCCTGCCATCACTGCTCCTGCATCCTGGAGAGCCCCAGCCTCTGCCAACACTGCTGCTTCATCCTGGAGAGCCCAAGCCTCTGCCATCACTGCTGCTGCATGCTGGAGAGCCCCAGCCTCTGCCAACACTGCAGCTGCATGCCCCAGCCCAATGCCAACACTGCTGCTGCATCCTGGAGGGCCCAACCCTCTGCCAGCAATGCAAGGGCGGCGGCGGCGGCGGAAGCCCTCTGGCGCGATCAGCTTCCTCAGAGCTCTTTCCTGGCTGTTACTACACATGGGACTCTCTGGGGGGTGTTGCAGCGCGCCAGGACGCCTGGAGACCGGGAACACTCGGGCATCACCCTCGCCCGTCTTCTTGTTCAGCTAGCCACTGCTTTGCTCGAGCTTCAGCGATCACAAGGAGGGAAATGACACGGCGCAGGCCGCTTCAGAGCCGAGGCCCCGAGCCCGCGTGGGGCGAACTTCCTTCCGTTTGGTGCTCGCGGCGCGCTGCGCGCGCCAATTTCCCCCTCCTTCTCCCCTCCTCCTCCCTCCCCCCTCCCCCTGTATTTTCGGCCCCTTCGGGGCCCTCCCCCTGTATGAGCGATTTCCCTCCTGAGGGAGGGTGCCACATCAGGGGGCAACACATGTTGCCTAAGTAGCTGCAATCAAAAATGCTGATTGAATTGAAACAAGCAATCAGGAGATACAGTTCCAAGAAATGCAATAAGCAGGAGGAACTGCGTCATCCGGTGCCTGCCACGGCTGCTTGAGCTGCCGGCGCTGCCGCCTGTGCCTGCTCACTGCCCGTCGCATTGGCGCTTCCAATGCCTGCGACGGTCTGCGACGCCTCATTTGGTGGCTGCTGCGGTGGCGGTGGAGAGAACGATTTCCTGAATTGTCGGCGCTCGTGCTGCAATCCAAGCCCATAGGATGGGCAGCTATACACATGCAGCTCAACATCAGGGTCCCGCCACCGCAGCAGCTGGCATGCCAGCACTTTGCTTTCCCCGCTTGGTAGGCATTCTGCACAAGACACAGGTTTCAGGCGGTGCTGAGGCAAAATTACAGGGTGACCCCGCTGTTGCCCGAGCCTACTGCACCCTCCAACCAACAGGTGTGCAGCGGAGCACTCACTCTCATCGTCCAGGAACCACAACAGTTGCTGCTTGAAGATATCCAGCTTCTGCTGGTAATTGGCACAGAGAGGGTGCAAGAAGAGGACTGCAGAGATGACAGCGCAATGCAGGGGAGCGGCTGCAAGGCTGGGTGACGGACCAAGAGCTGCGCCACAGCAAGACCGCATCAAAACCATGGCGGAAATAGGCTTGCCAGCACAACGCGGGTGTGAACCAGGCCTGCTCACTTTGCCAGTCGCACGTGTCGAACATCGGCGCCAAGTGTGGTCTGCTGAGGGTGCAGATGTCGTCGATGTACGGGTAGTAGCCGGGTTGAAACGCCCGAAACAAGGCAATGATCTGGTGTGTTTGGTCCAGCTACAGAGCATGGGAAGAAGACCAGCGTCAATTGGGTGTTGAGCAATGCACATGAACGGGTGCAACCAGGGCAGCCCTGGTCTCACTTCGTCACGAGCTGCCGCACATGGCTTTGCGCCTGTGCATCTCTTCCAAGCTCTGTTATTCAAGCGGTCGAGCCCCTGTTGGTCATGTTCATTTCTCTTAATCATGTCTGCCGACATGGCCGTCCACTGCTCAAACATGGCCAGCACGCCTGGGGTCGGGAGTACGACATAGTTTCCCCCGTTCACTGCGAGACGCAACATTGAGAGGCGAGACCGATACGCCCATGAATGAGACTGACTCGGGAATTGGCTGCCATAGTGCAATGCAGCTGTGGCAGCTTGCGAGGCAAGTCTGAGCATCACCTGACAGATACTCAGCCTGGAAGGCTCCATCCACTCGGCCGTGTTCAATGAAAGCAAGGTAGCTCTGCCAGGCGGGCTTCATTGTGTACACAACATCGCTGTCTGCAAGAGCAGCACCCACTTGGCTGTGCGGCCATCCACGCAATGCGCACTGGCCATCAGCCCCCCCCCCCCCCAAAACAAAAAACGGGG
>NW_005435079.1:494316-530217 GCF_000147415.1 Chlorella variabilis | reverse complement strand
CCCCCCCCCCCCCCCCCCCCCCCTGCGTTTCACGCACGCACCTGTGTTGTACACTACATATCCCTCCTTCAGGAGGTGGTGGATGATGGCCGACCGCAGCCAGCAGATGACCTGCAGCGCAGCGTTGGTGTGCACCCAGGCCCACATAAGCTGGGCTGGACAGTGCACAGCAACCAGCTGATCAAGCCGCATGTGCGTGCACCAGCTTCTCGCTCAGCAGCTGCAGGCGCACCAGATAGTCGTGGGTGCCAAATCGGGCCGGGACGTCGCCTTCAGGAGCCTCCAAAGGCTCCGGCAGGAAGGCACTGACATCAGCGCAGGGCAGGTTCAGGTCGGCGCACGCCTCCAGGTCGCGCTTGGTCCAGGTGCCAACAATGTAGTTGCGCACGCCGCCAAACTTGACCATGGTGTAGACTGCAGGGGGTCGGGAAGTTCAGGAGGCTTCGCATGCATGGGACACCAGTGTGCAAAGCGGCTGCAGCCGAGTGTGTGCAAATGTGTTGCACTGCCTGCAACTCCAGAACAATCAAGTATCCTGCGCAGCCAGCAGACATGTGCAGGGGCCATGGAGGTGGTGCTCTCCCCCCCGGCATCGAAGCAGACGTGCTACAGGGCAGACCCAGCACTTCAGGCAGCCCCACACTCACTTGTGTTCTGCATCAAGACAGTAAATGGGAGAGTGTAGGTCATCAACGTGATGGTCTTGTTGTATTTGCCTTGAGGCGTGGAGCGCAGCTGCAGCAGCTTGTCCAGCTCATGCACCCCCGCATAACTGAGCGCCTTGGTGCGCGGTGGCAGCAGCCAGGGCGCCGCCTCAAACTCGGCCAATGCTGCGTCCTTCTGGGACAGCGATGGATTGGCCTGCAGCCAAGTCCATGCAGGTTACAGGGTAAGCATTCAGAAGCGGGAACGAGGGCATTTGCATACGACCGGTGCACCTGCAGCGTGCAACAGCGTGCAACGAGGGGTATAAACTCACGAATAGCTGATCAGCGAGCAGCTGCTGCCTGCGGCACTGCATGCCCCCACCCGCACACCTGCAGCCTATCGAATGTCTCCTTGGTGGGGAGCTCCATGGGGGTGCCTGGCCAGGGCGTGCCCACGCCTGCAGAGCATGGAGGCACAGGGTGGTGACCAAGAGCTGCCGTGGCCAAACCCACACATGCATGCAGCAATGGCTTGATGTACAAACAGCAACAATGCAGGAGGAGCATGCACGGCTGATCTGCAACACCCACCAGGCCTGGCAAGCTCGCCAACCCAGGGCTCGGTCTCAGCTGCAAAACTGCCAACTGTGCTGGCAATCATTCCACTCAAGCGTGCAGAGCTGATCGCCTGCTGCATGGTGACATTGGGCCTGCAGCCAGGGGAAGGGCAGCAGCGCCATAATGAAGGCGCTCTGGGCTGTAGGCGGTGGCGGTGGCGGCGACAGAGGCGGTGGCGGCGACGGCGGGAGACAGCGCGGTCCATCGTCGCTCTCACTTGCTGAATGACACCAGTCCAACAACGAGCATCAGGGTGACAACTACAAGGAGTGGGGCTGAGCGGTTGTACCCCCCGCCATCCTCCTGTTGTTTTGTCGCGCGAGCCATGTTGTCTTGTCGTCGGAGGGTACCTTTCAACGCTGAACACCCAGCGCGCAATCAAGGCAGGGTTTGGGACCCATCGCTGTCCACTGAGCACAACCCAGCGCAATGTTGGCAAGACGTCGACATAGAAACACAGGGCTTGTTAGGGCCAAAATGCTGTGCTGAGCAACCTTGCCGGGCGGTACCTGTTCAGGGGCAAAGCGCCGCACCGCTGTGCTTGCACGCGGCTTACACATTGTAGCCAAGACCAAGCACATGTGCAGGGTCAGTAGCAGTCAGTCGGTATGCCATACGTTGTCGGCGGCCTCTGCGGAGCCCCAGACGCCTGGTTCGCCCACCGCCACCGATGCCAGCTCCACGCTGGGGTCGGTGCGCCAGCTGCTCCGAGACAGGCTGTAGGAGGTGGTCAGCGACGTGGCCAGCGACACCCTACCAGCAGTGCCTCCATTATGGGGCACCGGCTGCTGATCCTTGCGCTGCTGCTGCTCCGACGCAGCCTCCAGCTCGGTCGCAATCCGGCGCAGGCGGTCGACCATGCTGTGCTGCAAGTGAAACTGCTGGTGCTGCGCAGATGAGTCCGCTGCTTCCTTGCCACCTGTACTGTTGGGTGCCAGGGTGGCACCAGTGGACGTGCCGCCGCCACCTCCCCCAGCCCTGACACCCAGCGTGCCCAGCAGCCGTCGCACCAAGTGAAGCAGCACCGCCGGTTGGCTTTGCCGGAGTGCGGCATACAGCTGTCGGCAGTTGATGCGCCAGAGGTGGCATTCGGTGAGCGCCAGCGCATGCTGCTGCCATGCCGACGCATCGTCGTCAATCGGATCCTCAATCGGGCCAGCGTGCGAACTGCCACCGCTGCTGCTGCTGCTGCTGCTGTCACCATCATCATCTGATGCCTGTTGGGGTGCTACGGCTGCCAGCCGCCTGTCATCCTGGTGCTGGCAGGCTGCAGGGCTGAACAGCGCTGCAATCCCAATGACTGCCGGTCCGCTAAAATTAATTCTGCTGCCGACAGCGTGCCGCCGCACCCGAGTCTCGTCGCCCTTGTGCACCACCCGCATCTCTCCTGCGGGCGGCGGCACATATTATGGCCTTTACCAGAACTAGTAGTACATAGTTGACACAGTGGCTGGCAGGCACACGCGACCAGATCATCCAGGTGTGGATAGCAGCCCACCTTCTTCCAGAATGAAAAAGCAGGGACCTCCCTCCTCCTCCGCAGCCTGCCCCTGCCGCCTTATCGTTGCCGCATCCTGCAGCTGCTGCCCAGAGAAGAGCAGGACAGGCGCCGAGGCGGTCGCCAGTATGTGCGCCGCCGCCCTGCTCTGCTTGGGCCTGAGGTCGGGCGGAAAAAAGTGAAGGTCAGCAAGGGCGGCTTCCTGCCGCTGCTGCACAAGACGTGTGGCGAGCTTGGCAGGGAGATCCTGATAAAATGCACAGCGCGCCTCGTGGTCTGCAAGGAACACACATTGCAGCATGTGAATACTACCCAACGCCGGCAGCCAGCTGCTGCAAGCAATGCCACCCCACTCACTCGCTTCTGGATGCCACCGAAAAGCATAGTAGCCCCGGATCTTGCGCTTGAGCCAATTGGGCAGGCCCAGGTCTACCATGTTCTCCTCAACCTCCTGCAACAATAAAGTGTGGTATCATTCCTCAGCGCCCGCGGAGCCCTACTCCATCTCAGCATCGAGGCGCATTGCATCGTGCTTGCCTGCAGCTTTTCCTTGATCGCCTCGGTCCGCTTGGCGCCTGGCCCTGATACTGCCAGTACGTTGGCCACGCTGTTCAAGAGGTATCCAAAGAACGCAACTGCAAAGACAGGACAGACCATGGTGAGGAACTGACAGCAAGTTTCAGCAAGTGTGTCTCTGGCAGAGACTCATTACATACAAATGTAGACAACAACTAAGGATGTTGATCTGCTCGCAACAAATTGGCAGCCACTCACCTCCTACAACCTCAAAGAGAAGCACCAGGCGAACTTCGCGAAAAGTTACGGCAACCACATCCCCATATCCTGGAGGGTTCAAAAGTGAGGCGAGACAGCTGTGCTTGGCCAAACAGTCCTTTCGGCTGTTCCTAACAAACAACCAACAGTCACTCACCTATAGTCACGAGCGTTGTCAGCGCAAAATAGCACGACACTGTCCAACGATTGGGGTCTGATGCAGCCAGCAAATCGTAATCCTTGTTCTCTGCGGCGCAGCAGGCAGGTGGCACATGCCCGCAGGCAGGTGGCACATGAGCATGCATGCCGGGCATGACCAGAGCAGCTTGTGGGCCAGCAGGCAGCCCCACTCACGGACGAATGCCGCCCACGAATTCTCCAGCCCTGCACATGATTTAAAACAAACCACCACATTTTGACACTCCTAGCGAGCACTTCTGTGGAACTGAACTCGGCTTGTTGCGACACCACAGCGTCAGCATGCAAGCCTGCTCTTGACCGACCTTCGTCCAGCGCCATGTTCCACCACAGGCAGCCCAGCAGATTGACAAGCACGGCGAGCGAGAAGAATGAAGTGAAGAGCAGCACCATCCGGGGTGACAACAGTGAGACGATGGGCTGCAGGGAGAGGTGCAGGAAAGGGCAGTGATGGTGCAGACGGTCAGTCGTGCATGGCAGGGCAAGCACACCCATGGAACGCTGGATTGCACCCACCCGCATCGGCCCCCCTATGCTTCCTGGAGATAGATCGACCAGCAGACGGGCGACCCGCAGCAGGCGCAGCAGGCGTAGGGTATAAACGATTCGCAGGAGGTGGCCCGAATATCCTGTGCACGCTACTGCAACCTGTACGACGAAAGGGATGGTCGCTACGAAATCAACCACAAATGTGCCGTGGCGTATGTAATACCAGGCGCAGGTGCGAGCATCTGCAAGCAGTGATGCAAGCAGTGATGGCTTTGGGAATTCTTGCAGGTCGCATGTTAGATGCAATGCACACGCAATGTCAAAGCAATTGTGGTAATTTGCTAACAAAACAACAAATCTCACCACGCACCACCACCGCGCGCGAGCCCCAGGTAACTACAATCCCAGTGTTGAAGTTGACGACGATGTCTAATATGTACACTGCACTGCCAAACCAGTCGCAGCCGCTCAGCCAGCTGTGTTGTTCCCCAGCAGAGTGGTTGAATCCAACAGAAAGGGCCACGATGAAGGCTGCACAAAGAGCAGCGGCGGGGAACAGGGGGCCGGTCGGTGCGAGGATGGCGGGGTGCGGCCGTGACCACACAGGAGCAGTTGCAAGAGCAGGAGCAGTTGAGTTCACAGGCGATGGACGCCACCCACCTGTGTAGGTCATGTCCACCAGGTTGCTGAATATGGACCTGCACAGGCATGATGGCAGGCGTGTGACCAGCATGCAGGCTCTGATCGCACAGCCGTTGTGGCAGCCCAAGAAGAGCAGGAGGCGAGAGGGCGGTGTGCTCACCAGCATGCCACCCCAAGGCTGAGGGGGCTGGCCACGGGCATGCAGCAGATGGATCGCCGCTTGCAAGTTCTGGCGAGGGAGGAGTAGTGTCGAAACTGACGCCCGTTCACTTTAAGCGTACGTGCAGGCACCGGCTTGAGCTGCAAGTCAGGATAAAATCCCCAGTTTGACCCAGGCCCACAAAAGCTGCAAACAGAGCAGCTGCATTGATAGTTACATGCTCAATCGGGACCTCTCGCCCCGCGTCGGCGGCGACCGCCGCCAGCCGCTCGTCATCCCCCTCGTCCAGCGCCATGGCCGCTTTCGGCACAGTCCTGCTATGGCTGCTTTCGGCACAGTCCTGCTATCCCCCCCCAGCTCATGCGGCCTTCTCGCCCGCCCGGAGAGAATTTGGAGAGGAGCCGCAAAACAGGCGGGCAGCTTTCGGAGAAGGCGAACCGCTTGTGCACAGTTGGCGTTTGGGCGGGTTTGTAGGCATGTCGGTAGTTGTGCCGTTGATGGCGGACGCCAGCTCAGCCGCCCCGCCGCAAGCCACCGCCCCACCCCCCCCTTTGCCTGAGCAAATCAAAACAATTAAAGAATGTCTTACGCTCGATCCAGCGTTTACATTGCGCCTGGAAAGGGGGTCAACAACAGCAGCGTTCTGTAGGCTAGCAGAGACAGGAACATGGCAACAGCAGCGCGCACACACGGCGACAGTCCCAAATGGGAACATGCCACTGAAAAATGTCCCCCATTGGTTCCCAGCAGGAGTCCGGGAGGCTCAGCTGCCATCACCACGCTCAATGGTGGCCGCTCAGGTCCTGGGAGTGCTGCGGCAGCAGGATGTTGGTGAACGAGTTGCCGGGGGTGAGGCTGTGGTGCACGGGGCTGCGTGCCGTCGGGCTGCGGGTGGGGCTGACAGAGGGGCTGTGGGTCAGGCTGGGGCTGGGGCTCAGCGGCACCGGCTGCCCCGCCACGACGAGCAGCGTGCGCAGGCCGTCAGAGGTCACTGCAAAGGATTTGCTGTGCGCGTTGTGTGGCTGCACCCACTTCTTGGGGCTGTCAGACTCCTTGAATGGCTCTACAATCCGGGTGCGGTAGGGGTGGGGATGGGAGGGCAGAGGGCAGCAAGCATCAACTGCCGACATGTGTGTGGCAGCCCCATGCTGAGGAACAACCCTGGCAAAAGAGCAGCCACGCGCCCACGCAGCTCACGGCCTCCTTGATCGCGTGGGGCCGAACATGAGTCGAGCAGGCACTCACCGTACGCACTGCCAAACGACTTGTTCGACTTGCAGGGGCTGACGGGCGGGCTGGCGGGCTGGCTAAAGCGGCGGCTGCTGCCGTTGAGCGACTCAGTGAGCTTGGCGCTGGCACGGGCCGCTGCCGACACCGTCATGGCGCTGACCAGGAAGGACGGGATGAACAGGCCCATAGTGCACCAGCTGATGGCCACCACAGCTGCATCCACAGGCACACAGGGCGCGATAGGCGGTGGCTGCTGCTTGCTTCAGAGCCACCAATTCGCAACCAGGCTTGGTTGAAGTCGAAAGGCCACAACATCCAGACCTGGATACCAGGACGACCAAGGGGCCACCAGAAGCCCCTGCCCCGCCTCACCTGTGCGGTAGCTGGTGAGCGAAGGGTCCAGCTGGTTGCCGGTGTTGGCAGCGGAGGTGGCCGCGGCGCCATAGGCCGCCCACCAGACGAAGCCCAGGAGGGAGAGCAGGGGGCCAGCGAACCCGTACCTGGTCTGCCCATCCGCGGCAGCGCACTGCAACGAGGCGGAAAACAATTCAAAAAGAATGTCTTTCACGGCAAAATGACGAGGCGGCCGCATGCCCGCTCACCTGCATGCCGATGATGATCAGACACAAGCACAAGGTGAATGCCGTCGACACAAACGCGGCGGTGCAAACCGAGGTTGACGTCATGCCCAGCCCACACTGAGCTGTGTAATCGGAGTTGGGAATGGGGAAGGAGCCGTAAAGGTATCTCCCCAGCACAGCGCTGACGGCGCAGGCCAGCGCAATCTGCGGCGGCTCAGGGCGGCGGAGCAGGCCTACTACTCATGTTACAGGGGTGGGTATGGTGCTCAGGGCAGGCAGGGGGTGTCGTGGCACATGTGGCAAGGCGGTGCGGCAAGCCAGGGAGCTGAGGTAGGTTGCAGAGCCCACCTGGCACACGCCAAGCATGGCGCATGCCGCAGCGCCCACAATGGGCTTCATTCTACTCCGCGCGGCGCTACTCCGAGATTAGCACATGCCAACTGACAGGGTGTGGCCAACTACCGCTGCCAGGCGGGAAGTATGAGTGGCAGCGATGGAATATGTAGCAGTGGTCCGTAGAGAGGTTTGGGGCAACACCGCTGGTTTACCGACTTTTGCCAGCCGAGCATCGCACGCAGCACGAGAGCCCTCTTCCTGGCCCAGAAATCCCCAGCGCGATCACAGAGCATCACCTGAATGTCCTTGCGCAGAGTGCCAGCGAGCGGCGGTGCGTTTGCACAGTCCAAGAGGCACAGGAGGTCTCCCTCGCCACTCTTGTTTTACCCACACCAAGGCCTCATCTAATTCAGCAGCGCCCCATACACTGTAGCAGCGTGCCGGGGTCATTCTGCACTTCTGGGAGCACGGCTCTGCAGCAGCCCTGGGTGGCTGCACCAGGGAGCTTCAGCAGCTGCAAAAAAATGCGGCGCACAGTGGGTGCAGGCGAGCCGCGGGCTGCCTGCGGCAGGGTGGTTGTGCGCGAGCTAGCCCCCGCTGGACCCGCCGCACAGCAGGGAGCGCCAGCAGCCCAGGCCTTGGACATGCCGCAGCACCGCTGGGACGACGACGATGACCCAGGTTGGTGGCTTGCAGGCCTCGAGCTTGGAGGCAACCAGCAGGCGTTTTCGCATCCCACCCCCAATTTACCTCTGCTTGCCCAATGTTGGCTGCAGAGGCGCTGAGCTCGCCCACAGCCAAAAAGCTGCACCAGCGGCACTCTCCAACAGCTGCGATGGCGGCGCGCGCCAGGATAGCGCTGCTTGGCCTCCGCGGTCGCCGGATGCGCCTGGCAGCAGCGGCGGCCACTGCCCTCCTGGTGCTGCTGGTCTGCATGGCGCAGCGGGCGGCAGGCCCACACTTG
The DNA here is from genome assembly GCF_000147415.1 of Chlorella variabilis. Taxonomy (NCBI): domain Eukaryota; kingdom Viridiplantae; phylum Chlorophyta; class Trebouxiophyceae; order Chlorellales; family Chlorellaceae; genus Chlorella; species Chlorella variabilis. Next base: position 522,080 of record NW_005435079.1, on the reverse strand, counting down.
CCGACGGGCTTCCCAGGGGGCGAGAGCCAGGCCGCGTCACGGCTGCCACAGGCAAAACACCTTGGAGTGCCCCTCAGCGGCCCAGTAGGCAGCCATGGCAGCGGCTTGCCTGGGGCCCTGGCAGGTGTGCTGGGCACGGGCAGGGGCTCTGGTGACGTGCTGGTGGAGTTCACAGCCCCCGGCCTCTTCGTGCCTCTCAGCCAGGCACTGGATGGCAGCCATGCCGAGTGGCCAGAGGAGGCGCCGCTGATTGAGGCGGTGCCGCTGCGCGAGCTCAGCCCACCAGAGCTGGTTGCCTTTGGGGGGCGGCCCACGCTGGAGCAGGTGCTACGCCAGCGCCAGCAGCAGCAGCAAGCTACCAGTGATGGCAGCCCAAGCGTCGCCGCAACCGGCGGCGGGGTGCCGGCCTCTATCGCAGCCCTGGCTGGCGGCCCGACCCGTGGCCAGACCTCTGCTGACTTGGCAAACCAGATTCAGAGCGAGCTCCAGCAGGCAGAGGAGGCTTCCCAGCGGGCAAAGCGGGAGAAGGAGGAAGCGACGGCCAAGCCACAAGCGTCAGTGGCGGCCGCGAGAGGTGAAGCGACTGAGGAGAGCTACCAGGCTGCAACAGCAGCTCTGTTTCAGCGCGCCCAGGGGCGGCAAATGCTGCAGCAGCAGCTGGCGCAGGCGGTGCGGGCCGTCCCTGCTCAGAGAGATGTCGCCGCTGGCGGGCTCAGCAGATCTGGGGTGCGCATGCTGGTTGCGATCGCCAGCGCATGCTGTTCCAAGGCGGCGACTGTGCGGCGGGCCGCTATCCGGGACACCTGGGCCCAAACGATTCGCCAGGTGAGCCCCGCATCAGTGACAGTAGCGGCCCATTGCAGGCTAGCTGGCATGGGCTGATTTGGCAGCTTCACAGCTGGTGCCCCTCACTGCCCCTGCCATCCTGTCTGTGCCTTCCGCGCAGCACTACCCGAACATCGACCTCCGCTTCTTCCTGGCCCAGCCCGCCAGTGCAGAGCTGGCAGCGGAGTGGCTGCCACAGCTGCAGGTCGGCACAGAGCGCGCTGGCTGAGCAGTCCTGCCTGGAGATAACAGAGGCTTGAGAAGCTGCTGGATGTGCACGTGTCTTGTGCAGGAGGATTTGGCGCACAGCAACGACATCGTGGTGCTGCGCGGGCCCGACACCTACCTCAACCTGCCCAACAAGACGCTGCGCCTGATGCGCTATGCTTTGGCCCACCCGGCAGGTTGGTGAACCGCCTGCACACTCCGCCTTTGCTTCTTGGTCGTGTTAGGATGCCTCATTGAACGCACCAGCTGCTGCTTTCAACCCATCTGCACATGCAGTCTACACGCACGTGCTGAAGACGGATGACGACTGCTACATTCGGATTGGAAATGTTATGGAGGCGCTGGTGGACGATGCGCCAGAGCAGCATGCCTCTGCAACGGCAGCACCTGGCGCGCACGGCCCGCGGCGCCTGCCTGCCCTGAACAGAGCGCTGCGAGAGCAGATGGCGCGCGATGGCAGTCCTCTTCATTCCGATGGCATCAGTCTCTACAATGCCACCCGCCTGGTGGCCAGCGCTGGCTCTGCGGCAGGTGAGGTTAGGACGACTGCCGCGCCTGATCCTGGCCACAGTGTGCGTGCTTGCATGCATGCAAAATGCGCGGGCAACCCCTGCGGCGTTTGAGCTGTGGGTGCAGCGGCCACTCCCCCCTGACATGCAGGCCGCAAGTACTTGGACGATGCCGAGGGCCGCCCCATCTCGCTCGAGCAGCTGGCCAAAGATGCAGTGGCCGCCGCTAGGCAGCACCAGGAGCAGCTGCAGGCCGACAAGCCGGCAAGGGCAGGCAGACCAGCAGGCAGCACTGATGGTGTGCAGCAGGAGCAGCAGCAGCAGCATGCGGCTGCCTCGCTGGCTGCACCGGCGGGACTGGTTGTGGAGCCGACGCCGCGCATGCATGGCGTGTACCTGGGATGCCTGGAGAACAGGGGTGGATTCTTCCCGATTCGCGACCCCAACAGCAAGTGAGCTGGACAGGCATGGAGGCAGTTCCCTGCATCACGGGGCAACCTGCATCACTGCCAAGGACCGGCCGCTACGTTGTTGAGCCTGTGCCGCCCCCACCACCCCACCTGCTCCTGGCCGCAGGTGGCACATGTCAGATGAGGAGCTGCCCGACTCAGCAGTCCCCTTTGCCGTCAAGTACCTGGCAGGATGGGGGTGAGCTGCCCACCCAGTTTGCCTGCCATGGAACACCGCGCGTGCACATGGAATTGATTGTGCGCATATAGCCGGCCTCCTTTCCTGGCCCATTTCCTAGCCTGGCCCACCCTGCCTGTTGCTCCTCAGGTATGTTCTGTCGAGGGATCTGGTGGATCACGCCGTGCGCAAGGCCAACCTGTTCCGCAGCCGCCCCGAGGTGGCGCCTCCTTGGTTCCGGTGAGCCTGGCCTGGCCTCAGGGCTGGCAAGAACTTGGCCATGGCTGGGTGCCCCCCCAGTCTGCCTGTAGCTGATGCCAGCCGCCTGCTGCTTGCTGTGGTCACCGCGTGGCCGCGCTGTGCAGGCCCATGGCGTGGGAGGATGTGCTGATGGCGCTGCTGCTGATGGATGTGGTGGCAGAGCCGCAGGACCACCCCGGCTTCAGGGCTGCCTGGCGTGCCTGCCCCTCCACCACCGCCCTGAAGCACCTGGACGTGGATGCGCCACAGCTGTTCAGGGGGCTGTACGAGCAGGAGATGTCGGGTGGGTGCGATTGCTTGTGCTTTGAGTCATGGTTGCCAGGCCGCGGGATAGCGTGCTGGTGTCAGCGAACCCTAGTCTGGTGCCATGTGCAGCTGGCCAACCTATCCGATCTCGCACTGCCTGCAGGGCTGTGGGATGCCAAGCCGGTCCAGTGCTCTGCTGGAGACTTCCTTCCTGGGGACTACAGCAGCTGGAAGGCGTGGCGCGACTCGCTGCCCACCGTGGCCCACATTTGAAATGGGGGGAGGGCAGCAAGAGCTCGAGCGCCAGCGTGATTGTTCAATTTCATTTGCTACATGCTTTCAAGTTGAACCGTGGATCACCTGCATCTTATCCTGTGCTCGACTGTTGCTTGATTGAGTTGACAGATTGCAGTAGCATGTGAATAGGAGTGCCTACTCAGGCCCACGGCTAAGCAAGGGGCAATGTCCCACCTGGCTGGCAATCAGTTCGAGAGGCTGAGGCCGCCAACCAGTTCGTCCAGGGCAGCAGTCTCCGCAGCATCGGCCTCCTTCTCGATGTGCTTGGCTGCATCTGCCATGCTGCCACCGCTTTCCTCTGCCGCTGCCAGTGGCAGTAGCATGTGCTGGTCAGCATCATCCTGTTCGGGGGCCTCAACCGCTTCCTCCAACAGCTCTTCAGTATCTACTGAGGACAGGCCCCCTGCTGCTGTGAAAGCCTCAGGCTCCTCTTCTGCCCCTTTAGCCGCTGCCGACGAAGGAACAGGCATAGCCGCTTCGCCTGCTATTAACCCCACTTCCGGGGCTGCTGCTGCCCGATTATCCCCCATGCGGTCAGCTGCAGCTGGTGCAGGAGCTGTCATTGATGCTACCTCCAACTCTGCCACAGCAGCGGCCACGTCTGCTGCCTCCTCAGCCGTAAAACCGTGAGCAGATGCTAGGACAGCCGCCTCTGCAGTCAGGCTCTCCAGCTCAGAGCGCAGGCCGCCTGCAGCAGCAGTGGAAACAGCATGAGCCGACATGGTTCAGAGGGTCACATGGAGCTGTAACACGCAGGTCGGGCCAGGGGCATGGTCCCTGAAGCCTCACCGGCATCGCTGCCTTCATCGCCTGCCCGGGCCAGCTGCTTCTGAAGCTACGCATGCGCGCCCAGCAGGCCGCGCCACCGCGCCTTTGCTGCAGCCGTGGATGCGGCTGCCACAGCCGCCTCTGCCTCTGCCGCCTGATGCTGCAGCTGCTGCTCCTCAGCAGCAGCCGATGCTGCCTGCTCCTTGACTGTCTTAGCGCGCTCGTCAGCGGCCGCCGCCTCGGCTGCCGCCGTCTTGGCCTCTGCCGCTGCCTCGGCAGCAGCCTTGAAGTCGCGTGCCGCAGCTGCCACCTTCTTGGTAGCCTCAAGCTCTGGCACCCGGGCCCTGTAGGGCGGCGGACAAGCAGCATTTTACCGTCAGTTCTGTGAGCGGAGACCTCTCTAGCTCCCTACCGATCTAACGTGGTGCCCAGCGCAGTGCAGCCGAACAAGTCCCTAACAACACTTGACAGCCATGTACTTGTTGCGCCTGTCCAACCTAATCTGCACACCTGGCAGCCGCTGCGGCACCCTCCACCATCCCAAGCTCATGCTGCAGCTTGGCCCGCTGCCCTGCCAGCTCCCGCATGCGCCGGTGCACATCTGCCGCAGCAGCCTCTGCCTGCGCCACCTGGTGCTGCCCCGCCGCCTCCGCATGCCGCAGCTCTGCCATCTTTTCGGCCGCCCGCCCCGCCAGGTCCGCCTGTGCCCTCAGCTTTGCTGCCTGGGCAGCGGCCGATGCAGCAAGCCTTGCCGCCTGTTCCAACTGCTGCAATGCCTCCGCGACGGCAGCCGTGGCGGCCTGCTGATCCGTGGCCGCCTCCTGTTGTGCCTGCTCCAGGCTGGCTGCCTCGCCCTCCACTTCCATTTGGCAAGTAGTTAGCTCCTGCTGGTCGGCATCGATGGCAGCTGCCACCTCGGCAAACTTGTTCGGCAGGCCAGCAATGGCGGCATCCGCCACATTCAGCTTCTGCTTGCTGCCCAGCAGCTGCGCCTCTTTGACCGCAAGTGCCGCCCTGCAAACAGACGGCCAGATAGTTCTCAAGTTCTGTTGTCACGCCGGCGACAGCAAAACGAAACCACAAACATGGCACAGGGCTTTGGCAAGAGCAGGCGGCCCACCTCAGCTCTTCGACCTCGCGCTCCAACCCCGCGTGAGCAGCTGCCCGCTCCTGCCGCTGCTCCTGCAGTTGGCGCTCCAGGTCTCCCTGCTGCTGCTCCAGCTGCGCCTGCCGTTGCTGGATGCTCTGCCGCAGCTCCTGGGATTGCTGCTGCAGCTGCTGGATGCGTTCCTGAGCGGCAGCCACGGCACATGCCGCCGCCGCAGCCACCTGCACAGCGTGCTTCTCAGTCGCCACCTTGCGCCGCTGCTGAGCATCCCGCAGGCTGCACAGTGCCGCGGCCGCTGCCTCCCACGCCGCCGCCTGCTCCCGCACCAGCAGCAGGCGCTTCTCGCTGGCGCTTCGCTGCATGGCCTCTGCTGCTAGCAGGCCCAACTGGCATTCTTCCAATGCAGCCTTTGCCGAGTCTTGGTCATTGGAAAGCACAGCTGCCTTCTCATAATCCTCTGCCTCCACCGCCACCTTCTCCGCCTCTTGCAGCTCGGCGATGCGCGCCGCCAGCGCTGCGCTGTCCGCCACTGCCTGTCGCCGCTGCTGCGTGGCTGTGTGCTCCTGCTGCTCCAGCTCCTCCTCCTCCCGCGACAGGTGGGCGGCCATGGCGTCCCGTTCCCTCGTAATCGCTGCCAGCTGCTCCGCGAAAGACGGTTTCTTTGTGCCCTGCTGCTCCGGCCGCGCTACTCCGGCAGAACTGCCACCACCTGCTGCCGGCGCAGCCTTCCCTGCCTGTGGCACGCCCTTCTGTGCCGCAGCACCAGGGCTGGGAAGCTCCAGCTCCTCCACAGGCCGGAAGTCAGGAGAGGTGATGGACTCATCGCTGTCTGTGTCAGCACTGCTGCCAAGAGGGCCGCGCACAGCCACTGCAGGCAGTGAGGCAGTGCGACGGGGTGGGTTCAAGGATGCAGGACATGTGGCAGAGCATCATGCGGCACATGCAGGCTACAGCAGAGGCGATTGCGCCCAGCCAGCAGTGCATTCGTTGCAAGCCACGCACCTGTGCTGCGGCGCGAGTCGCAGCTGTCAGAGGGGTGCTCGTCGGGCTGCATGGCTGTGGCTCTGGCAGGCAGATCCAGGCAGATGTCCAGCTGGGCCACATGCTGCTGCAGGGCAGTGAGGTGCTGCGGGTCGACACAGCCGCTGCGGGCATGCTGCTCTTCCTGGGCTTCGCCCTCGTTGTCGCTCCCAGCCTCGCCCACTGATGCCGCGGCCGACTCTGCGGCTGTCGAGCCCCATCGAGAGCCCTGGTGCAGCTGGCCGCTGTGCGAGCCGGGCGTGCTGCCACTACCGCCATGGCCGGCGCCAGGGGCAGGACTGAAGGACCCGCTTCCCCTGCTGTGTGCGCTGCCCGCGTCTGAGGCTTGCTGTGCCAGAGCTGCTGCCGCCGATGCTGCGGTCTCCTGCGCTGTTGGCGACATTGTGCCTGCGCTTGCCAGTACGGCTTCGAGGGTGCTGGCATGCGGCGCCTCCAGGGCAGCAGCCGGAGATGCGGTGCGCGCGTAACCAATTCGGCTGCGGATCACCTTCTTTCGTCGCCCAGCCTGGGTTCCTGCCCCTGCTCTGGCCGGGTCGCCTACTGCATGGCCCATGGGCGGCAAGTCCGCAACCATACCAGCAGCAGCCGCCGCTGCAACGGCAGGGGCGGCAGCAGCACCTGCTGTGGGGCTGTCGCTGGCGCTGCCGGCCCGAGGCAGGTCAGCACCAGCTGTCGCTGGTGCTGCCATGGCTGGTGCTGCCACCTCTGCAGCTGGCGAAGCTGCCTCAGGCTCCACCGCCAAACTGGTGAACAGGACCTCATCCAACGCCGCTCTGCAACAAGCCAGGAGAGCACCAAGATGGCAGTTCAGACCCATGCTTTCCCATGTGGTCACCGGATTCACTATTGGCCGGTAACGCAACAACAGCAGGGAGCAGGGCAGACATCGGTGGTGTGCCTCACATGTTGCTATCGTCCATGCCTGATGCCGCGCTAGCCAAGGCGTCCTTACTCGCTGCAGTTGCTGGCGAGTCAGTGGGGCCCTGTTCAGCTGAGCTTGCTGCGGCCGGGGCAGGCGAGGTGCTGCCGGCGAGTTTAGCGGCCAATGGCACAGGTGGTGCAGGCTGAGAACTGGTTGGGGCTGGGATTGGGACTGCATCCACCAAGCTGAGGCCAGAGAAGAGGTCATCATCGTCCGCCCCAGGGCCAAACACAGCTGGCGTGGGTGCAGGTGCAGCAGCAGGCGGCGGTGGCTGCGGAGCCGCAGACCGCGACGGTGTGGTCTTGAGCAGTTGCTGCGTGGCAAATTGCAGCTCGGATTGTAGCTCCTCGACCTGGCTGCGGTAGGACAACAGGAGCAGCGCGATGAGCAGGTGGCACACACAGCAGCTGCAAGGCCAGGCTCAGTGGCGTGTCCCACCTGCGCCACACCGCCTGCAGGTCTGCCGCCATGCCGCCGCTGCGGACGAGGGCTTCCAACGCGTGTATGGAGCGCTGCGCGCTATTCAAAAGCACAAAACTATCATCGCCCTGCGCCGTCTGCACCCGAAGCTTGTTCAGGGCAGCCTCCGCATCGGCAAACAGCTGAGAGGCCTTCTCCTCCAAGCCCTCGTCTGCCGCCTTCTGCGCAGCAGGGCTCAGCCCAAAGAACGCCCGCATTGCACAGGCAGCCGCGACACTCTCTTAGAGGAGTTTGGGTCAACCACGGCCCGCCCCGGGCTTTGCAGCTGTCGTGCCGGCGCCAGTCTATAAAAAAGAAGAAGAAAAAGAAGAAGACAGCTGCCCGCTGCATTTTGGCTGCGCCCGAGCCAGGCGGGCGGCCGCCCGCGGGCACAGCGCCATGAAATGCGGCCGACCCTCTCCGCCACCCTCCCCCTCCTGCACAACTCAATTGTTTACTTTTCTATTACAGTGTGTGGGTCCTGCGGCTGGAGAGCCGCCACTGCAGCAGGGCGCAGGCCCCACGCAGTCGCCACCAGGTGGTGTCAAGAGGGTACAGAGCCGGCAAACTCATACACGCCAACTAAAGCGGAACGGAGGAACGGAAGCAAGGGGGGTGGTCTTCTCTGTTGTGCTGCTGTTGCTGCTAGGTAGTGCTGCAAAAAGCTGCGAGGGTAGTGTGCTGCTGCTGCGGGTGCCAAAGCTGCTGCCAAGCGCCGGCGGCTGCCGACGCTACGGCGTTCAGCTTACTGGCCAATGGCGGAGGTGGAGACCACCAGGTTCACGCCCACGCCAAGCAGCACAACGATCAGACCAGCCCACGCCAGCAGGCCCTTGGTGCCAAGCTTGTAAGAGTCGCCTGCACGCACAGGGCACGCACGGGGCACAGGACAGGCCTCAGGCGGGATGGATGCGAGCATGCGCGCGCTTCGTGCCTGCTTTAAACCGCACGTTGATGAAGCAGAATGAGGCCGGTGCGGCTGCGGCTGGCTCCTGCTGGACCCAGCCGTCGCCGCTGCATGGGCGCTGCGGGCTGCCAGGATGATGGAAGCTCGGTGCAAGGCGCTCACCAGACTCAGACCAGGTGTCGGGGGTGTAGATTGGGCTGTAGCCGTCCACATTGGCGCCATACTTGTTGGCAAAGCGGTACACGCCGTAGCCCTGCAGGCGCGGCAGAACCAGATACGGTGGCTGGCCAGTCCAGAGTGTGCGTGCAGGCGCGTCCGTCCCCGCCATCCCGCCGCCATCCCCGCCATCAGGCCCAATCGCGTCGCGCCGGTTTCGGTGACTGTGCCACCGTGCGCCGCGTGCAGACCATTCACATGGGCCGGCAGGCACAGCGTCTGGCTCTCCTCCAACCGCGGGAAAGCGGCGGCCGCTCTGGCGGAGGAGCGGCGGCAAGCGGCACGCACCTTGCCCTTGCGGCCCTGGGGGTCCACCCAGCCCTTGGACTCCATGGTCTTGGACTTGCCCATCAGGTTGAGCTTCACTGTTTCGTTCTCGATGGAGTTGAGGCCCTGCTTGCTGATGTCGATCTTCTTGGCCCCGCTGGCCACCACGGTGGTGTTCACGCTCTTGCGGGCGCTGCAGGCGGCGGCAATCAAGGGCACCGGTCAGTAGCCTCGCCTGGCACCCGATCAGAGGCCCAGAGGATGCTCCCGGCGCCCAGCCAGCTCCAGGGTTCGCCTGGCTACCACTGGCGGCCGTCTACCAGATAAAGAATCCAGCTTTGGGCACGGCTGGGTGTGGTGGTGCCTGGGAGTCACTCACCGCGCGCCAGAGACCGGGAGGGTCTTGCCGAAGCAAGCGGACTGGGTGAGGGCCTGCATGGTGTCTGTCTGGAGCTGGCGACTCGGCAAGAGCTGGGAAACACAACGTGGGGCTCGCGCGGAGGTGAATTTGCCGAGTGGAGATGTGATGTGCCATCCTGCCTGGGACAAGCAAGCGCCTCCTCCCCCGGCTGAATTCGCTCGCGCCCTCTGCGTGTGTTTCCCCAAACACTAAGAGGTCGTGATGGTGCCGCCATGGCCGCCGGCGCTCACTGCTCACATGGCCTCGCATCGGCCTCCCCTCCCATACAGTTCTTTGCCAGCCTCACGCACTGTGATGAAGCAGATGCGACCACAACGCTGTTGGCTCCATTGAAGGGACGCATTACAAGTGCCCCTGCCGCCGCCGCTCCGCCTTATGCGCTGCTACCGCTCCTCGCGCGGGCGGCCCACCGTGCCGCCAGGCAGGTGCCCGTCCCCAGCATAACCTGGCTGCCCACGTCTTGCCACCCCAGCCCCGGGTGCCGCGCGGCGCCGCCCAGGTCCAGCCATGCGTGCCCGCCCGCCGCCGCCAGCCGCCCGCCCTCTATCCGTCGCCGCCCGCGCCGCAGGCCCAGCCGCCGCGCCAGCCAGCCGACCACCCGCGCGGCATACACATGCAGCACTCCCGTCGCTATGCCGCACAGGTGGCCCGTCAGGCTGGCATTGGGGAACAAGGCGTGCGACATCAGCAGGGAGGGCCAGGCCGCAAGGCGCCCCGCCGTGAGCACAAACTCCTCTGACGGCGCCACCTGCGCTGCCGCCAGGTCCGCTTCCCGCATGTACCCGCCCACCACCTGCGCCAGGAGGATTGGGGCAGGGTAGCAGCAGTGACCAATGAAGGTCAGCAAGCAAACACGCTGCCAATCCGTGACGGGGCACGGTAGGGGGCAAACATGGCACAGCGGCCTGCTCGTTGCCTCACCCTGAGTGCCAAGGCAATGCCGCTGAACCCCACGACAAAGCTGAGGTAATAGTCGTTGGCCAGGGAGCTGTTGGGCAGAAATCTGACGGCCAGCCGCGTGGACAGCACTGCAATGCAAATCAGCACATGCAAGTGCTGCTCAGCATTACGGCCCACTGCTCAGCAGGCCACATGTCATGATGGGATCGGATGCTGAAGCAGGGCGCTGGCCAGGCATGTGCAAAGGCGCTGGGCCAGCCCGCCAAAGCATGAACACAGCCCGCCATGGCAGGAGCAGGCAGGCAGCGGGTTCGGCAGGACAACAGAAGCTGTTGTGTCCAGCTTGCTCACGGTAGAGGCCCTGCGAGGTGAGACTTGTAGAGGCCACCAGCGCCAGAAAGGCGGGGGAGCCGAGGCGGCGCTCCAGCGGCAGCCCCTCCAGCACCACCGAGGTGCAGTTGCTGACCAGGTGCGTCATGTCGGCGTGCAGCATCACGCCGGTGAGCAGGCGGCGATACTCGCCGTGGTGGAGCACGCGGTGTGTATTCAAGCCAACCTGAGGGTCGGGAGAGTGAGTGTGAGGAAAAGGCACTTGTTAGTTGCGGGATGGCAAGCGACACAGCTCGGTGGTAGAACTGCGCTCCACAGCTCCACAAAAGTGTCCCCGGGACACACATGCCAACGTCAGCTCGCAGCAGCACGCCTCACTTGCAGCAGGCGATAGCCGCCGGGCCGCATGTGCAGCGCCGCCTGCGCGGCAACCAGGCCCACGGTGGCTGTCGACAGCTCCTGCTGTTGCAGCGACCTGGCCACCGACAATGCGCCTGCACCATGGTGGCACCAGAGCTGCCGGATGAGAAAACAGCAGCAATAGGCGGGATTCCAGGAACACGCCCCGCTGGCGGTGTGCTCACACGAGGCCATGTAGCCATCTTGCCAAGTCAGCCGCCGCCCCGCCTCCCAGGGTGCCGTGTATGTCTGAGGGATGGTGGGTCCGCCCAGCAGGCCCGTGGGCCAGCGCAGCCGCTGCTGGTCGCAGCCCAGCGCGCCGCTCAGGTCCTTGGCCGCCTCTTCGGCTGCCCCACGCACCGCCCGCCCCGCCTCGATGGCAGCGCGCGACAGGGAGCCCCACAGCGCGTCGTCTGCTGCCATGGCGCCTGCGCTGCTGCCCTGGTGTGTCAAGGGCTGCACCAAATCAAGTAGCCTGCAGGGAAGAGGAAGGACCGGTGTGGAGGCAGGGTGTTGCCCTTCTCCTGCGCACAGTAATCAGCGCATGACTGTGTGCGAGCCTGGATGGCCCATCTGGGAGAGGACGCTTGTCTGCAGTGAAGTGACGTGTCAGCGGGTTGCGTGGCCTAGCCAAAAGTTATCTCCTGTTTGACGCCCGCATACACCAACTGAGTCACCCGTGTTTGGTCACATCTTCTTCTTCTTGGGCTTGAGATCCACCATGCAGGGGATGCGGGTTTCGCACTGTGGCCAGGTGGGGCTTTTCAGTTCCTGAAAAGCTCTGTTGCACGGTGCCTCCCCTCTTCTGGCCCGTAGCTGACCCACCCAACTGCAGCCACTGCTGCAGGCTGCCCCTGGCGCACGGCTGGTCCAGCTGCGCTGCAGGGCGCAGGCCGCAACCACCACCACCACCCCGTCCCGCCCCTCTGGCCCGCTTGTAGGTGCGGTGGAGGCGCTCTTCCGCTTCCCCCCCTTCTTCAACATGGCAGCTAAGCATGTGAGGCCATGGGAGGATGTACTCACTTTGTGCTTGCTGCGGCTCTTGTCTGGGCTGGCTCGCTGGCATGAGGAGGGTCCCCACTGGCTCGTGATTCCATCGCCCTGCTGGCAGGCGCGGGCCATGATTGTGAAGCGGGGGGAGAAGATGGGTCTCGATTTCGAGGCCGAGATTGACGAGCTGCGGAACGTGGACTGGGACCAGGAGCTGCAGGCGGTGGAGGACGCAAGCGTGCAGGTTTGCAAAGCGCGGGGTTATCAATGGGCACCCTTTTCCAAGGATGAGGCCACTGATGCTGCCGTTGCTGGGATTGTGCCCATCTTCTCAGCCACTTCGCCTTTCCCACCTGCGCTGGCTCCGACCTATCTATTTTTTTTTTCTTTTCCTTTGTTTTGTCAGTATCCCGCTTACTACACGGTGCCCTTCCATGCCTACCCCGAGGGCAACCTGGGGTGGACCCCGGCCATGGAGATGACGGTGGCGGCCAGAAGTGTGCACAGCACAGTCTACGACCCCACCGGCAAGACGCTCGACCCAGAGGTGCGCTGGGATGGGCAGCCTGCGGTGGTGCTGTTAGTCAGCAAAGCACAGTAAGTGGGGCATCGATAGTGCTTTGTTGCTTTGTGGGGCACCGCTGCTGGGAGGCTGGGGGGAGAAGCAGCAACTCACAAGTTGCCGTATTTTCCTTCCTTGCGCCCACCCGCTGCGCAGGGCGATGACAACTTGCGCAGCAGCTACAGTCGTTGCATGCAGCAGCTGCTGGAGGAGCAGGGGGCACGGCCCATAGGGCAGATTCTGGATGTGGGGGCGGCCACCGGGCTCAGCACCCTGGCGCTGTTGCGGGCCTTCCCGGATGCGGAGGTCACAGGTGGACCAGGCTGGCAGAAAAGGCCCTCGCCGCACTGCCGCTGTGGCCTGCTTCAATGTCTGCGTAGTGGGGCCATGGGTACGGTTGCATCCCTAAGGCATTCAGCCGAGCCCGCGCCGCTTGATGCAGGCATCGACCTGTCTCCACACATGCTGGCGGTTGGCAGCTACCTGCAGCGCCAGCGGAATGAGCAGCGCGCTGCGTCAGGGCAGCCTCCTGAGCGGCTACACTTTGTACACGGCGCCGGCGAGGATACTCGGCTGCCCAGCGAGAGCTTTGACCTAGTCAGCGTCATGCTGGTGAGATGCAGCAACTGGATTGGTGTGACAGTTGCCTGCTCATGGCATGTGTGTGCTGGGGCCATGGAAATGCTGCACACACTTGTGGGGGCCTCGCTGTCCCTGTTGTTGCTTCTGCTAGCTGTGACCTTGACGCTGCTGGTGCGCTCCCTCTGGCGCAGGTGTGCCACGAGCTGCCTGCTGCCATCAGCCAGGCCATCTTCAAGGAGGCATACCGGCTGCTGCGCCCCGGCGGTGCCCTGGCTGTCATGGTGAATCTGCTGCCCTGCCTGCCTGCCTGCCCTGCCTGCCTGTGGCTGACTGCATGTCCCTGCAAGAGTTTGAAGCTGCGGCTGCACTTCCCTGTTCCGGGCGAGCGGCATCTCATGTGCAAAAGGTCTATCAACATGGCTGCCCTTGCTGCCACCCCACCTGCCTTCCCGCACAGGAGATGAACCCTGCCAGCGATGGTTTTCGCAGGATTTTCTCGCAGCCATTCCCTTACGTTGCTTTCAAGAGCACAGAGCCCTGGCTGCTGGAGTACCTCAGCCTGGACATGGCGGGTGCCATGGACGAGAGCGGGTTCACAGCAGTGAAGCAGCTGGAGAACTCGCCGCGCCACAAGACGGTGGTGGCGGTAAAGCCCCAGTGATGAGCCGGGGTATGAGTTTGCCGAACATCGCTGGCTTCGCTCTGGCTTTGCAGGGATGCCACCAAAAGAACTTGCATGCTTCTGCTGCTTTGCCGTCTGCTCTGCTCTGCCCCTGAGCGCTTCGTGCTGATACTGTCACTTTCGCGTTGTCAAGTTTGCACAGCATCGCAACTATATGGTACTGCAGTAAATGTGTGATCCCATGATAAGCAGCAGCAGCCTTGACAGGGCTGAGGCGGCCTGCAGCTTGGCAGATCCCTCTTGGCACCATTCCTGGCGTAATGCGCCAGCATGCCCAGTCACAAGTGCGGATCTCCTGCAAGGGGCAGGGTGGGTTTGGGGCGCAGCAGCAGCAGATGGGGCTGTGATCGGGGCGTGTGTGGCTTGGGGGCGCTACAGGGCTCCAACACACCGGCTTGCCGCACAGCCTGCAGACCAACGATCACAGCAGGTTAGAGAGAGAGACACATGCATAAATCCGTACTTCGCAAGGCTGGTATCATTCTGTACACACACTGCACGCTGAAGAGCTATGCGCAGCGGCTGATTTGAAATGCGGGTAACAAAGCAGTCCTGGCAGGCAGCGTCTCAGCTGCGGTACCGCTCCCCTGGTTGTTGAAGGTGTTCTCTTTGGGGATGATGGCTGCAGGCGGGATACCGGCAGGAGGCACAGTGACTGACGAGAAACGTTACGGGCACCAGTCGCAACAGGGACGCGTCAGGGCAGGAACGCAGATGGGCTTCAGGGGGTTGACGTCATTAGCAGGCAGAGGCAGGCAAGGCAGCGTGTGAGCACACACAACCTCGCGAGCGTAGTGTATGGGACAGGTGTGTCAGAGTTGGGCAACTCATTTCAAGCTGGTGACCCACCCGCCCGCCCACCTACCGCTGCCACTGCTGCCCAGACCACCACCACCAACAGCACATCTGCGCCCGCCGCTGGAGCTTCCACCCGCTGCTGGTGCTGCTGTCTACGACCTCAGCTGCCCACACCCCTGCCTGCAGGCGCACTGGGATGTTGCTGTCACTATGTTGCTCACGCGCCATTTGCTGCCTGATGCGGGAACCCTCCAACTACCTTCGACCAACAGAGCCCGCGGACTGGGCGGAGGGCCACGGGCTTGGGCAGATAGCTGGCAGCAGCTGCTGCTGCTTCTCGGCGGCCACGGCCGAGGCCGCGCCCCGCAGGGGCATGCCCGCATGCTGCGGATGCTGCCGCACAAGAGTCTGATGCTGCCGCGAAGCAGTCACCGAGTCGCTCCGCTGCCTTCTCTTGAGCCCTGCTGCTGCAGCTGTGGCCCTGCTGCTGTCACGTCCAGAGCAGCGGTGCCTCCTGGGTCCTGGGTGGCCAGGGGCTGAGGGCCCTTGACACCTAGCAGCCACGGAGACGGCGGGGTGCAGGAGTGAGGCGGCGTCTGCGGCGGCAGCCTTGCTGGCAGAAGCGGCCCAGTTTGTGGGGGAGCAGCTCTTCCTCCAGAGTCCCTTCTCCGGCTGGCTGCTGCCCCTCCAAGGTTGCTAATCTGCGATGGCCAACCAACTGCATGCACTCACTTTTCCAAGTACAGTAGATGGGTAGATCAGAATCTTCATCTGAGTCTATTCACATTTTAAGTAGTGTTTGTTCAAGTCAGTAAGTATGGCACACACCAAGAACCTGGCACGGATTGCAGTTCTCGTAGGACGGCTGGACGATGACCAGCAGGAAGAGGCGCTGCACCTCTTCTCCGAGCAACATGCCACGATTGAGGCCCAAGGAAAGAAGATATTGGAGCTAGAGGCGAAGAACGCAGAGCTGGGGGTCAAGAACGAGCAGCTAGAAGCGCAGGTCCTGCCCATTTTGAACCTGCTGCTGAGCATTGCAAGGGCAATTACCAGGGTATTGCTAGGTAACGTGCTGCCCGAGTCTTGGAGCCGCGAAAAAAGTGAGTGAGCGCGTGGCCCCGCTGCCGCACTCGAGGTTTGCAGGACTGCAGCTGCTCTTGCTTGTCACTTGATATCATGAGAGGGTTACAGTCCACATGTTAGCAGAGCTAGCGTGCAGCATAGACTTTGCATTGTGTCTTCCTGCAGGGATTGCCGCTGCGGTCGTCATCTTGCTGGCGGTGCTGGCCGGGCCAGGCTACTGCTCCTGGGCGGAAGGGTTTTGGGCTGGCACGGGCAAGTGGGGTGGCGTGTACTCGATCTTGGGCTTGGCCCTGGCGCTGCACATCACCCTCGTGGGCTCTAAGCTGTCGCCCTTGCCAGTGGCGGCTGCCACCAGCGAAGCGCCAACCACTGGCCGAGTTTGAAGGTTGGTTAAACTGTCTGCAACAGCAGCTGGACAAGTGGCACCCCCTGACTGCTGATGCTGTGCCCGCTTGTCTCCCCGCCTGCTTGCAGCCCACCGTATCCAGGCAGCCGATGCTGGCATGAAGCTGGTGAAGCAGGGCAGGGCATGTCACAGGTCGGGCAGGCAGTTGGCGGGAGCAGCCAGCCTGATGGCGCCGTGACATGTCATCAGTTATACAGCCCTTTCTGTGTAAATCCGAATAATTGGCCCAACTTGCAAGTCCGTACCGAACAGTCAAACAAAAATATGGCGACAGGCAAACACGCTTGGTGCCTGCTCTGGATCTCGAGCGGTGGCACAGGCGCCAGCGGGCTGCCTGCCTGCCTTGAACAGCTGCCCACTCGTGCGCATCAACTCTTGCGCCTGCCGTGCCCGACTGAACTGTGTTGTGCTCTCTCCAGCGTAGGTGTCTGCATACGAGCGCGATGTGTCTTTGTTAATTGTCTTCCAGCTTCAATCCCAGCTGACCTCACAAGCACCTCCTGGCATACCTCCGTGCCATTTTTCCACCTCGCAACTGCTTCCTTCCCATTCCTCGCCGCTTCCTGGCCGGTCCCTGCCTAACCAGTCCCCTGCCCCACGCCAGCCCCCGCAGCGACCTTTGGCGGCTTGATGCCGATGTCCTCATACAGTTCTGGGTGAGGCAGCGGCAGCTCCACTGCTTCCTCGACCTCCTGCACAGTCGGGGAGGGCAGGGCTGGGCAGACAGACAGTTGCACAGGCAGGCAGACGGGAGGGGCAGGCAACACACAGCAGGCAGCGAGGGGGTGCAAAGGCGGGGCTCCAACAGGGGGACAACCAAGAGGCTGGCGGCCAGAGGAAGAGCAGATGCAAGCCGCGCCCCCCACGTGCATATGCTGGCCCAACCTTAATCCGACCTGACCCTGGCACCCACCTGGATTTGATCGTCAGGCTGCACAGGTCATCTTACTACTCGCTGAGCGCCTGCTCCTTCATCACGCTCACGGCGGGGTCTCCTGCATCTGTGAGGATGACCACCATCTGGTTGTCCTGCATCAGGCAGCAGCAGGACGCGGGGAAGCCGATCATCAGGGGCAGGAGAGAAGGGGCTGGTCAGCAGGAAGGGCAGCAGGCCCAGGCGGCCCGCTTGACGGCGCCACTAGAGCCAAGTGGTGCGGCAGGGCGCCAGAAGGCCGCCGTTCTGACTTCTGCATGATAATGTGCAGCCCTTAATGCAGGGAGTGCGTGCTTCCTTCGCGTTCTCCAAGAACAGCAGCCTTTCGAGGACAGTCCCAGTTCTGGAACGCGCTGGCAAGGTGGACAAGCGCAGCAGCGCTGTAGGTCGACGATCTCTGGCTCGTGTGGAGAGAGATCGTCCAGAGTCGCCAACCTCCACGGTGGCCAAGTGGCGTCTAGCTGGCGTCAGCCATTGTGCACGTCGTTCGGATGCTCAGCCGTGACTTCTTGTTAACTGGGAACCGCTACTGAGCAGGGGCGCACTTCCCGAGGGTTCGGCCTCAAGGCCCTTCGTTTTTGAGTCCCCATGCTGGCTCGCCCCGCAACCCCCACAGAGTTCGAGAGCCACGCCGCCAAAATCGAGTACTTGGTGAAGCGCTACTCTGAAACTGCGGCTGCCGCTGATGCTGCTTGTGCGGCAGCTGACGAGATGACAGCAAAACGGGTGGCGCGGGAGGAGGCGCGGCGTGCTGCGTGGGAGCAGAAGAAGAAGGAGGCGGCCTGGCTAGCGGCGGTGCAGGAGGCGCAGCATGCGGCGGCGCGAGTGGCTCAGAGGCCGCCGCCGGGTGAGTTGCTGTGGGAGAGGGCCGTCTGGCCTCTGCAGGCTTGACTGTTGGAATGCAGCAGTGGTCCATGTTCACCGTGCACATTGGATGTGAAGCTGGTGGCTTGCTTCTACGATGCACGCACGCCACAACTGACGCCGCCAGCACTCGCCGGCCGCCTGCCACCTGGCCTGCAGCCGTCGACGAGCTCAAGAAGAAGCAGTGACGATCGGCCAGCAACGGGGATCAGGCCCACCCCCATCACGCTTTGAGGGGCAGGCTGGCACAACATATGTTTCAAGTGGCGCTTGGTTCTGCCCACACATCTTACCTCAGCTGGTGCGGCACACGTCGCCCCACTCTGGATTCTGCCGCCTCAGCACGCAGCAGGGCCTGTGCACCACAGATGCGTTCAGAGGCATACTGTGGCGGATTTGCCGCCTCCTTGGCTCAGGCTGCCCCCAACCCTTTCTCTTGTACTTTGTTTTGTACATCACTCTGCCTGTCGCTCCCTGCCAGTGCATCCACTTCATGTTTTTTCGCCACGCTGCGGTGCACGGCTCACTCTTAAGAGTGCTGCGCCTGATACGCTGCTGCATTGGTGCTGAAATACCGTTTCCAATGTTCATTTCATTATCTCATGTCTGCCCCTGCGTTGCGTAAACATGTGTAAACCACCTGCATTCAGCTGAGCCACAAGCCGCTTGATGCGGGCATCAATGCCTATGCTGGCAGTTGGCAGCGACCTGCAGCGCCAGCGGATTGAGCAGCGCGCTGCGGCAGGGCAGCCTCCTGAGCAGCTACGCTTTGTACACGGCTGCCCAGCAAGAGCTTTGACCTAGTCAGCGTCATGCTGGTGAGATGCAGCGACTAGATTGGTGTGACAGTTGCCTGCTCATGGCATGTGTGTGCTGGGGCCATGGAATGCTGTACACACTTGTGGGGGCCTCGCTGTCCCTGTTGTTGCTTTTGCTAGCTGTGACCCCGATGCTGCTAGTGCGCTCCATCTGGCGCAGGTGTGCCACGAGCTGCCTGCTGCCATCAGCCAGGCCATCTTCACGGAGGCATACCAGCTGCTGTGCCCCGGCGGTGTCCTGTCTGTCTGTCATCTGGTGAATCTGCACTTTCACGTCAAATATGCACAACAGCATCGCAAATATTTGGGCAATGCAATCACTATGCGGCCAATTGAGGAGCATGGGTAAACTGGGAAATCCAACAGGGTAGAAACATGTGAATGCCGTAACTGCCAAGCTCGAATCAGACGGTTACTTGGGTGTAAAGGACCAATGGTTTGGGCAAGATGAAGCCGCTCCCAATGCATTTAACAGGCTCGCTCGGTGGCAGAACTGCAGCTTCATACAACCGCAGGCGCCTCCTGGAACTGCGGCTTGTCCCTGGCATCCTTCTTCTTCTCATTGCCTCGCATCTTGATGGCAAGCACCACGGACAGGACGCAGCAAGCAAAGGTTGTCCAGCTCAGAGCAATCACAACGTTCCGATAGTAGCCGCGAGGGTAGCCGCCGGGGAGATCATTGTTGTACACTGGCACAGCAGGGAGGGGAACACGGCTGGCACGGCTGTTTCTGAGCGCTCATGTGCACATCATGTGACTGCAGCATTTAAACCAAAAACAGGCCCCCAAACGTGTTGACCCACCAGTGGCCGTAATTGAGTAGGCCAGCCACCACACGGAGCCAAACAGGGAGAGCAGAAGGGAGACCATGGCGGGGAGGCATGCAGCGAACAGAGTGAACACGCAAGCAATGACGCCAATGGCGGCAGTGGCATAGCCATCTGCAGGGCAGGGGGGGTAAGAGTTTTTGTTGTTGTTGATGCAGAGGACGTCACAGCAAGGCACCCACGGCATAGATGTTGATGCCATGCAGGAAGGAAAGGCGTGGCTTGTGAGATAACTGCCATGCCACAGCAAAGGGCACCCACAGGCGCAGATGTTGACGCTCTTGTCCGACATGAGGCAGGTCTCCCCCAGGAACACGGTTTCGCACAGGCCGGTGAACGAATTGCAGACCGTGAACTCGCCAGACGGCCACAGCTGCTTGGCAATCACTATCACTATGCTGACAGCAAATGCCATCTGCAGCGAGTGGTGGCAGGAAGTGGCGGCAGCAGCGGGTCGGTGGCTCGCGAGCGGCGGCAGCGGTGGGAAACGCACGGACCCCACTCCGACACTGCTTCGCCATCCGCTCATGCCATGGTGAAGAGAGTTGGGCTACCCACCACGGCAAACGACAAGAAGCCCAGCACAAGCCCAGCCTTCTTGAATGCGAACGCCATCGCAGCTTGTTCGGTGTGCAAATGCCGCTGCAAGCGAGTATCGAGTGCCAGGAAGAAGGCGGGATGAGGGTGCGCTCCAGGCGCACCAGTGCAAGGCACTGTACTTGAGGCGGTACCTGTGCGGTCGAGGACGCGCAGCCGGAGCATGGGTCCCTTGGCTTGACATCGCGAGGCTTTCAGGGGCAGGAGAGTGCAGAGCCCAGTCCCGATCAATATCTCCGCCTCTCCGTCCTCTCTCAGGCCACAGGCCGCTTCTTCAGGTGCAGAAACGTGCCTGCCTGATGCTGCTGTGGCAGCGCCGATGCTCTCTTTGCTTGTTGCCGCCGCCGCCGCCGTGCCGCCACCGCCACCGCCACCGCCACCGCCCCTAACCCCCCTGTGTCCCACCGCAAGGGTTTTGTAGGAGGGCGCTGCGCACCGCACCAGCATGTCAGAGGCCAAATTGCAGCAGGAGGCAGAGCAGTCAGCAGCGGAGCAGCCAGGCACACCTCTGGCTGCCGCAGGCAGCGGGGCGACGGACCCTGCCGATGCGGGCCACGACGACGCGCTGGATGCGCCCTTGTTCGACCCGCCTTTTGCGCCCCTGAAAGCGCCTTATGTCTTTTGGCAGGACGTGGCCTTGCTGTCGCTGACTGGTGGCTTCATGGGAGTGTTCGGCTACTCCTTCTTGAAGGCCATTTCAGAGGGGACTGATGCCTGGATGAGAGCCGACGGCAACTCTGGCTACCCCGATGACCCCTCGTCGCTGCACTTTGGCGCCGGACGGTGGTGGTGGATCCTAATGGTGGCCGGCATGGGGCTGGCTGTCGGCCTGGTGCGCGCCGTGGTGCGCCTCGAGACCGCGCCCAGCTTTATCCAGGTGATGGCCTTGCGGTGCTCGTCTTCAAATTTGGGGCGCCTGGCTGGAGCCGCATTTGAGCCGCATGCTGCCCTCGCCAACCTGTCCCGTTGGCTTGCCCTGCAAGTCACTGCCCACCTGATTCTCCTTCTTGTCTCACCCCCCAGGAGCTACGGAGCATGCACGTGGATCCCAAGGTGGCCGCAAAGTCGACCGTCATCACCCTCATCTCTCTGCTGGGGGCGGTGCCCATGGGCCCCGAGGCCGGCCTGGGCGCGGCTGCGGGCACGGTGGCCACCCTGGTGTGCCGGCGGCGCAGCTTCCGGCAGCAGGCCACGCTGCGGCGGCGGCTGTACGTGCTGAGCACCATGTGCTCCGCCTTTGCCGCCTTCCTGCCCAGCCCGTTTGTGGCTGTGCTGATGACGATGGAGCTCAGCCAGCCCTTTGACACCCTGGGCCTGACGCACGTCCATCTGGCGCTGGTGCTGACCTTTGGCGCCACCGCCTCGTTCGCCGCATATTACGGCATCGCAGGCTACACCTATTACAGCCCTGCCATCTTTTTGACCGACATTGTGTCAGGATCGTACGATCAGGTAGGGGATGGCTGGGCGGCGTCTGATCTGTGTGGTCATGGTGAAACGTGCCTGTCTCCTGCTGCGCAGATGTTCATTGTGCAAGGCGCGCTGATCGGCATCGGCGGTGCAGCGTTCGGAGTCGTCTACATCCTGTTTGCGGGGTTTGTCCAGGTGGCAGTGCGCGCTGCCCGCGCCAAGCTGGACACCGCCGTCGGGCGTTGGCCCCGGGTGGTTGTGATGGCCACCGCCGGCGGTGCTGCCATCGGCGCGCTGGGCTGGGCCATGCCGCTG
Source organism: Chlorella variabilis (assembly GCF_000147415.1). Lineage (NCBI taxonomy): Eukaryota > Viridiplantae > Chlorophyta > Trebouxiophyceae > Chlorellales > Chlorellaceae > Chlorella > Chlorella variabilis. The sequence continues at coordinate 500,478 of NW_005435079.1, read as the reverse complement.
GTCCTGACCGACGGCTCCTCGCAGCTGCCCACCGTGATGCGGTCTGGGGCAGAGGTGGGGAGCGGCGTGCTGGCGGCCTCGGCGTTTGCCAAGGCGCTCGCCTATCACATTGCCGGCGAGTGCGGCTTCAGCGGCGGCATCTTCCTGCCCATGCTGTCCATGTCCTCCTTGCTGGGCCAGGTGGTGGTCAACAGCACTGGCATCAACGCAGCCATGGCGCAGTCCTGCTCCGCCATTGCCCTGGGGGCCGCCCTCATCCCTGCGCCCTTCATGCTGGCGCTCCTGGCCAACTCCTTGGCGCTGGTGGGGCCCCAGGGGCTGGTCCCCATCTTCACCACGGCTGCCACCGCCCACCTGCTGTGCATTGGCATCGGCGTGCCGCAAGGCCTGCTGGCAAGGGCTGCCGCCCAGCGGGCGGCCAAGGCCGCAGCCTCCGCCGCCGCTGCTGCCACCGTCAACGGCCAGGAGGTGGAGCCCTAGCCCAGCCCCCCTGTATCCTATCGTAACAATTGCTCTACTGTTTCAGTTACACCCAATCCCTGTGCTTGCTCAGCCGATTCTTTGCCGCAGTGCGCCCGCCGTCCCGCCGCCGCAGGCGGCGGACTTTTGCATGCTCCATCAAGTTTGCATCATGCTCCATCAACTTGCATGCTCCATCAACTGTAAGGCCGAAGTCTCGGGAAGCTGCAGACCCGCATTTTTGCAGGAAGAACCCTGTTTTGTTCAGGCTCTCCGCAGTCGGCCCACGCCCTGTGCGATCCCCCATAATAATATTCACGCAGCCCGAAGACTTGTGGGACGGTATGGGGGGCGTTTGAGGTGCAGCAAGGTGGAACCCACCATGCGGAGGAGTTTTTTTGCGGGCCTTGTCGCGTGGGACGCCCCCAGCCTAGTACGCACATGCGAGCTCACAATTGGTGTGGGCGCCGCAGCGTCCTTGCTCCCCAGCAGCGCGTGCCACACTGCGGCGACAGCAGCCCCCCGCCTGGCAGCGGCAGCAGCGCCGCAGCCGCTGTTTCGCCTTTGCTGCTTCAGCAGCAGCAGCGGCGGCAGGGAAAGGACCACTGCATTTCTCGGCCTGCCCATAGCAGCGCAGCAGCTCATCAGCCTGCGCGGCTTCCGCACCAGCAGCCTGCGGCCGCATGCGGCGGCAGCCCTGGGGGTGGTGGACAAGCTGCACGACGAGGCAGCCGTCATCCTGCCCGCCGACGGGCGCGGGTCCAGACACTTTTGGGAGGTGCGGCGAGGGAACAGGCGGCAGGACTGGTGGGCACGCCCGGCTGCCCCGACGGCCATTCCGCCGACTGCTTGGCGCATGGGATGCCCACCCTGGCTTGCATGCAGGTGCTGGAGTTCCGGCCCGACACGACTGTGCTGGAGACGTGGAAGACGCCCGACGTGCTGGGGCTGCACCCGCGCGACGTGTACCTGTTTGCCTCGGATGTCGGCATGGGGCAGCGCGCCATGCTTGCGGCGAGGTCCAGCGCCATCCTGTTCCGAACAGATGTGTGCAAGGCGGTGGTGTATGGCGACCGAGCCGTGCTCTTCCCCTCCAGGTGCGCCAAGATTGTGAGGGGACGGGCCCAGGGAGGCTGGCAGGCAGGCAGCAGAGTCATGCCAGCACACACGGCTGGTTGTTCCAGCTGCTGTTGCCGCACTACGGCGGGTGCACCCACTTGTGGCTGTGCATGACCCGCAGGCGGCTGTCTGATACAATAAAGATCTCGCAGAGCATCAAGGCGGCCATCTCGCAGAAGTCGCCACTGCCGTTTGAGTTGAAAGTTCTGGAGGCGCTGCTGGCAGGTGGGTGCGGTGGATGAAAGGCTGGCACCTGCTGCTGGTGGTGGTGGTGGTGGCATACCATGGGGGGGCCTGGTCACTTGCTGCTGTGCTCACGCACTTTTACCTTGTGTGGAGCGGAAGGCAGGGGGTGCCTTGCCAAGGCGCGCAGCATTGCCTCGTTTCTGCCCTGCAGAGACGGCACGAGCGTACTCGAACAAGGCCAAGCGGCTGGGCATCGTGGCGGAGACGGTGCTGCAGGACATCAACACCAACTTCTCCAGCAGTGCCGGCGAGCTGCAGCGCCTCATCCCCATCCAGCGGTGCGTGCCTGCACCCGCAGAGCCGCCGCCCTGGTTTACCTGAGGCCCTTCACGTGCCCTGTGCTCGCACCACAGGAGTTGGCAACCTGCTGCCGCCCACCCACGCCGTGCCCTCCCTCCCCCTCCCTCCCGTCTTGCCTGCTGCCGCGCCCCGCAGGAAGCTGACCGAGGTGCAGAACGATGTGCAGGAGGTGCTGGATGCCATCAGCGAGACGGTGAACGACGACGCCGAGATCCGCAAGCTGTGCCTCAACGAGCGCCGGCTGCGCACGGCGGCGGCGGCCGCGGCGGCGCGCGGCGGCGAGGCCAGGGTGCCGCCAGAGCTGCAGACCTCAGGCGGGCGCACGCCGGAGATGCGCATGGGGTCGGCCATCTTAGAGAGCTACGAGTTCAAGCTGCAGGGCACCTTTGTGAGTTGTGGGCCGGGGGGGCTGTGCAGGGATGTGCCAAGAGGCAGGCCACCGGCTCCAGACATCTAGTGTAGTGCCTTTGGCTTGGTGCTTGAACTGGCATGAGACTGGTTGGGCTTGAGAGAAGCGCGGGCCCGCCCTGCCCAAACCCTGCCGCGGCTGCTCGGCTGCTGCTGCTCCCCTCGGCGTGCAGGGCTCCCTGAAGGAGGTTCTGGAGAGCATGGAGCAGACGCGCACTGTGTGGCACATGCAGCTTGACCACCAGCGCAACCGAGTTTTAAGGATCAACCTCTTGATCTCAATCATGAGCCTAGGTGCGAACAGAAACCGACCAGAGGCCTGTTGTTGTTTGCTGGTGCAGCTGCGGATGAGGGAGCTGCGCAAGGGAGGGTATGCGTGATTTACGATGCAGGCACTCTCACGGAGCATGCACATGTGTGTGGGGTGGCGTGCAGGCTGCGTCACCGCCACCATGCCCGCCGCCTACTTTGGCATGAACCTGAGCAGCGGCATGGAGGAGGTGCCCGGCGTGTTCTGGCCAATGGTGCAGGTGAGGCGTGGCGTGGCTGGGCTGTGTCGTCGGGAACCACATTCTGTCTTTGCACACAGCAGGGCGCATTGTGGCACGGCGTGGCGTAAATCATCGGTAACGCCCCCGGCCCTCCTGCACCTCTCCACGCAGAGCTCCGTGGTGTTTGGCATGCTGGCCTCGCTCAGCATGTGGATGTACTACAAGGTGGGGCCCAAGCGGCGGTACCGGGCGCGCCTGCGGGACATGCGCTCCCTCAGGGACCTGCTCATCTTCCACCTCGACGACCTTGACGACATCATGGAGTGCGTCTGGTTTGGGGCCGCCGTCGTCCTTGCGTGCGTTGCCACGCTGGTGCTTGCATTTGTGCTCTTGCTTTGTGAAGGCCACCTGCCGCACGCGAGGTTTGGTGGACTGCGCCGGCTTGCTGCTCATTGTGTCCTGCTTGGTTGGCCTGCCCCGGGCTGTACTGTGCTCCAGTGCGGTGAAGCTGCGCGCGCGCAGTGGCAGTCCGGTGAGCAAGAAGGAGTTCCGGGCCATCGTGCAGCAGGTGCGTGTGGTGGCCGGGGGCGGTGGGCCCACGGTGCGCGCTCAACTGCCACGGCGAGCCGGCGGCGCCAGGCTGAGCCTGGGGGGCGAGGGAAGATCTCAGCTGCGATGCAGCAAGATACTGCCGTTGCCAGCCAGCATGATGTGTGACCGGCATTCTGTGCTGCAGGCCGTGGGCGGCAAGCCGATGAGCCAGGAGGAGGTGGAGCTGCTGTTCCGAGTGTTTGACACCAACAAGGAAGGGTTCTTGGAACTGTCAGGTGGGTGCATGGGTGTGCCTGCTGGGCAGCAGCGCGTGCTGCGTGTTTCGGTGGGCCCGTGTGCTGCGTGTTTTGGCTGTTGGTGGATCTAGGGCCAGCCTGCTGTCCAGCCCATTGATGCCGGCCGCTGGCCCTGGTGTGGCCGACAGCTTCCTGGTGTGCCACTGCTCCCCTGGGGCTGCAGAGATGGTGAGGATCGAGGAGCACATGGATGACAGCTTCTCGCAAGTACACTACTAGCCAGCGCCACAGCGATGCATCTCTCCCCTTGTGACCTGCCCCTCCCCGAGTGTCTTCATGCCCTGTGCAGTCACGGTTTGCTCTTTTGCTCGCCAACATTGCTTCTGTCACCATCTGGCCCCGCTTGTCTGCTCCATTCCGGCTGTAAATTTGCTGCGTGTTACCGTGTTGCCAGCTGCCCAAACCTTGGGGGAGGGATGGCTTCAAACAGCAGCAATCAAGCCATCTAACGCGCTGTAGGGGAGAGTAGACGAATGGATGGGTAGAGATGAATCGCGATACTGGAAAGGCTGAGGCCAAGTAATAGCAGGGAGGGGGCTTAGAGAGGTGGCACGCCAGTGCTGCGTGCATGGGGTGACAGCAGGAGGATGGAAATGATGGCCCCATTTAATAGGTGGTGGTGGGGTGGTGGTTTGGGGCGGGGGGGGGGGGAGGCACGGCCATCCAAACTGACAGATGCCAGCCGGCGCCTGCCCTGTGCAGAGGCAATAGCAGCAGGGGCAGCCGCACGTGCACGCCAAACGGGGCCAAGCGCAGCAACTGGCTGGCGTGCGGGGGTGCAGCAGAAGGCAGGTGGAAAGGATCTAGGTGCCGATCTAGCAGAAGTGCATGAGGACTTCCACAAAAGCCACCACCACAATGGTCAGCACCACAGCAGGGGCGGCCATGGCGGCAGCATTGGTGGCAGGCGCCGCCTCGGCGGCCGCCGGCTGGCTGTCGGTGCCAGCAGTGGCATCGGTGTCAGCGGGCTCCAGGGCCGAGGCCTGGCCGCACTCGGCATAGGCGCAGGCGTCGTTGGCGTTGCTCTCCAGGATGGCGGGGGCCTGGCCCGCGCTGCACAGCCTGCAGGGAGCAGCATGGCAGGGCGGCTTGTCAGCGAGGGGTGTGCTTTCCAGCTAGCCCGCCTGCCAGAACAGTCAGATTGCCGTGCGCAGGTGGACTACTCGCCAGCTCACTTGACAAAGGGGCAGATGGTGGCGGGCTGGGCTGAGCAGGCAGACTTGGCGGAGCAGTCCTCGGAGCCCACCACCGCCGGCGTCTCGGTGGCCAGGTTGCGAATCCAGGTGAAGCCCTGATCCTGCGCAGTTGGTGGGGCACGCAGCAGGGACCAGCTTGGTTGTACACAGTACGAAGCGAAGCGAAGCTTCCGTAGCATGCGTGGCAGCTGCATGCTGCAGAACGTCCGAACGACGGCGCATGGCAGCGCGCCCTGGCAGCGCGGAGCTCGCCGGAAAGCCGCTCGCCATCTGGAGGCAGCTCTGCAGTTGCTCGCAGGCTGGCTGGGAGCACCTGTGCGGCTGGGGACAGACTTCACGGCGCCTCTCACCTTGTCGGCCAGCTGCGGCTGCACCGCGCGCACCAGGTCCTTGAGCACCTGCCCGGGGCGCGCAATGGCGCCCTCAAACCAGTCCATGCCGTAGGCGCCGCCGGCCTCGTCGTAGCTCAGCAGGCCGTCCTCGCGGAACACCTGGCGTGGGGAACAGGGGAGGGAGCTAAGAGGGAGGAGGAGAGAATGGGTGGGTCGCGAAGTACAGGACTTCACCCAATCTTGGGAAGATGGGGGAACGTGCTGCTGGCTGCCAGGCACCCTGCAAGCAGCGCCCGTGCAGCCCGGCCCCTGCCATGACTCTCAACAGCACACACGGGCCTCACACACCCGCCTCTGATACCACAGCCTACCACCAGCGCACCTTCTTGGCGGCGATGGCGGGCACAGTGGCAGCCTCCTGGGTGGTCAGGCCCCAGACCTTGAGCAGGGCATCGGGTGTGTAGGCAGTGGGGTCTGCTGCATACGTCTCATCGATGATCACATCCGCCTGGCATGGGGAAGGGAGGTGTGTGTGTGTGTGTGAAAGTGAATGAGGAAGGGGTGGAACATCCAGGTCGATTTGGGTGATCCACCCAGCCCAGCAACAGGCTAGAACACCAGCCCACGCCCAGATGGCTGCCCACCTGCCCCAAGGCCTGCAGGAAGGCGGCCTTGGCCTCCTCCTTGGTGGCAAAGGCGCCCTCAGCGCCCCAGGAGAAGGAGATGGTGGGGGAGTCGGGAGAGGACTGCATGGGTGGGTGCC
>NW_005435079.1:466282-494266 GCF_000147415.1 Chlorella variabilis | reverse complement strand
CCCGGCCCCCCCCCCCCCCCCGTCCCCCCCACACACACTCGGCACACATACACGCCCCGCCCGAGGAAGGCTGCCTTTGCCCTGCCTTGCGAGCCACCACACACAGGCGCCCACCTGCACGCCCTGTGTGGCGGCCAGCGCATCGCGGTCCAGCATGGCGCCGCCCGCATCCTCGGTCAGCTGGGCCTGGTAGGGATCGAACGACAGCTGGTACGACTCGCCTGCAGAGAGCAAGGGGGGCAGGGCAGCATTTAAGGAAGTGGTGCGGACGCATCAGGTTCCAGGAATGCCGACATGATGAGGGCCTGAACGCAGCAGTGCGGACCAATGCTCTCATTCACTCGCTCGCTTCCTCCCTGAACCACTCCTCCAGGCCGCCCTACGCCTTATCCAACCAACCGCTCACCCATGCCAGGGTACTCAAAATGCTGCGCCCAGGCCACCACCGGCTTGTCGGCGGCGGCGCTGGTGGCGGCAGCCTGCACGCAGTGGAGTGACAGCAAGTCGTGAGCATCCATCCATCCATCCATCCATCCATCCATCCATCCATCCATCCATCCATCCATCCATCCATCCATCCATCCATCCATCCATCCATCGTGGCGGGCGCGTCGCAGTGTTTTTGCGAGACCAGCGACTGGCACTGTGCTCCTCTTCACACCATGCACCTGAACCCCATTTGCCACCAGCTTCCCCACACTCACTTCACCATCACGCACTTACACCCCGCCCACCTTGGTTGCCTCGTACTCGCCCTTGACTCCCTCAAAGACGTCGCTGGCCTCCTTCTCCCGGTTGAAGAACAGGCCCACAAACTTGATCCACTCGGCACGGTTGAGCGCGCCTGCAGCAGGGGCGGGCGGGGGGGCACTGCTGCCTTGGCACAATCTGCCAGCCCGCGGCCGCCATCAGACTGCACACTCACCACAGCATTCAGGCGGCCACTGCACACCACGCACCCGGGTCCAGCGCCGCGCTTAGCGCAAAGCTCTTGGCGAAAGGGTTGGCGGAAGAGCTGAGCATGCCGTCCACAGAGCCGCCGATCGCCTCCTCCAGCAGCGTGGAATTGCTGCGGGGCGAAACAAGTGGAGGGTCAGCAAGGTGGCAGGGGGTGCACATGACAGCCTTGCCTCCCCATCCCTCACAAAGCCCTCCTCACCCATCCACCATTGACTTTACCATCTTCCCACCCATCATACAAGTCACGCCACCAACCAACTTTCCACCACCCACACAAGCCCACCTCAGGTCCATGAAATCAGGGGAGGCGCGGTTGCCGGTGGGGCAGGCCAGCAGGGCCTGGCCGCAGGGCGACACAACGTACTCAGACACGTCGTGCACGCGGTCAGTCAGGCCAAGCAGCTCCTGCAGGCGGGAGGGGCCAGGAGACAGGAAGGACGATTGAAGAGAGAGCGTGGATGTGGGGCTGGCGGGACAGGGGCTTGGGATGTGGGGCCCAGGGCGGCAGCGGGAGCTGCAGCAGCAGCTCGACCTGCATGCACCATCTTGCCGATCCCACTGCCGTGCAACTGCCCACCATTCTCCTGCCTGCCCTGCTCACCACAAAGGAGTAGGGCACCGTCTCTGGCGCGGAGATGGAGGTGAGGGGCACCCGGAAGAACTTGGTGCCCTCGGGAAAGTCGGCTTCTGGGGGCGCATCGGCGCCGCACTGGAACAGCACATACACCTCGTCGGCGATGGTGTTGTTCACCACCTGCAATCAATGAGGGTGAAGAGGGATGCAGGATGGGGGATGGGAGAAGAGGGGCGAGTCAAGAGGCAGATGGGAGGGTTTGGAGGGCATTGGCGGGAGGCTGGGGAGCCGTCAAAAAGCACCGCTAGAGCAGGCGGCTCGGCCCCTGCTGCATGAGGGGGAAGAGCAGCAGCATGCGTCTGCCTGCCTTGTAGGTGGGGTGATAGGTGACGGTGAAACCCAGGGCAGATGTGATCTGCACAGGGGGGGGTTGAGCGGTAGGGGTGGGAGCCGGCAAGCGATCCTGGTAATGTAGTGGGGGCCCACTGCCGCCAGCGGCTAGCGGCACTGCTGCTGCTGCGCATGCATGCCCATTCAACAGCCGATGTGGTGTGGACAGGCATGGATAACCAGGGCAGGCTCACAAGCGAGCGGCAGTGCATGCGCCATCGCTGCTCCGACTTGGCGCAGCAGTGGTGGCAGGGCGCTATTGGCGCGGCCCGCCATAGGGCTTGCCTGTGTGGTGAAGTCATCGGTGACCTGCTCGTCGCCCACCAGCCTGTACTGGTCAGGGTAGAGCTGCACGCCATCGCTGCTGCCATCCATCTCAATGCAGTCGCCATTGATCGGGCGCTGGTACAGGGGCACCGCACGCACCGCGCAGGCCCAAAGAAGCGCCAGGAGCGCCGTCAGGGCCCGGGTGCACATGGTGGTGGGGTTTGGTGGTGGGGAGGCGCGTGCAGATTGAGCGGCTGGCACAATGCAGCCTAGGGATCACCGCGTGCCGATGCTGCGATCGCGGGATTGATGGCGGCGCGATTTCGCGTGCTGGCTTCCCGAGGTACATATGTACCTCGGACTGGCCGTCCGCCCACAGAATGGACCTCTGCCGCCCATCCAGCACGGCTCGGGAGTGCTAGGTGGTACCTCAGGTGCGTGGACCGGGGCTGGGCGACCTCCTGCACCCCTGCATGCGCTGCTATATGTTTGCTGGGCCCAGGCGCTCACAGCTTCTGTGCTCATCCCCCCTTGCAGCTCCCACCATGAACGGACACCCTGAGGACAGGTGCGTGTGCCTGCGGGCCTGCAGATGCACCTTATCTGGGTGACTGGCCTCCAGGCACTCACATTGCCTCTCCCTGCCCTGCTTCAGCGAAGAGGAGGTGTATCTATCCGAGCCGGAGTCCACCGGCGAGCTCGAGGACGTCAAAACCGACGACGTGAGTGGCGGCGCTGCTGGCGGCGCCCGCGGCGGCCTCCCAGCCGCAGCCAAACCTGTGCCTGGCAGCAGGAGCTGTTGGTCATGTGACGAGTGGGCCGACGCCTATTTACGGCGTGTAGTATGGTGGTCAAGCTGGAACGGAGAGGGGATGCTGGAAAACCCGGCTAGTGAAAAGCTAAGATGCCGTGGGGGCTTGTGCATTCCCACGCACATGCATGCGTGTGCCTGAGCCCTGTGTGCTGCAGGACTACGAATACAACGAGGTGGAAGAGGAGAGCGAGGGAGAGGAGGCATACAGAGACGCACTGAGCCAGGGTGAGGGCTTCCTTGTGGCGGCATGTTCGCTGCGTTGGTGGCCTTCCAGGGGTCGTGCACCGTTGCCATTGTTGTTTGAGGGCAGAGGGCAGCCAGATCAGTGCTGTAGCTGCGGCAGCCTGACGTGTGCCATGCGGCTCTGATGTGCGGTACCTATTATGTGAGTGTGTCTGTGTGCTGCTGCCGCCGCTGCTCCCCTGCAGGCCACAGCGCAGCGGGTTCCCCCTCCACCGCCAGCAGGCTGCCCTTTGACATAGGCTCCATCTTCAGGCGCGCGGCCGCAGCAGACGACGACGGAGCGGCAGCGGCACCCGCGGCGGGCCCGCCTCAAGACGACGACAGCCTCGCGGCCTCGGTTGCTGCCAACGCAGTTGCAGCGGCAGTTGCGGCCAACACCCCCAGCGTAACACAGCCAGAGGCTCCCAGGGGCCTCCCAAGCCTGCCACCCAGAGGCGGCCCGACACCACCCAGGGGCGGACTCGGCGTGCTTCCACCCCGTGGCGGCTTGGGCGCTGCCCTGCCTCCACGCCGCTCACCAGACACAGCATCCACCGGCGAGGCTGGAGCACCCCCTGCCGCAGCACCAGCCGCAGCCCCGCAGCCACCCTCAGGTGGCCCTGTCCTGCCACCCCGCCCCGCTCCCTCCGCGGGCGCTGCACCAAGCCCCATGCTTTTCCGCCGCCAGCAGCCGGCCGCACAGAATGGCGAGGCCGCAGCTGCGGTGGCGCCGCCGCCGCCGCCGCCCTCCTCGGTGCTGGATGGTACTGAGACGGACAAAGCAGCCAAGGTGAAGCTGGCAGTACAGAAGTTCCGTACCGACATCTACCGTATCGCGCTGCGCATGAAGGTGTGTGTGGGATCTCCCTGGGGGCCTGCTGCTGCCCTTGTTGCATGTCACCCCTTGCGTGTGTCAGCAGGCAGGCTGCCAAGGCTCGCATGCACGGTTGCCATTGGCCGCGCTCCCCTTCGCGCTGCCGCTCCCAAGCTGAGCCATTATCTACACCCTGCCTGCCCTCCCTCGTTGCCCAACTTCCTCCCCTCCTCCCACTTTTTCCCCTTGGTGCAGTACCCCACCCGCGCTTCGGTGATGCAGCAGATGATGTACCGCCTGGGCATGGCTGAGCGCATCCACCTGGGCACTGCAGCCGGCCCGCAGCGCGGCATTGAGGACCTGGCGCAGATGGGTGGGTGTGGCTCGCCAGGGTAGAGTGGCTGGCTGGGGACCGCGGTCGTGCCAGACACGCGGGGAGGGTGGAAGGCTCGCAATGCCAGGGCCGTGTACATGGGCTCCACATGCCATGCCTGCCTGTACCAACCGCCAACCGCCTCTCCCGCTTCCCTCCCCTGGACCCCGCCTCAGAGGCGGAGCGCGCCGAGGTGACGCACCAGCCCCCGCTGGACTTTGGGTGCACCATCATGGTGCTGGGCCTGCAGGGGACAGGCAAGACCGCCACCATCCACTCGCTGCTGGGCCGCCCGCAGCCCGTGGGGTACCGCGAGACGAGCAAGGTGCGGTTTCCAGAGGAGGGGCGGTGATGGGGTTGGGCGGAGTGTGTATGTGCGGTGGTGGCGGCGCTGCTGGTGCTGTGTGTGTGCCTGTTTATTTGGTGGTTGCATGGTGGTGATGGTGATTGCATGTGTGTGTTGGAGCGAAAGGAGACGGTCTGTTCAGGCAGCTGATGGGCTGCATCTGGGCTGCGTGGCCGGGGTGTGCAGGTGGAGATCATTCGCGGTGACGTGGCCGGCATCCCCCTCACTTTCATCGACACACCCGGCCTGGAGCCCTCTGCTGGTAAGCACTGCTGCGGTGTTCGATGGGTAGCGGAGTGCTCTCAAAGATGGGGGGCTAGCCAGCTGGCAGGGGAGCATCTTCGGCAAACCTGTGGCATCATCTGGAAATCTTTAGAGGGCTGGTCAAGCCGCCCCGCCTCTCTGGCTGCCTCTGACCCCCTCCCCCTGCTCCCCCCTACCTCCCCCGCTCCTGCACAGGCGCCATCGGCAGCAACCTGCGCCGCCTGCACGCCGCCAAGCGCGCCTTCAACCGCCACAAGCCGCAGGCGGTGCTGTACCTCGACCGCCTGGATGCGGGGCGCCGCGACCTGGCCGACCTCAACGTGCTGCGCTCCATCACCGAGGTCTTTGGCCAGGACATGTGGTTCTCCACCGTGCTGCTGCTGACGCACGGGGGGTCCGCGCCGCCAGACACCAGGCACGCGCTTGCCCCCACCACCACCATACATTATTCTGCGGCCTGCCGCCGCACAGCAGCAGGATCTGTGCATTGCGTGTGGCCAGCGCTGTTCTCCAGTGGCGGCAATGCTTTGCTCCGACACAGCCTTCCTGCACCACACCCACTGCAGCGGGGGGCAGCCCATGACCTTTGAGATGTTCTACCAGCAGCGCGGCCAGCAGGCGCAGAACATGCTGCGCCAGGTGGCGGGGGACCAGAGGTGCGCCCGCCCTTCTGCTTGGTCAGCCTGCGGCCCTTTTTGGCCTTTATGGCTGCCCTTGATCATTAGCTCATTAGCGCATGCCTTCACCTACCCAAGCTCATGCCTTCACCTACCCAAAGTTGCACCTCCACCGGCAAGCTGCACCCTTTCACACGTACACATTGCCTGCCTGCCTTCGCCCCCCCGTTGACCACAGGCTGATGAACCCCATTGCCCTGGCCGAGAACTCGCCCGCCTGCCCTCGCTCGGCGGAGGGAGACCTGGTGCTGCCCAACGGCACGCCCTGGTGCCGCCAGCTGCTCATGCTGCTCTTCACCACAAAGGTTCTCAACGAGGCCAACGCGCTGCTCAAGCCAGGTGGGTGTGCTGCGGGTGGTGCTTCGGAGGAGGGGTGGCAGACATTCGGGGGCCGGCAGGCAGGCGGTCAACAGCTGGTGGCTGACCAGGTCGCTGCGAGAGAGTGAGCCGAGCGCCAGCTGCTTGTCTCCCTGTCTCGCACCCGGCTGCTTGTGTCCCCCCTGAAAACCCTGCCCTCGGACGCCCTCGTGCCTGCGCCCGCCTTCGTGCAGGCGAGGGCCGCGCCGCCGCCGCGCGCATGCAGCCCTTCATGGGCATGAAGGTGCCGCCGCTGGGCTGGCTGCTGTCGCGCCTGGTGGACTTCCGCAGCCCGCGGAAGCCGCCTGAGGATGAGCGGGAGATCAAGCAGGACGACGAGATCCGCAAGCTGCCCTCCAACGAGCAGGCGGTGCAGGTGTGTATGCCAATTGGTTCCAAGTTAGAAGAATGGTTTGTTCCACTGGTTGTGAGTGGTGGTTGTGATTTGGGTGGGGGGTGTCGCTGATTGGGCCACGCGTCTGTGTCCTGCTTGCCTCACACCACTTCCATGCTTGTTGTTGTGTCCACCTCACCCATTACCGCCCCTCTCTCCCTGCAGCTGCGCAAGAAACGCATGTACCTGAAGCAGCGGGCCGAGGAGGCGCGCCAGGACGCCGACGGCACCGTGCCTATCCTAGCGCCCGAGCCCGCGCTGGCGCCCAGCTTCGACCCCGACGTGACTGGCTATCGGTACCGTGTGCTGGAGGACCCCTCTGGCATCATCGCTCGGTGAGCTGGCACGCTGGGCTGGCGTACGTATTCTCGTCATGGGTTGTGTTGGTGGCGTGGGTGGGGGGGGCGCATTTGGGGGCTTTCAGTGGCTGGCCAATGCAGCCCAGCGCAGCAAGCAGGCTCAATGGATCCCAGCGCCGTGCCACCACTCGACTGGGTGGACACGTTAGCCCTGGCCCATCTGACTCGTCCCTACCCGCCCGCTCCCTCCCATGCAGGCCCATTGTGTCTGACGGCGCGGTGGACCACGAGGACGGCATCGACAGCGTGCAGGTGGAGAAGCAGGTGAGGCAGATGAGGCAGACGACAGCAGGATGGCTTGGAAACAGGCAGAGGGGGAAGAGGCGCGGCGGACTGGGGCTGGGCAGGGGACGCAAGCCACCCACAACACAGCTTGGCGCTATGCCTCCTGCCTCCTTCCTGCTGCCAGCAACGCCTTCCATTTGCTCCCTGCCCGCCCACCTGCCCCCGCAGTCCATCCTACGGCCCAAGGGGCAGTACCTGGGCGGCGTGCCGGCTGTGGCCTGGGCCCAGGTGCAGAAGGACAAGAGCCAGTTCACCTTCCAGGGTGCGCCCCGGTGTCGGAGAAGGGCGCTTGTGGCGGTCACCAGGGCTGCCGCCTGCTGCACTTTGGATGCAAGCGCATCATCGGCTACCTCGCATACTCGCCCACCTGCCCACCCCAACTCTTTGTTCCTCCCTTGCCCTCCGCAGGCGAGGCCGAGGGCAGCTACTACCACAGCGGGCGCTGGGTGTCCACCGCCGCCTGCAACGTGCAGACCATTGGGCGCGATGTGCTCTACACCCCCCGCCTGGAGACGCGGCTCAAGACAGGGCGCCGCAACAAGGTGGCCATCGGCGCGCTGTTCTCAAAGCTGGGAGAAGACTACTCGCACCCGTTCAAGGCGAGCGCCTACTAGAGGGGCTGGGCCGTGCAGGGCTGGGCATCCCTGCCCTGACTCCCATCAGGGCAGGGAGGCATGGCCAGCAGGCAGGGCAGGGCGACAGCGTCGGCATTTGCAGGCTTATTGAGTGTGGCAGCGGCAGGAGGGCCAGCCGACCGCTACCCTGAGAGCAGCCGCCACACGCGTGCACACTCCCTTCCTATCCCCGAGCAACGCATCTTGCATACCCATGCACGCACCTTGCCTTCCTTCTTGCCTGCAGCAAGGCGCGCTTGCATATGGGCTCAAGGTCGACGACCGCGTGCGCGTGCTGCCCAACGCCAAGCTGCGCATGTCGCGTGAGTGAAGGAGCCACATGCCGCATGCTGCCTCGACCCTAGCCAGCGCCCCGCTGTCCCCAACGTGCCTTCTCAACTCATCCACACACTCACCACCCCCCTTTCGCTGCCGCACCCTTCCTCCCGCCCCACCCCCCGCAGTGGGACGCATGTACACCAAGGCGGGGCAGGCATACGACCAGGGCACCGCTCTGGCGGCAGACCTCAAGATCAAGCCCTCGGCAGACGAGACTGCACGGGTGAGGCCTGCGGGGGCTGCGCTGTGCTGCACCAAAGCAGAGCTGCGCTGGGCGGCAGCTGCGCCCGGGCCTCGGCCTGTCGTGTGTCTTTTTTTGCTGGCCCCAACCCCCGTGAGCATGTTGCCCGGCCCCCCACCCTCAGCCTGATCCTCAACCTACCCTCACCCCATGCATACACACCACCGCACCACCCCCACCCTGCAGATCCTGATGGGCGGCACCGCGGTGTGGCAGCGCCGCGACGTGGTGGTGGGCGGCAACCTGTCGACTGAGTTCAAGCTGCCCAAGGGCGGCGCGCTGGGCGGCAAGAGCGACACCCTCTGCTCCATGAGCGCGCAGTACAACAACAAGGGCAACGGGCAGGTGAGGGGGGGCGGGCGGCTGATGGAGGGCTGCCGGGGCTTGGGGGTCTTACCTGAGGTGCAGGGGTTGAGAGCCCTGGCCAGCCACATTTGCCAGCACAAGCAGGAAGGGAGGAGGCAGCATACTGACGGCCTGCGGCCTGCTGCTATCTTCCCCTGCAGCTGGTGCTGCGCCTCAACAGCCACGACTACCCTCAGCTGGCGGGCAGCATGGTGGTCCCTGTGCTGGCCTCCCTCTGGCACCGGCTGTTTGGAAAGGACGAGTTCTAGAGGGAGCACCCAGAGCCTAAGCTCGCGTTGGCTGCAACAGCGTGCCATTGCACCGCTGCTGCAGGAACCCAGCTCGCTTTGGTGTTTGCCTCCTACCCTGTCAGACCTTCTCCCTTGCACCTGCGCTCCTGCTCCCCGCTTTCACTCCCCATCCAACACTGTTCTCTGGCAACTTCGCTGTGTGGAGGTCCCGTGCTGCTGCGCAGCCCCAGTAACAGCGCTGACTGGCAGGAAACGGTAGGCTAGGGGCAAAGGCTAGGTGTGGCAGCGGGGCCCAGCCACCAGTTCTCAGCTCGGGGGAGTCGCCATCTCCTCCACTGGATTTACAGGCTCTCGCATTAGATCTTGGGTGGGGTCAGGAGAGAAGTTGCCAATAAGTGGTGTTGCCAAAAGTGGTTGTATGTAGATCAAATAATGGTGGCATTTGCTTGCGATGCGCCGCCGCAGGTACTTCTTCTAGGGGTGTATCGTTCAATCATACTTGCACGTGTAATCGTTGGGAAGCTTTGGGGAACTGTTGCTGTTGGGGAGCTGTTGTTTGGAAAGCTGGGGAGCTTAGATGCTGCATTGCCGGCAGCCGAAGGACTGGCAGGAGTAGTTGAAGCAGGGATAGTCTGATAGTGTCGAGAGATGGAAGCAGGGGACAGAGGAGCGAGCATGTGGTGGTGGCAGGTGGAGGAGACAACTGGGCATGGGAACCAACATCAAAGGAGGCAAAGCAAAGCCTCAGCTGCTGAGCTGGGCATACCAAGTGCCCTCAATCTGGACCTCCGGCGGGTCTTTGGAGCCCATGTCGTCGGAGCCGAACTGGCGGGTCACAAACACGCCGCCCACCTCGCCCGTGGCGGGATCAGCGCGGGAGATGGCAAACAGGGCCTCGCCGCGGGTGGGGTCGGCGCGCTTGAAGTTCTCGCGGTCCAGCTCGGCTGCAAGGGCAGGGCAGGAGCAGGGTAGCAGCAAGGCACGGTGGGGCAGGAGTGCAGCAGCGAGGCATCAGATACCATCTGCAAGAAATGCCAGGCTTTCTGTGTGGAGCGGAAAAGCCTGATTGCTCCACCGGGCACACCCCGACCACGCTGCAACACTGCACTCACTCTGGTTGCCGGCAGCCTGAAGTCCTTTTTGATAGTCCCATCCAGTGGATCCACCGCGGCCCACGGGGTCCATGAAGGTGGCGCCGCGGTAGGCATTCACATCAAACTGGCCGGTGAAGCCGTCCCAGGGGCCCTGCGGCGGGCAGGCAGGGGGACGGTAGAGCAAGTCGCACGGTGGCATTCAGCATGGGGAGGCAGTGCTGGGGTGTGGTGTGGGCAGGAGGGGCTGGTCTGCCACACACAGCGCCGCCCCTCACCTGCGATTTCAGGTTCTTTACCGCAAACATCAGCGGCACTTCCTCTCCCCCGCGCAGCTGCACAATGGGAAGAGGGCGCGAGGGATGAGGGAGTGCTCTTGGCCTGTACGGCACACACCTTGTTGCAATAGAAAGGCACGGAGAGCAGCCAGGCACAACTCGCCTTCACTGTGACGGGCTGGAAGTCGAAGCCATCCTCCTCAGCCAGCGTGACCGTGCCGTCCTTGGCCACGCTGACAGTCCCGGTCATCTGGAGGCAGGGAAATGACTAGTGGTAAGGGTGCAGCCCCACGCTTCGGCCCCGCTGTGGCTGACCCCAGCACAAAAAGAGGTGCACAAGTGGCCACCCTCCAACAGCATGGCGGGCTTGCCTGGTCTAGAGAGTAGGTGTTGCGGGTGAGCAGGGTGGAAGGTTCGAACCTGGTGCCACCCACCGGCTTGACCTGCACACAGGCACGGGTGGCTGGCACGCCGGCATCGACGACCCGACAGGCTTGCCAACGGCTGCCCTGCGTCCCTGGTGTCCCTGGTGTCCCTTCCCGCCAACAGGTTGCGGTACGACTGCCAGCCGGCAGTGCACCTGGAAGCTGTTGGGCTCCATGCAGAACATGTCCATGCGGTAGCTGCCGGGTGGCATGTTGGCCAGGCCGTCGTCGGCAGAGGGGCCCAGAATTGGGCACTGGTTGGCCAGCCCCGACCCCTTCACCTCCTGCGCAGTGGCGGCGAGCAAAACGGGAGCGAAAGAGTGAGGGTACATGCACTTCATGGCTCGGCCCCAGAGCAGGTGGGCGCTGCACCGGTGCTTGCGAAACCAGCTCCCCAGGCCCAAAGTCGGCGAGGATCAGGCTGTTGCCTCTGTGATCCAAGCTGCTCACCCACCTTGTATGTCATGCTCTGAAGCTGATCATAGGTGATGCTGCCAGCGGTGGCGGCCTGCAGGCAGGCGGAAGGACGGGCCGCACGGGTCGGCACGTGAGCGGCCAGAACCGTCATGGGCACCAACCAGGCTGCCCGTTGCTTCTGGTGCTCCAGTTGCAAGCAGGCCTCGCCGGCCACGCACTCACCGAGGCCACGAGCGCGGTGGTGAGGAAGGCAGCGGCGCCGCGGGCGGCCCGCTCCCCCCAGCCGGGCTCGGCAGCGGCATCCGGGCGGGTGGCGGCAAGGCAGCGCACGGCCTGGCGGCGCGGACTGCTGCAAGGCCGATGTGGAGGGGAGATGGGTGTGAGATACAGTTAGGCAGGTGAGGTGCAGTGGGTGAGGTGAGAAGCCTGGCATTGATGACACGAATGATCGCCTCCGGTTGCTGCGTCGCAGTCAGCCCGCCAGGACCTCTGTTCAACCAAGACATCACAGCGGCCCCGCATCTCACCGAGGGCTGTAGGAGAAGGGCTTCGCCCTGAAAGTGGTCGAGGTGGCAGCGGTGCACACCATGGCGACAAAGCAAGAAATAATTCTTTGTCAGCTGCTTTTCGATGCCCGGATGTGAGGAGGGTGCCTGTCAGAGGCAGAAGGGAGGCAGCGAATGGGAGCGGTGGTGGCACACAGCGGGGGCTCGAAGAATGGTGCAAACAGCAATCGCAAGCCCGTTTTATCATCGCATGAGGAGTGTGATTACGTGCACAGGCTACGAGGCATCATGTGAAAAATTTGTGAGGCGATCTCGGGGCAACCAGCGGTGGTTTGGCCATGCAGCGCAGGGGAGGCGGCGACTTCCATTTTCACAGACACCACTGGTACATGCAAGTTCAATGAAAGTGGCAAAGGGTCCCCTGGTGCTGCTGCTGAATTCTCGCCTCATCATCGTTCACCTCACCCGCGCCCTCCCGTCTCTACTACTGGATTCAGACTCTTGAATTGGTACACGCGGGGGATGCAGCCAGGAGCTCCAAACTGTGCCCTGAAGCCAGGCTGGTTGAACGCCGCCACGACACAGATCGTCCTTCTGCACCTTCACATGCGTGGCAAATGCTGCTGTGGGGCTTTACAGAAGCCCAATTCATTCAACGGCATGAAAGATGGCCTATGTCTCCCACAATGGCCTGCCAACACCTGTCCTTGACGTACTCGCACAGGAAGCGAGGGCGCTCAGAGCGCCAGCTTGGCTGCCTTGTCGGCTATGCCATTCACCTCCGCTCCCTCCTTCCACTCTGCCGCCGCTGCTGCTTTCTTGGCCGCATCCTCCTCCCAGGGCGCCGGCACCGACACGCAGTCTGCACCGCCAAGCACTGGCGACCAGCGGAAGGTGGCGGAGCACTGCTGCCGCCACGTGGCCGCCGCGTCTGCCATCTGCAGCTTGCTGGCAAGCAGGTCGTGCACAGCCACGCAATCGGCGTGGCTGCCCCCAGCAGGGCCGGCCGCCAGCAGCCGCTGCACGGCCGCGCCGCGCGCATCAGGCGCCATCACCTCTGCGGCAGCGGCCGCGTGGCGCAGGCCGTTGCCGGCGTGCTGTGCCGCCCACTGCTGCTGGTGGGCGGCGGCCGCAGCTGCTGACACGTCGCTGCTGCCCAGCAGAGCTGCGGTCTCCTCCTGCGCCACCTCTAGCACCACAGCTGGCATGACCGCCGCGCCGTTGCCCGCCTCTGCCTCCGCTGCTGGCGAGGGCGCCGCTGCCACCACGGCGTCCGCCAGGCGGGCCACCATGCTGTGCACGCTTGGATCTGCCTCGCCCGCCACCTGCTGCGCCTTCTTGACCGCCTGCACCGCCAGCAGCAGTTTGCCCTGCCGCAAGTACACCTGCAGCGATGGACGGGCAGGCAGCTCTCGTTCGGGTCATGGTCGAACAGCCTTAAGTCATGCTTTCTGCGCCGTGACTTGAAAGACTTTCTCAGCTCTTCAAGTCAAGACTACAACCACAAACCCAGTCAAGCATTCCGCAAAACCACACGCCAGCCCCCACCTCAAAGCTGAGCTGCTGCACCGCCAGCTTGTCGCTTGCATGCTCCCGCAGGCGCCGCAACAGCTTGGCGGCCTCAGCCAGCGGATCGGCCACGGCGGCCAGCTGCTCGCCATCGGGATCGGCATCCCTGCAGCAGGCGAAGCCCATGCACAGTCAGCAGGGCACTCGAAAGACCCACACGCAGCGCCCGAAGACAGCCTGTGTGTGCACGGGGAATAGCAAGGTGTGTAGAGCCCCTGCCACGCCTCCCCATCCCCTGCTCAGCCCCTGACCCCACCCCTCCCCCTCACTTCTTCTTGCGCTCCTCTCCCTTGTCCCCCTTCTTGGCGGCGGCCGCCGCCGCCTCAACGGCCTCCTTGGCCGCAGCCTCTGCCGCCTCCTTGGCCTTCCGCTGCTCCTCCTTGCGTTTCTTCTGGCGGTACCTGCAGTACAACCATCCAAGGCAGTACATCAGCGACATATCAGCACGGGACATCAGCTGATCTGCTGGACAGTGAGGGCACTCCGGCCCTCCCCACCCTCCTCCTGCCTGGCGCTCCCACCTCTTCTGCTCCTCTGCGCTCATCCCCGCCAGCAGCGCCTCCTCCTCCTGCGCCTGCCCGCCTGCGGGGCGGTCGTGCAGCTGGATGTAAGTGTGGATGGCACCGCTGATGCCCTGCATTGGGAGAACAAAAGGGCGGCGCATGGGGGAGACGGTGAGGCACATTAATGCGCAGTGGGGATGGTGCCACAGAGAAAGACTGCGACGCAGCGCAGGCAGCAGCCGGGCTATTGAACACGCACTGCGTTGCCCGCCGCCTGCTCCGCGGACACAACCACACCAGCAACCCCACAGTGCAAAACATCCACACCACACCCTTCACCAAACGCACCTTGAGGTAGGTGGGTTGGGCAAACAAGCGGTCCTCCATGCGCAGCATGCTCACATACGCGCGCAGCGTCTGCAGCCAGGCAGGCGCAGGCAGGGGAGCGCAGGAAGCGGCAGTTGTGGTGGTCTGGCACACAGACTTCAGCAGTAGCCGCGGTGGCGTCTGGATGACAGCGCTGCCCGTGGAGTTCTATCGGCGCACCATTTTGCGGATGCAGTAGCCGTGGAAGTCGAACTGGTCCTCCTGGAAGTCCTCAAAGTGCTGCTGCACCTTCAGGAAGCGCTTGAGCGCCTGCGAGGTGGGTGGGGGGGAGACGAGGGAGAGCAGGGTCTAAGCGCGATGCGTGTGACAAAGTCGTGGGAGTGCAGGCGCATGGGGCAGCAGCAGGCAGAGCAGCACGAGACTCGCTGCCGTGCATGGCTCCTTGTGTGGGCCATTACCTTGCCGTACTGCTGCTGTGCCAGGTAGGCGCGCCCGCTGCCCACTTCATACCACATGGCCTGCATGGAAGCGTGTGGCGCGGGGCGTGTGGCTGTGTGACGGGAGAATGTGGGAGGATGCCAGCGAGCGTAAGAGATGGCAGCACACAGGGGTGGTGCTGGGCAGGCAGCAAGTCCAGCACCGCAGCCCACCTGCATGTCAAACAGGTTGTTGGCCTGCTCGCCATCCCGTGTGAACAACGCTGCCGTGGACTCCGCCAGCTCAGTCTGCAGGGAGGACGGCACCGGGGCAGCCAGCAGAACCACCTAAATCAGCTCAGCTGCTTAGGCAGGTGCGGAGCACAGCGGCACCAGGGCTAGCGCCCCCCCCCCCCACCCCCCCCACCCTGGTGCGCCCCCACACACAAAAAGTACAAAACCCGCTCACATGTCCTGCGCGGAACAGCGCCTTGACAGCCACGCAATTGAGGTAGCGGTCGGCGAGGTCGAGGCGTCGGGCGGCGTCGGCCACCCGCGCCGCGCTTTCCATATCCCCAGCATGCTTCAGGATCTTGGCCTTCGCCACGTACGCCTCTATGAGTGTGGGCGTGTGCTGCAAAAGCCGGGCGCAAACGCAGCGCAAGCAGAAGAACAGGCAATGGGCGAACTGCCACAGGCATACACAAGAGCGCGAATGTGCAGGGCGTGCCTGAAGCAGGCGTGGCAGCAAAGACGTGCGCTGAGAAGCACACAAAGCCATCACCGTGCATATCGCTGCCCTGTTTCAACCTGCCCACCTCGATGCACTCGTCCACAAGCCGCAGCGCGTCTGACGTGCGACCCAGGCGGTCATGGTGCTGCGCCAGGTAGAATAGCGCCCAGACAAGCGCCTGCGGAGCCGGCTGCTGCTCGCTGCTGCTGCTGCTGCTGCTGCTGCTGTCTTCCTGAAGCGGCGGCAACGTGCCGTTTACCCGCAAGCTGCCAGCCAGCCGCTCGAACAGCTGACCCAGGAGCGCCGCCTTGCTGCTGCTGTTATAAAGAGGCTTCAGGTCTGCAGGCAGTGGCACGACAGGGAGGAGTGGATGCGGGTGTGTAAAAGTAATGTTTGCAGGCAACTAACTGAGAAAACGAACCAGAGGTACTCCAGAGCAGTGCAGGCTTGCACACCTGTGAAGAGGGAGGGGATGCCGCGCAGCAGGTACTTGCGAACATATGAATCCGCCGCCGCGACAAACTCATCGCCCTCCTGCGCGAGGCAGGCAGGCGGGAGGGGAGGGCAGGAGGTTGGCACAGGCAGACGAGGACGTGATGAGGAGTGACAGCACAGGCCTTTAAAAGAAAAGGGACGAGAAGAGGCCATGTGTGCCCGCCCTCTTGCAGCAACACGTGTGAGCAATCCCCATATGCCTTCAACTCTCCCTTCTTTCCTCTCCCCTTCTCCTCCTTCCTGCATCCCAACTCACCAGGAAGTCGAGCGGCATGCGCTTGGCAGCCACGCTGTGCGGGTGCTCCCGCCTCAGCTCAGCATACACACCCGCCAGCCGCGCCCGCTGCTCCTCGCTGAGTGCTGCCTCAGCCTGCTGCTGCCCCCCCGCCGCCTCGCTGCTTCCGTTGGCTGCCGCCGCAGGCAGCCTGAGCGCTGCCTGCAGGCCTGCGTGGTACTGGTAATTTTCCGTGTTGATGGTGATGAGGCGGCGGTAGGCCACCTCAGCCTCCTCCTGCCGCCCCAGCGCCAGCAGCAGCCGTGCCTGCTGCTCCTTCACACCCAGCGGGTCGCGCAGCCGCCGAGCAGCCGTGCCGCTTTCCAAAACTGCCAGCGCGTCCGCGTGCATGCCGCCTGCGCCACCACCAGAGGCAGCAAAACCACGGATCGGCCAGCTGCTAAGCGATCACAATGGTGAGGCAGGCGGCTAACCTTGCTAACACCGCAAAGTAGCCGGCTGCAACTCCCACCCTCTGCCTTGCCTATTCCACCACACTCCATCCCACGATCCCCAGCTGCAACTCGCCTTCCTCCAGCACCATGGCCTTGTACAGTACCATCTCACTGTGCTCATACGCCTCAGACGAATTGCTGCCCGGCCCCTCCTCATCCACCGTGGCTGCGACGGCAGGTACGCGGTAGCAGGAGGCAGGCAGGGCGTGAATCAGCTAAACTCACAGGCACGCAGGCAGGAATCGCCTACTGCCACCTACAGGCTCCTAATGAAGCCTGGAATGGAACACCACCAGAGCAACTGGGCCAACTCAGACAACCTGTAAAGCCCATCTGTGCGCCACTCGAAGCAGCCTCCACCCGCACCTGCGTAGCTCTCCAGCACCTTGGCCGCCACCTCGTGGTGCCCGTTGAGGTGGTGTGCCAGCGCAAACGAGATCCAGTTGTGCTTGTTGTTGGACTTGAGCTCCAGCAGCGTCTGCCGCGTCTCCAGGAAGCCGGGCAGGTCGCGCATCTGGATCTGCAGCAGGGGCAGCGGCAGCATGGGGGGGTGGGGTGGGGGGCATGGGGGGTGTTTACCAGCCCATTCACCCTTCACCACTACATTGCAGCAATCTGCACACCTGCGAAGGCAGCACGTACCCCACCCCACACTCCCCACATCAACACAGCCAACTCAGCACCTGCAGCAGCGCCAGGTCGCGCATGACCGTCAGGTTCTCCTTGTCCATGCGCAGCGCATTCTTGTAGCACTTGATGGCCTCGTCATACTCACGGTCGGAGCGGTACAGCAAGCTGCAGTACAGGGTGCGATACAGGGGGCAGTATGGACATGTGGGGTGCTGGCAACATGAGGGGAAGGCAAACTTGAGGACCTGCTTTGAGCAAATGTGCTGCTGGTCACTGCCCGGCTGCCCTATGCCCCCTGGTACAACCACGTTGTCACAAGGCCGCGCACCCGTACACGTGCCAGCACACATGGCTGCGTAGGTCGTTCTTCACCCCTCGCTTCACCAGCTCGTAAGCCTCCTCCTTGCGCTCCAGGCAGTTGAGCAGCAGGCCCTGCGGCGGCGCATGCGGTGGGCGGCGGGCGGCAGCCAAGGTCGGCCGCAGGCATGGGAGCAAGGTGGATGATCCCTGTTGCCGAATGCATCGCTGGCTCTGCTCCCTCTTGTTGCTGACAGGCGATTTGCATGAGCTAGATGCTACGTTGGTGCTGGGCGCAAGGGGGTGTGCACGGGGTCCAGGCAGCGCTCACACCTTCATGGCCAGCGTCTCGCCGTGCTCCGGAAACTTCTTGAGAATGGCGTCAGCATTCTTGACGCCCTTCTTGTATTGCTTGGTCTGCAGCAGAATGGGCCGGCGGGGAACACAGGTCGGCTGCCGCCGCTGCCGACGCCCGCTGCGACGGTGAGGGGTGCAGGCTGGCAGGCATCGGCGCCGGTCCAATTGAGCAGCCCTAGCTGCACAGGCCCAACCAGAGGCCGTGATTGGGGCCGCATGCCGTGCATTCGCACCTCATACTGCTTCGCCAGCTGCCGAAAGAGGCCCGCCTCCTTGCTGGGCAAGGTTCGGTTGTCTGGCACGGCACCCTTTGAAGCCATCCTATCGCCCTACTCCCAAGCCTGGAGCCATCAACTGTGATGCGGTGAGGGTCACGGGGATGCACACCAGCACAGGGACGATGGGGTCGGCACCGTGTGATCAAGAAGAAGAAGATGTGACCAAACACGGGTGACTCAGGGGGAGAAACGGTGGCAGCGACTTTCCAGAGGAAGCCTGCCGCCACTCCCCCCCCACAGGAGGCTGTCAGACTGGATCTGGAGGGTTCTGAGCTGTCGGCGGCGTCTGTGCATACAGCGATCGTCGCGATGTGCGGATCTGCACGTTGTAAGCGAGGGCACTGCGCACAAGGCGGCGAACCGCTGTTGCCGCCTGGCGGGGCGCAACGCCGCACCGCTCGAGAGCAGCGCGCGCTGTGGAAGTGACCAGGCCCGAGTGGGACACGGCGACAGGGAAGCAGGTGACCTGCCATCCCTGTTGAACCAGGTAATGCATCCAAGAGCTGTGTTGCTCCAGCTTGTCAGCAACTGCCGCCGAAAGGCGGGTGTCGGCGGCATGCGTGACCTCCACGCAGACGAGCACACGCTCCTCAGGGGTGAGCTGGCTGAGTGAGATGGTGTGGGCGCGGTTGGGCTCCATAGCAGGGAGGAACATAATGTCCGGGGTGGTATGGCCCTGGTGTCGGGGGAGAAGGCCTGGCAGGTTGCGAGCGGTGCGGTCGCCCAACTCACTGTCGTGATATAACAAGCGGTCGCCCAGGCCACCAGCAGCAATGGTGTCAACCAGGCACTTGACTGAAGCGCCATGGCGCTTGCACCTGAGGCCGTGAATAACTGGGTGGGCGCAGGCCCCAAAGCAGTGCGGGATCGTCTCCGGCGGCCTATCCTGGCACAGGCCACATGTGGGGTCGGGATGTTTGGTTGGGTACAGGCGGTGGGCGCGCGCCCGGGTGAAGAGCTTGCCCCACCGCAATTGCATTGCCAAGCTGACGTGGTGCCAGGGGAGCGTGGAGGTGATGCCGACCAGCGGCGCAGGGGAAGAGTCAAGTGTGTAAGGCCCCGGTGCCGACCATGTCTGTGGATCCCTGCCAGCCAACGTGGGCGTATCGAATGATGAGCCGGGCAGCTGAGCCAGGTCGGTGCGCTGGTCGTGCAGTCGCTTGCATGCCGCACTACGGGCCGTGTGGCGGGTCAACAAGGCTGCGGATAGGATCGGTTGTATCCACCTGGCAACTTGATGTTTGAGCTCATCAAAGATCCACAGGTCGGGAGCGGCATCCTCATCACCGTCAGGTTTGGACACGGGGTAACGCAGCCAGGAGGCAGCAATGCCGGGGCGGGAAGCCGCCGCATCAGCATGTTGTGTTAGACTCGTATCGCCGCCCGGCAGGGCTCCCTGGAGCTCAACCTCAGCATCCTCCGTGTCGTCCGCACAATGCAAGACAGCGGGCGCAGAGGGCCGGGCTTTTACGAAGGGTGAGCTGGCAGCCAGAGCAGAAACCGAGGCGGGGGCTCCCCGTTCTTTTAACAACGTGTGGAAGCACTCATAGGCCGGATTGCATAACCAGCCACGGCGGTGGGTCTTCAATTCGAGAGACCTTCTGCAGTGGCGTGAAATGTCTGCCGGCTGCGACACGAAGGCCGCCCCAGCGAGCAGCGTGGGATGCAACTGGTCGCAGCGCTGCTGACCTCTCCTGTCGGCCTGGCCGTTCTCCTTCTCTCGCTCTGCGTGGCAATTGGGTGAGCGCGCAGGCCTCACAGGAGCCACCCGCATCTTGAGTGATGCCTGGGTTACTCCCCGGCGCTTGGGGTCCCTCACAAACCCTGCCGGCCGCCGCCGCCACCTTGACCGCCGCCGCCGCCCTCCCGCCTCTCACTGCTGACCGCCCATCTGCTGCTCACCTTGCAGGCTGCCGATCGCCAGCGGCCACCTCCTGTGGCAGCGGTCTGAGGCGCCGGCCTGGTGGCACTCGCACAGCATGGAGAAGGAGGCAGTGAATGGCGGCGGCAGCGGCAGGCTGGTGGGAGGGTCGCGAAGCCCGCCGCCGCTGGGTGCCTGCCAGCAGTGTGGTGCAGAGGACCCCAAAAACCGCTGTGCCGGTTGCTCCAGTGTAGCCTACTGGTGAGTCTCTGCTGCACACCAGCTGCTGTGTTGCTGCTTGTTGCTCCTGGCAAGCTGAACTCTCACCTGCCCCCTACCTGCAGCTCGAGGCAGTGTCAACAGAAGCACTGGGTAGCAGGGCACAAACACGCGTGCAAGAAGCTGAGGAAGCAGCTGCAGCAGGCAGTCAAGCTAGGCACAGCTGCGACTGGTGCCCACGGCAGTGTGCAGACCACCGGTGCAGCAGGTGGCAAGGGCAGCTCGCAGCGGCCAGAGGAGAGCAATAGCTTGCTGCCTGTGCCCAGCAGGGTGCTGTACCCGTGTGAGCGGTATGCAGAGCTGGCGGCAGCGCCCCCGCAGCGCACACAACCTTTGGGCCTGCAGAATGTGGGCAACAGGCGAGTTTGCGCTGGCCTACAGCATCTGTATTGTTCGCCCCCTGCCGGTTAGGCGCCCTCTCCGCTTCGGGACGTAACTCACCCACCGCGCACGGCCCCCTTCTCTCCCTGCTGCAGCTGCTACGCCAACAGCCTGTTGCAGGCGCTGCTGGCGACTCCTCCCCTGGCCGCCTTCTTGGTGTCAGGTAACCTGCCTGTTGGAGACCTCAGCCAACACATGCTGTGACCAAGCCCTCTCACCCACCAGCCCTGGCCCCGGTGCCCCTGCGTGACCTGCAGGGGAGCACAGCAGCGGCTGCCTCAAGCCCTCTGCCAGCCACTGGTGCGTGCTGTGTGAGCTGGAGAAGCTGGCGGTGCAGGCATACGGCGACAGCGCCTCGCGCGGCGTGCTCAACCCGCGCCCGCTGGTGAGTGCGCGGCTGCTGGCGGGCGCCTGCACATCCACAACCGGCCGGACAAATGTCGTGCTGCTGCTGTGGGGCCTGGAATGTATTGTGTTTTGTCAGGGGAGACTCTGCGGCCTGCCTAGCACATGCACTCCCGACTTGCTGTTGCTCGTCCCATCTGTGCAGCTGCGCAACGTCAAGCGGCTGGGCAAGCAGTTTACCTTTGGGCGGCAGGAGGACAGCCACGAGCTGTTCCTGCGGCTGGTGGAAGCGGTGGAGGCGGTGCAGCTGCTGGAGGCGGGTGGCAAGGCGCGGCACGACCTGCGCTCACGGGAGACCTGTCTCATCCACCACGTATTTGGCGGGTACACCCGCAGCCAAGTGAGGCCCACAGGCTGCCATCTAACCACCAGTGGGCCTGCCCTGGGCCTCTGCTGGACCAGCCCACACCGGCACCTGGGTGCCCTCTTGCCACTCGGTTTCCTTGCAACGGACGTGTGCATGCTGTGGCGCAGGTGGAGTGCCGGTCCTGCGGCCACATCAGCCGCGCCTACGAGTGCTGCACCAGCCTGACGCTGGAGGTGTCGGCCCGCATTGCCAGCCTGGAGGCCGCGCTAAGCAGCTTTGCCGCCTCGGAGCGACTGGATGGCGACAACAGGTGCGCTGCGGTGGCAAACGGTTGGGGCGGTGGGGCTCAGCATTGACTGCATCGGGGGCAGCAGGGAAAGCCGTGTGGTTGTGCGGGCCCACCTCCTCAAGCTGTGACTACTGCTGCTGCTCACACGGCTGCGCCGTTCGTACCTCTGTTGCAGGTACAAGTGCGATGGCTGCAAGGCGTATGTGGCGGCAGACAAGAGCACGGCGCTAGAGGTGGCGCCGCACATGCTGCAGATCTGCCTCAAGCGCTTTGCGGTGCGTGCCAGTCCAGGGGTTGGGTGGAGTGAATGAGCAACGATTGCTGTCAGGCTTCCAGGCATCATGTGCTCACCACCTGCCCTACTGCCTGCGTGCAGCCGGGGCGCTTCGGCAAGATCACCAGCCGCCTCAGCTTCCCGGAGCAGCTGG
Source organism: Chlorella variabilis (assembly GCF_000147415.1). Taxonomy (NCBI): domain Eukaryota; kingdom Viridiplantae; phylum Chlorophyta; class Trebouxiophyceae; order Chlorellales; family Chlorellaceae; genus Chlorella; species Chlorella variabilis. Next base: position 472,379 of record NW_005435079.1, on the reverse strand, counting down.
ACATGGGGCCCTACATGGCGGCGAGCTGCCTGGATGGCGATCTCGTGCAGTACAGGCTGTACGCCGTGGTGGTGCACATAGACTGGGGCCGCAGCACTGACTATGGTGGGCGAGGTGGAGGGTGGCTTGGTGTGGACAAGCGGGCTCTAGGCTTTACACGTGCTGGCGACTGTGCATGCATCCTCACCCTTCACACCCCTCTTGTGTCTGCCCTGCTGCTCTCCCTCTGTCTCCCTCCCCAGGTCACTACATCGCCTACGTCAGGTGTGGCAGCAGCTGGTTCCAGTGCGATGACTCCTCTGTCACTGCGGTGTCGGCTGCCAAGGTGTTGGCCTCATCTGCCTACCTGCTGTTTTACGAACGCCAGGTTCCACGCCGCATCGTGGCGGTGGGCGAGCGCAGGTGGGTGGTGCCATGCTTTGCCAGCATTGGAACGGGCAGGAGCGCATCGCATTTAGCGCACCTCGTTGTGCTGATTGGCGAATTCTTGGGCGCTGCCCTGCGTGCAGCTGTGCGGCGGAAGACATGGCGGCAGCAGCAGCCGCGGTCGTGGTGACAGCAGATGGCGCGTCGGCGGAAGCTGAGGTCCCCGATGGCGCCGGCGGCAGGCTGGACAGCATGGCACCACCCCCTGAGAGCATTCTGCGTGTTGAGACGGCGCCCGCCTCCCTACCGCACCTGGGCCAGTCCGGGCAAGCGGGCCAGGGGAATGCTGCCGCCTCCAGCCCTGGCAGCTCACCCCATCTCTCGGCTGCCTCCAGCTCCGACCAGCTTTGGCTGGCACGGGAGAAGGAGTGGCAGAGCGACATTGGAATTGGCGTGCCGGAGCGCCTGCATACCTGCGCCTCTGACAGCGACCTGCCGGCCGCTCGGCAGCGCAGCGAGGCGCAGGCGGCAGCCCATGGCGCCAGACCCAGCACGCCGCGGGCTGCTTCACTGGAAGCTGCGGGCGCTGGTGAGCCCGAATTTGCTGCTGCTGTGGCAGCACAGGGGCGGCAGGTGCGGCAGGAGTCGGAGGAGCTAGTGCAAGAGCAGGGGCTGGAGGGGGCAGCCGAGGCTGCTGCTGCTTCTGCCCGGGCAGAGGTGGAGGCTCTGCTGCGGGAGCAGACGGATGAACAGGCCGGCTCGCCATCTGCTGCCTGTTCTGCTGAGTCGAGCAGCACCGAGCTTGGGGCCAGCTCCAACCCGTTCGACCTGTTGGGTGGCGACGAGGGCAGCGACAGCGAATGCGAGAGCGGGACAAGCGACGCAGAGAGTGAGGGCGAGCAGCGAGCAGGAGCAGCCAAGATGGCGCGCCCGGCAGCAGCGCCATCTCAGCGGCGGCAGCAGAAGCAGCAGCAGAAGCACCAGCCGGCAGCTGCTGGCCGCTGTGCCGACACCGAAGCTGCTGCTGAGGTGCTGCAGCATCCGGCATCCGGCACGGAACTGGCAGCGGCAGCAAAGCACCCAGCGGCGCAGGCACAGGAACTGCAACAGGTGGCTGGCAGCAACCGCTGCACCGCAGGGCAGTCGCAGCAGCCGCCAGCATCAGGGACCAGTGCTGCGGCAGGTTTTGCTGAGAAGCCGGCAACAGCTGCAACAACTGCCGCGCCATCGGCGATTCACAAGCAGCACCCACAGCAGCACCCACAGCAGCACCCACAGCCTGCCATCAGCGGCTCTGCACAGCCACCGTCTGCAGCGGCGCCCGATTCCAGGCAGCAGCCCCCTAGCGGCGCGTGCAGCAGCTGCAGCAGTGATGGCCCATGTACTCCCAAGTACCGCGCGTCTGTCAGTGTGAAGAACGGCGGCCAGCGCACGCTGCGCCTGTCGGTGGAGCTTCCTGGGGTGCGGCAGGAGGCTCAGGTGGACTGGCACCTGGCGGAGCTGGGCGGCAGCACCTCTCAGCAGCAGGAGCTCCTGCTGCGAGCGGAGCAGTATGCGCTGCGCCTGCCTCTGCCCGTGCCAGTGGCCGCCAACGCGGCCGCCGCCAAGTGGGCGGCTGCCCGCCACAAGCTCACTGTCACCTGGCCCGCGCTGTGATGCGCCTGCTTGTGTTAATTTTATCAGCTGCGCATTTCCTTGCAATACCCTGTGCGTGAGAGGGCAGAGAAGTGACATGGCGGCACGTCAATTGGAAAGCAGATCATCTGCAGTTGCCCTGGTTGCTCCACCTCAGAGCCCTGCATTCCGCTTTCCTTCCCACAGCCTGCCTCGCATCTCCTGCTCCCAAAGCGAGCGAACAGAGCAGCTAGTCACCATGTCCGTGCAGCTCGAAAGGCATGCCGCAGAGCAGGCGGAGGCCGAGGTGGTGGAGGTTGAGGACTTCCAGGTGCGCTGCTGGGCTGAGCCGAGGCACAGACCCTTGAGGGAAGGCACCAGCGACACAGTTGACCTGCGTGTTGCCCTGCTGCCTCCCTTGAGCAGCCACTGGAGGCGCTGGAGGCGCTGGGCATCAACAAGGGAGACATCAAGAAGGCCCGCGACGCCGGTGCGCGCTGCTCACCCGCGCCCTTCCCTGGCCGCCATGCTGATGCCGTTGGACTGCGGTGCTGAGCAGGCCGCGCCTTCCTACTGCAGGCTTCCACACTTGCGAGGCGATGCTGATGAATACCAAGAAGGTGCGTGCAGATGGGGTGTTCCGCACTCGCTGCAACAGAGCTGACGTGCTTTGCGGTGGCCGTTCAAACGCTCGAGTTCACCGCCGCTGCCCAGCCCACCCCGCGTGCTCCGTGCAGCGCCTGTCGGAGATCAAGGGCCTGTCAGATGCCAAGGTGGAGAAGATGCTGGGTGAGTGCAGCAGAATGGCTCGGCCGCAGCTGCATGCCACCCATCCCCCGGCCTGCCGCACGTGTGGCACTCAGCACCCACAACGCCTGCCGGCACCTCTGCAGAGGCATGCAAGAAGCTGTCCAACAAGTTCGGCTTCCAGACGGCCAAGGAGCTTGAGGCGCAGCGGCAGGCCTCCATAGGTCAGTTGGGGAGCCAGGCATTGCTGACCGCAGTTGTGGGGCAGGTGAACAGGGTGGAGGTGGGATGTGCGGGTGCATCTTGGCACGGTTGTGTCTCCATGCGCCGCCATCTGTGCTTGCCTGTCACCCCGCAGTCAAGATCAGCACGGGCTCGCAGGCGCTGGATGAGCTGCTGGGTGGCGGCGTGGAGACCAAGGCGGTGCGCCAGGCAGCCGCAGCCTGTGCCTGCCCTGGGAGGCTGCTGCGAGAGCACTTGAGCTGCGCCGCTGCCTCCCCCGCTGCCGCTGCTCTGCAGATCACAGAGGTGTTTGGCGAGTGGCGCACGGGCAAGACGCAGCTGGCTCTCACGATGTGCGTCACTTCGCAGATCGGCACCGAGAAGGGAGGTGGGTGGTGGGCGCTGGCGGCACTTGCTGGGCGGTGGGTTGCCCGACTGGCAGAGCCCTGTTATAGTGTTCGGCACAGGCCACAAACAGCTTCCCTCCAGCGCCCTTCAACCCAACGACTCGAGCTGTGCCGCTGCAGGAGAGGTGGTCGGCGCAGGCAAGGTGGCCTACATCGACACAGAGGGCTGCTTCGGGCAAGGCAGATTGATGCCCCACCATGGGTGCGGCACACCTGACCGCGCCCCTATTAGGGCGCCCCTATTCCAACCCGACCTGCATGTGCTGCCCGCGTTCCCCACCTGCAGGCCCGAGCGGATTCGCCCCATCGCGGAGCGCTTTGGGCTGGAGTCGGATGCTGTGTTGGACAACATCGTATGCGCGCGGGCCCACACTTGGGAGCAGCAGTTTGGTGAGCGGGTCTGAGGGCAGGGAGGCCAGCGGGCACACGCCCTGTACGGCTCTGCTCCTTCCCTGCTTTCAAGATGCAAATGTTGCGCCCAGCACGCCCTATCAATCCGTCAGGTGGTGCAGGTGCCTCCTCATCTCCTCTCGCCTGCTTCTGCCGCAGACTTGCTGGTTCCTGTGGCGGCCATGATGGCCGAGGAGCCCTTCAAGCTGCTCATCATGGTACGCTGACTACCTTGACAGCGCGGTAGCCGCGTCCCCCGCAGGCACAGCTTGTGCACCCCCCCCTCAGCCCTGTACCGCTCCTGCCCTGCAGGACAGCATCACCGCCAACTTGCGGGTGGACTTTTCCGGCCGCGGCGAGCTGGCGGAGCGCCAGCAGCGCCTGGGCCAGCTCATGCAGCGCCTGCGCAAGGTGGGGGCGGGGCTGTGGGTAGCGCTGGGCCACGGCGCGCTGCGTGGAGTGTAACGGCATGCACCCCAGTGGACAGCGCCTTTCATCAATGCTGCATTTCATGTGTTGTGCCTTGCCCTGCTGCTGCAGATGTCTGAGGAGTATAATGTGGCGGTGCTCATCACCAACCAGGTCATCTCGGACCCCTCGGGCGGCGCCATGTTTGTGGCAGATCCCAAGAAGCCGGGTGAGCTGCGTTGGAGGCCCCAGGCTGGGCACTTGTATACTCTCATGTCACACCTGCCCTCCTCATGGCTGCCTGGCCCTGGCCCCTCGCTGCTTTCGGCGCAGTGGGTGGCCACGTGCTGGCGCACGCCTCCACATTCCGCCTGTCCGTGCGCAAGGGCAAGGCGGAGCAGCGGCTGATGAAGGTGCCTCCTCGCCTCCCTGCTGGGTGCTGCTGTGTGGGCAGGAGTCCAAACTGGTGTGACCTCCTCCTGGTGTGACCTCCTCCCCTGCCGGGCCCCCGCTGCAGGTGGTGGACGCCCCCAACCTGCCCGAGGCGGAGGCCAGCTACATCATCGCCACTGACGGCATCAACGACTACAAGGACTGAGGGCACACGGCGTGGATGCTGCGGCAGCAGTGGACGCTGAAGGTGGCGGGCGCCCAGGCCCAGTCCTGGGGATGCATTGAGACGAGACACGTAACTTATCTGAACCATTTCCACACTGCTGCTTCTTTCTTCCGCATCGCACTGTAATGCTGGTAACATTTATTTATAACCACAGCGCGATACAAAGCAACAATGTGGTGCACTGCAACGGAAGTCCCAGGGCTACCGGGAGGCGGGGAGCGGCGGCTTGAACCCAATTGGCATAAAATACACAGTTCAACAGAACAGACTCCCATTCCCCGCACGAGCTTTCTCAGAAGTCATTGCAGGATGCCAGCATGGCCCACCGCGCCTCCTCATCGCTCTTGTTGCCCTTGCTGCTGTTGCAGAAGCGGTGCACCAGCTGGGCGTTGCCCTCTTCGCTGGGCCCGCCCTTAGAGAAAGGGATGATGTGATCCAGGTGTGCCTCTGCCAGGCTGTGGATCTTGCTGCCACAGAGTGCACACTGCAGTGTGGACGAGGGGTAAAGAGGGAATTGTGGCCGGCAGTTATGTGCCAGTACTGCACAGCACACTGATACCATGTGTTGCCCCCTGATGTGGCACCCTCCCGATTGGGCAACCCCCGCCCCCGCTCGCTCCTGGCAGCCCGCGCGGCGCTCCCCTCCCATACGTGAACTGACCCCATAGAGCCATGTTTGAGGGTTGAGCGGGGCGGAGCGGGGCTGCTTGCACACGTGATGGCATGCACGCTTCAACGCTCCCGCTGTCATCTCACCTCTCTAGCGTCAGAAATACAACTCTTACAAGCCAACCAACACGAACAGAGAGACCGAACAACAGAAATGAACAGGAAATATGAAGCCGCCACAGGCGGCAGCACCTTCCAGCGGAGACGGCAAAGCGTACAAGGCACACTTCTTCAATGGTTCGTGCAATTGCCACCCTTACCGGTTATACAGCCACAGTGCCGCCCACACCGCGCACCATTCTTCTTGCAGCTGCAGTTCCGGGTGCAGGCGCCGCGGCAGCCGCAGCGCACGGCTGCCTTGCCGCCGCCGGGCTGCGCCGCCATCGCCACATTGAGAGACACCACAGGCACTCCTCGCTGCGCCGTGCCGCTGAAGGTCAGCTCGCTGGCCAGGCTGGGTGGCGCCTTAGATAGCCTGCTGGCCTGATGCATACCCTCCACCACTCCAGCTCCGCTCCGCAGCCGGTACATGGTCACGCCAAAGGGCCGCTTGATCTCCACCACGCGGCACACGATGCGGTTGCGGCCCAGCTGCTTGCCCACTTTGCCGCGCTTCGGCGGCAGCAGCAGCACGTCATCGCCCACAGCAAAGTTC
>NW_005435079.1:450116-464605 GCF_000147415.1 Chlorella variabilis | reverse complement strand
GATGTGCGCGGCGTGAGGGAGGGAAGGAGGGATAGATGGAGAGGAGGGCAGCGCTACCTTGGCCGTGCCGCACCCCCCGTGCTTGCTGCGATGCATCCGGTTGCTGCCTGATGCAGAGCACTCTCCAGTTGGTCTGGCGGCATCATTGCACCCCTTGTATCACTCACATGTGTGTACAGCTTCTCCACACCGCTGAAGCCAGTCGCCCGCTCGTGGTGCTCCTTGATCACTCGGGGCAGCTCCTCGAGCGGCACCACGGGGCACCACCGCCACTCTCCGCTGCGCTTGACGCAGCGGCACAGGATGTCCTGACCGCCAGCGCCCTTCAGCACCTGGAAAAACTGCAGCACCTTCTTGCTGTAGTTCTTGGCGCCGCCCTGCACTGCCGCCCCCCCTCCCGCACCCCGCCGCCGCCGGCCTGAGGGCGCCTGCTCGTCGCCCTGCTTGATCCGGATGATGCCCTCTACATCTGACTTAGTGAGAAACACATTCTTGGCGCCGTTTTGGCGCCGTTCTAAGGCATAAAGGATGACAGGTTGGTTCATAATTTTAAGTTTGCGTCAGCTGCGGGGTGCGGGAGGGGAGAAATAGAAGCCTTAGAGACTCTGAAAGGCGAAGGAAAGGGAGGGATCGCGGGAGAGAGCGTGCCTGATGAGCCAGACGAATCGGGGGAGGTGCCACATCAGCGGGCAACACATGGTATGAGGCCGCCCACACATTGCAATACCTGCTGTCCCTGCGTGTACAGCTTCTTCCGCAGCCCCTTAGGGAAGACTCTACAAAGTGGATGGGGGGCGATTCACTATTCAGCTTGATGCAGTTGCCTCGTAACATAGCCCGCACCCCCAAAGGTACGTGCACACACAGCACAGGTCCACTACCCAGCCTCAACACCAGGCTGCAGCTGGCAGCACCTCACAGTGCGCGCCTTCATCGCCTTGCGCTCCTCCACCGCGGCTGCCACCACCGCAATCAGACGCTCCTTGTACACGCGCAGACGCGCTTCGAGGCGTTCAGCAGAGAAGCGATTGTTGAGAAATTCTGCTGTCTTGCACAGGCCCTCAACATCGTCGCGCAGGGCATCGGCTGCTACATGCACTTGCTGCAGGCAGGGCAAGGGTAAGGGCGATGCACTTTTAAAGAAGTTGTTGAGAGGACCTGGCCCGGCTAGCTGGCGCCGGCGCTGGTGGTTGGGGCCAGCCAGCGCCAACACCAGTGCCTTTCAAGCTGCCTGCCTGTCAGCCCGACAATTAGATTGCCGCCGTGATGCTAGCCAGTATATCCACTTTGCACGCCTGCCCGCCTGCCTGCCAAGCAGCCGGCTGCTTAGCGCCTCTAAGCCCGCCCAGGCCACACCTGGTACAGCAGGCGCCCCGGCTTGCTGCCATCCTCACACAGCTCTGCGCAGGTCAGCATGACAGGATCGTAAAATGCTTGTGTTAATGTCTTTCTCAAAGCCCTTGCTCGTCCAGCGGCGGAAGGCCTTGTCGCCGTAGATGGTCCACACCAGATTGATGGTGCAGCTGAAGAGAGAGCGCAGCTCAGCCTCCTGCGTGGGGCGGACAGCAGTGGTATTGCCTGATGCAGCTATCTCCTGATGCTGCAGCGGAGCACGACGAGCGCCTGGGCACTCAGCTCAGCCCAGCAACTAGCGGCTCAATCGGCACAGCACCTGCTCCATTTCCCCCTGCGCATCCAGCTGGCGGTGCTGGCTAATCTCATTGTTGAGGCAAGTATGCATGGCGCCTGCAGCAGGAGTAGGAACAGCGCACGTTAATCCAAGCCTGGAGCAGATCAACACCAGCGCAGGTGATGGTCCTCCACTTCAGCAGCCCATTCCCGCACCCCTGTGCCGCCGCCCACCCACCCTTGAATCCCACCACCGTGCGCGTCCTGCGGCGCAGCGCGAAGAAGCGCAGGATGAGCTCCTGGTCGCTCTCGTCCTTGGCAGCGTGCTTGGCGGCGCGGATGGCCAGGAAGGTCTCGTGCTGCGCCAGGCTCTCCAACAGGTCGATGTACGGGCCGCCAAACACGGCGCGCCGGATCTGGCAAGGCAGGAGACATCCAATATCCAAAAGGCACGGGGCAGGGGGTAAGTGGAAGGTGGGGCATCCCATCAGATGGTACCAGCTGGTGGCACCTGCCCCCGCCTAAGTCAAGCTCCAAATCCTGCTTGGGAGGGAGGCTTCGCCTCCCTCTCCCTCCCACCTGCTGTTTGTTCAACTGCTCGGCACCCGCATTCAAGTCTTCATACACGCGCAGCACCGCCTCCTCGGTGGTAGAGGGCAGGAGCTTAGTGCAGGGCAGCATGCGGGAGTCAAAGTCGTAGCGGCTTGGGGATGTTGGGGAGAGGCGGTCCTCAGGCAGGTCACAATAGCTCTTGCCGTTGAGCTCAGTGAGCTTCGTGAGGTCCTGCAGGGCCAGGAAGTGGGGGCGGGCCAAGCTGATGACTGCGGAAAAGGGAGGGATGCTCACCATGTGCGTTATACTCGCACTGCGGAGGTCGCCTCTTAACCTGTGATTCAACAGCCAGCAGCCCATGGCACACAGAACCCACCTGAAGCCTGAACTCTGAGCCGTCAGGAAACACGCCCTTCCTGAAGGCCAACAGGGTGGTGAGCCGCTGCTTGCCATCCACAAAATCCTCCACCTGCGGGGGTGGGGTGAAGGGCGATGGTAGGCAGGCAGCAGCGTGAAAGGGAATTGATAAGTCAGCAGGTCCCTGCAGGATCCCCCGCTCCCAGCTTCCTCCTCCACACTTGCCTCCATCCCGTCGACCACCTTGGCGTGCGTCACTACCGCCGGCACAAACAGGCCACCCATGACGCTCTCTATCAGCCGATACGCCTTCTGCTTGCCCCAGATGTATCCTCGCTGGTAGCGGGGCTTCAGGTTGATCCGCTTCTTCTCTGCACGGTTCAGCAGCGTCTCCAGGTCCACGGCTGCAACGTGAGAGGGGGCGGCAGGGAGGTGGGCGGGCACTAGCGCCTACGCAGCCTGATTGGTGGCGGGCGGCCAGGTGGCAGGCGCAGGGCGGCAGTCGGCGGGGCAGGTGTTGCAGGTGTAAGGCAGCTGGCGCTTCTATTTATGCACTCACTGCCGGTGGTATGCTCTACTCGCATGTCGTTGTGCAACGCAGCAGGATCCAGCTCCTCCTCCTCCTCCTCCACCGCCGCCTCTTCTGCCCTTGCCTGGCTGCTGGGCTCCTGCCAGCTGCCACTGCCGGCTGCAGCAACAACAGCACGGCGCGCGTGGCTGTTCATCCCCATGCTGACCAGGGCCCTGGCAGAGTGATAGGTTGGTGCCGCCACCGAGCCACTACCGCACAACAGGGCGGATTGGGTGCAGTTTTGCTGCGGCGGGCCGCGTGCGGCAGGGCCGGCGGCCCCAACTGCAACGGCTGTGGCACGGTAGGGGGCTCGCTGCCAAACGTATCCTGCTGCAGAAGCGAGCAGAGCACAGGACGGCTGGCTTCGAAGAGTCATGCTGGCCCGCATGTCTGGTGAATACACAAGTGAGTGCTCCTGTGGATTTTGCCAAAAGCACCTGATTCAAGGGGCATCCTGCTCCTGCATCAATCCGCCCTGCTGACTCAGCGCCGCCTCGAGGCGCAGCGGGAGGCCTCCATAAGTGAGTTGGGGAGCCGCGCAGCGCTGACCAGCAGTGGTTGGGCAAGAGAACAGGGTGGAGGTGGAGGTGCGGGTGCATCCTGGCACGGTTGTGGCACCATGCGCCGCCATCTGTGCCTGCCTGTCATCATGTCACCCCGCTGTAAAGATCAGCACGGGCTCGCAGGCGCTGGATGAGCTGCTGGGCGGCGGCGTGGAGACCAAGGCGGTGCGCCAGGCAGCCGCAGCCTGCGCCTGCCCTGGGAAGCTGCCTGCACACACCCTGGGAGGCTGCGAGAGCACGTGAGCTGCGCCGCTGCCTCACCCGCTGCCGCTGCTCTGCAGATCACAGAGGTGTTTGGCGAGTGGCGCACGGGCAAGACGCAGCTGGCTCTCACGATGTGCGTCACTTCGCAGATCGGCACCGAGAAGGGAGGTGGGTGGTGGGCGCTGGCGGCACTTGCTGGGCGGTGGGTTGCCTGACTGCCAGAGCTGTGTGCTAGCGTTCAGCACCCGCAACCAACTTCCCTCCAGCGCCCCTCCAACTCAGCGACTCGTGCCGTGCCGCTGCAGGAGAGGTGGTGGGTGCAGGCAAGGTGGCCTACATCGACACAGAGGGCTGCTTCAGGCAAGGCAGCGTGATGCCCCATCATGTGTGGCACACCTGACCGCGCCCCTACTGTAGGGCGCCCCTATTCCAACCCGACCCAACTGCGTGTGCTGCCCGCGTTCCCCACCTGCAGGCCAGAACGGATTCGCCCCATCGCGGAGCGCTTTGGGCTTGAGTCGGATGCTGTGTTGGACAACATCGTATGCGCGCGGGCCTACACGTGGGAGCAGCAGTTTGGTGAGCGGGTCTGAGGGCAGGGAGGCCAGCGGGCACACACCTCTGTACGGGCTCTGCTCCTTCCCTGCTTTCAAGATGCGAACGTTGCCCCCAGCACGCCCTATAGATCCATCAGGTGGTGCAGGTGCCTCCTCATCTCCTCTCGCCTGTTTCTGCCGCAGACTTGCTGGTTCCTGTGGCGGCCATGATGGCCGAGGAGCCCTTCAAGCTGCTCATCATGGTACGCTGGCTACCTTGACAGCGCCGTAGCCGCGTCCCCCGCAGGCACAGCTTGTGCACCCCCCCTCAGCCCTGTACCGCTCCTGCTCTGCAGGACAGCATCACCGCCAACTTGCGGGTGGACTTTTCCGGCCGCGGCGAGCTGGCGGAGCGCCAGCAGCGCCTGGGCCAGCTCATGCAGCGCCTACGCAGGGTGGGGGCGGGGCTGTGGGTAGCGCTGGGCCACGGCGCGCTGCGTGGAGTGTAACGGCATGCACCCCAGTGGACAGCGCCTTTCATCAATGCTGTAGTAGGAGCAGCGCTGCAGCGTCGGCGCCGGCGACGGCGCCGACGGCGCGGCGTGCATGCTATGCTGTTTAGCCCCTTTTGCTGGTGTTTCCGCCTGCCCCTGGGCCTTTCTGCTGGGGTGCAGGCGCCGCTGTAAGCACGCTTATACCTTAGCAGAGAGAGCCATAGTCAGATAGAGCGATCAGCGGGATAGCGGAGGCTAGTCCTGCTACACTGGTTACCCCACTGAGTTGAACCCCAGGCGGATGCCTGGTGGCCTCTCTGCGTCAGTTCGCGCCGGGCGGGAGCCCGCCGCAGCGTCTGAGGGGGGGGAGTAGGGTCAGCTCTCCGCCCCAGCCTCTCTAGCCGGAAGGGCGGCTCCTGATCGCGATCGGGGGCTACCCAGGCCGGCAATCGGGGCTCGCAGGGCCGCTGCTGGGCAGCAGCGCGGGCTGGGCTGTGCCACGTGTGGGCGATCCCGGTCGGGCCGGCTAAGGGTGGGTTGCAGGCCTGCTCTGGCCTAGTTCTATCGCTTGGGCCGGATAGCCCACGGTGTCTAGTTCTGCGGAGGATCCCGCAATCCACGGGGCGGAGCCCCTGAACGCGCACGCCCGGGAGGGCATGCTGATCATGATGCATGGCCAGGATGGCCAGGAGGCTGATTCGCCGCCCGGGCGCGCGCCCCCTGGCGCGCAGGCTCCGGGGCAGGCTGGGATTGAGCTCCAGGTGCGCCCGGGTGGCGCCGGAGCGATGGGGGCTGACGCGGCGGGAGCCGCGCCGGCGGGTGGCGCTGTACGCGCCGCCGCCGACCCCACTCTCAGCCTCTCACTCCCGCAGGTCGCCGGTGACACCCGGGGCCTGGCTTCTCCGCTGCAGGCGGCAGTGGCGCGGGTGATTGCGCGTATGGTTACCAGCGGAGAGCTGGCGCCGGGCCCCGCTGCAGCGGCGGCGGCGGCCCGGGCGCCGCCTGCGGTCGGCGCGACGCCCATGGAGGTGGATGCCTTGGGCGCTGATGGTTCCGCGGGCGCTGGCGTGGCTGGCGCCGCGGGTGCCGGTGTGGTTGGTGCCACGGGCGCTGACGCGGCTGGTGCCGCGGGCGCTGTAATCCCTCTCCATGCCCACGCGAGGGCGGTCAGGCAAGGATAAGGAGAGGCAGGCTGAGGAGACAGCTCAGGGAGAGGCTGCCCTGGCAGCAAGCGGGACCCGGGGCGGGGAGCCGTCGCTGGGTGGCCCGTCAGAGGAGCTCTCCGCCCTTACTGCGTCGGTGCAGCAGTTGTTGGGCAAGCTGTCTGAGCAGCAGGAGGCAATTTCTACTCTGCAGGCTGCAATGGCCGCGCGGGAGCGCAGCCCCCCACAGGAGGGGGGCGGGCAGGCCTCAGAGCAGGGTGATGGCGGGGGGCGCCACCCCGTCACACCAGACAGCAGCGGTGGCGCGGCAGAGTCAGCGCCCGTCACGCTGGCTGATCTACGTGAGCTGCTGGAGGGCCAGCAACAGCCCAAGCAGCGGTGGCTTAAGGTTGAGTTTTCGGAGCGGTTTGATGGCGACATCGCCAAGTTGCCGCGCTGGTCGCAGGAGGCCCTGAGCTATCTGGAGATGCACAAGGGAGACCCCGCCACCAAGGCGTGGTTCCTGGCCAATCGGATTGGCAAGGACTCCTTGCAGTCCCAAGTGAAGCTGGCCTTGATGGAGCGCCCGCTGGCAGAGCGGACGCCGTTGACAGTCCTGCGCCTGCTGCGGTTAGCGCTGGGTGTGGACGCGCACACGGCGGCTATGGAAGCTGCCCTTAAGTGGGCTGTGTGCCGCCAGCGCGCAGGCGAGTCGGTGGCAGACTTTGCAGTGCGCTACAAGGATGCACTGTTGCAGGGGCAGCCCGACTTGCAGCCTGCGCTGCAGGGGCAGTTCGCATCACTTATGTTTATGGTGCGGCTGCGGCCAGCGCTGATGGGCGCTGTGGCTGCTAGCCACCACGATGTGTGCACCCTGGAGGCGGCCATCGCCGCTGCCACTCGGGAAGAGTACCACCTTGAGAAGCGGCAGCTGCAAGAGCAGCGCCGCACGGTCGGTGGCCGGCCTGGCCGTGTGGCCGGGCTGAGCGCCATGGGGGCGCAAGAGGCCCCCGCCGGCTCTGAGGAGCTGGCTGATTGGCAGGATGATGATGAGGAGCCCGATGATGAGGCTAACCTCGCTGCCATGCAGTATGGCAGCAGTGGCAGCCGCGGCCGCGGCAGCCAGGGTGGCGGCGGTGGCCGTAGCACCCGTGGCGGTCGCGGTGGCGGCAGGGGCCGCGGGAGCGGTCCTGCCGGCCTGCCCGAGAGTACAGAGACCGTGCCAGGCACGGACGGTGTGGTTCACCCCAACGTCGATTGCCGCAAATGCAAGGCGTGGGGCCACTACAGGAGTAAGTGCCCGCGGGGCACTGGCGGCGGTGTCGCCGCCCGACAGCAGGGAAACTGAGCGGCTCGGCGGCGGGCCCTGCGCCCGCCGAGCCCAACCCTGCCCGGCGTGAGCAGGGAGCGCGGGAGCCTGAGCCCCCAGGTGGGAGAGCACCTGTTGGGCACCCGCGCCGCGCAGACACACCGGTTGCTGCCAGTGACGGCAGCGAGCCGCATGCGGACCTGGGCGCGGCCTGCCAGACTGCAGGGCGCCAGGCCGATGATGCACAGCCAGCTGTGGCAGCAGGGGACCTGCCCGGTGGAGGTGACAGGGGCCCTGGCCCGGCACCTGTGGCACCCCACCTTCCCCTGGCTGCCGGAGACAGCGACGTCGCCCAGGGCGACACCCTCCCCGCCGGTGGGGCTGGCGGGGCGGAGGCGACGGTTGGCGTTGGTGCCCCCGAGGGTGCGGGAGAGAGCACAACGCCCAGTGCGGCGAGGGGAGTCGCGGGCTCCCGTGGTGAGCCGTACAAGCTGTGCAGTGTGGCGCAAGAGACGCCGGGGCAGCGCCCTGAACGATCCCTTGTGTTTGAGTGCCGTGTCGGCAAGCTGCGCACCGACGGCGCGCTGCTGGACAGCGGTGCTGAGTTGTGTTTTGTTGATGCTGAGTGGGTGCGGCGGCATGGGGTTCGGACTACCCCTGTCGCACCCATCCAGGTGCGCCTGGCCGATGGGCGCATTTTGGTTAGTGACCGTGAGCTGCGGTGCCGTTTGACTATGGACGGCTACTGCATGCCCACACAGGCTTTCAGGGTTGTGCCCCTGGGCAGCAAGGGCTGCTCTGTGATCCTGGGCATGACCTGGCTCACGGCCCACAAGCCCATGGTTGACTGGGCTGAGGGCACAGCTACGCTCACTCGCCCCCAGGGCTCGGTAGTGCTGCGTTCCCAGCGCTACCGCAAGGACGAAGCCTTTGCCTTCATGTCCTGGGCCCAACTGCAGCAAGCACTGCAGAAGGGTGCGGTTGAGCAGGTTTACCTTTCCACGGTGACGGCGGCGCCGGACGACGCCCCGCCACCTGAGGCGGTGCCGGATGACCCGCCCCCGACTGGCCGTGCAGAGGTGGATACCCTGCTGGCCCGCTTCCGGGACGTGCTAAGGGCTGTTCTGCCGGAGGGCAGGCGGCCTGCCTCCCGCGTGAAGCATCACATCCGGGAGGTGGAGGGCGCGCGCCCCCCGCCTCTTCGGCCGCCCATCCGTATGTCGCCGCACATGGGCCGCGGCTAAGAAAGGCCTTCTTTGAAGGCGCTGGAGCTAGTGTCTAAACCCTCCGAGAGGGCACAGGTTCGATTCCTCCCATGTCGAAACTTTGTGAGGACAAACGCGGCATAGCTGACCGGCTCAGCGCCAATCCAAGCCAATTCCTTCGGGAACGCCTAATAGAATCGCCAAGGCTTCGGCACAGGCCTCCCCGGGACCCATTCACTACTAGTGGGGGGTACTGCACTTGGCGCGTCGGGCAGATCAAATAATGGTCTAAAGCTAGACGTTAAAACCGGGAAGTTAAGCCTGTGGAGGCTCTTCCCCACCTTTATGTCCGGGAGCTCCAGACATTCCTTGGCGCAACTGGATGGTTCCGCCGCTTTATTCCGCGTTACGCGCATCGTGCAGCGCCACTTACCCGCCTGCTGAAGCAGACGGTGGCGTGGGTGTGGGGTGCCGAGGAGAAGGCTGCCTTTGGGGACCTGCGGCGCGCCCTCACTGAGGCCCCTGTGTTGGTGCCGCCGGACCACAACAAGGATTGGTTGTTGTACACTGACGCCAGCGACGTGGCGCTGGGCGCAGTGGTGCTGCAGGAGACGGAGGATGGCCCCCGGGCGGTGGCCTACCTCTCCAAGACGCTCAACCCGGCTGAGCGCAACTACACGACGCGGGAGCGGGAATGCCTTGCGATCGTGACGGCGCTAAAGAAGTGGCACTACTACTTCCTTGGTGGCCGTGAGGTGCGGGTCTACACAGACCACAACAGCCTCACCTTCCTGCGGACGCAGGTAGCGCCTCTTACTGGTCGGTTGGCGCGGTGGGCAGAGGAGTTTGCCCGCTTCAACCTGACTATTGGCTATTTGCCTGGGAAGGCAAATGTGGTGGCGGATGCTTTGAGCCGCGCGGTGTATAATGCGATGCCCAAGAGCTCCCCACCTCCGGCTGAGGAGAATGCCTCGGCTGACGCCCCTGCGGGTGCAGCTGGGCTGGCTGCCATTACGGTGGTAGCTGGGGACCAGGAGTTCCTGGCTTCCCTGCGCTCGGCGCTGGATGGCGACGAGCTGGCATGCCGCGTGCGTGAGGTGGAGTTGCCTGTTCCTGGCTTTGACTGGGTGGAGCAGGAGGGCCTGCTCTACATCCAGGGGGGGGAGGAAGGTGCGCCTCTGCGCCTGTACATCCCCGAGGGCAAGGGCCTGCGTCAGCGCGTGCTGCAGCAAGTGCACGACGCTGGGCACGCCGGCCACCCTGGGCGCGATCGCACGCTGGCACGCCTGCGGCCACGTTTCTACTGGCCCAACATGGCTGAGTATGTGCGGGAGTATGTGCTGACATGCCCCAGCTGCCAGATGAGCAAGGCTCGCCGTGGAGCGGCACCTGGCTCGCTGCAGCCACTTCCCATCCCTGGTGTTCCCTGGGAGGTGGTGGGCATGGATTTCATTGGGCCTTTGCCGGAGACGCCGGATGGAAAGGATTTCATCCTTACTTGCGTCTGCCTGCTCACCAAGATGGTGAAGCTGGTTCCGATGCGGCGCCCCGATGCTGAGGGTACAGCTCGCGCTTTCAATGAGCGGGTGCTGTCGCAGATGGGGTGGCCACGGGTGGTTGTGAGTGATCGCGACCCCAAGTTCATGAGCGCATTCTGGCAGCGGCTTATGCAGCTGATGCGGACGCACCTGAACACATCGACGGCTTACCATCCCCAGACCGACGGCCAGGCCGAGCGGATGAATCGGCTGGTTGGGGAGGTGCTGCGCCATTTCGTGTGTGCAGACCAGACGGACTGGGATGAGCTGCTGCCCATGGTGGAGTTTGCCATTAACTCCTCCCCCAATCGCAGCACAGGCTTCACGCCATTCTACCTGAACTATGGGCGGGAGCCCATGGTGCCTGCTGACCTTCTGTCGCCGGCTGGAGAGCCTGCGGCTGGTGGTGCCAGTGGCAGTGCTGCCGCTGATGAGCTGGCTGCTCGCATGCGCAGGGCCCTGGATAGGGCCAAGGCTGCCCTTGCTACTGCCAAGGAGAAGCAAGCGGAGTATGCAAACCGCTCGAGGGCGGATGCCCCCGAGTACAAGCGTGGTGACTGGGTGTTGCTGTCTACAGAGCACCTGCGTCGCGATGCTCCTGGTGTGAGGAAGTGGGACAGGCTGTGGACGCAGCCGCTGATGGTGCTAAGCAGGTTTGGAGAGGTGTCCTACCGGCTGGCGCTACCCGCTGGCGTGCGGATGCACGACACCTTTCATGCCAGCCTGTTGCGGCCCTTCAAGCGCAGTGAAACCTTTGCTGGGCGGGAGGTGCCGCAGGGAGGCTATCTACCCACTATGACGGAGGCAGACCGTCAGTTGTGTGACCTGCATGGGTTTGTGGACTTCCGTCGTGTCGATGGTGTGCCCCAGTATCAAGTGCATTGGGTGGGCGAATGGGGTGACAAGTCGCTGACTTGGGAGCCAGCCCGCCGCCTGCAAATCGATCTGGGCAAGGAGCTGTTCGGCCGACTGGAAAGGGCATACCGGGACGGTGCGCCGCCGGCGCTGCCGCTGGCCACGCAGGGCAACCCTGGAAGGGCTGTGCCTCGTGCCAGGCGCACGCTGCCTGCACGTGATCCCCAGGCGGAGCCTGAGGAGGAGTTCACAGTGCGTGCCTTTGTGGATACACGGCGCTCACGGGGTGGAGTGCTGGAGTATCTGGTTCACTGGGATGGTGACTTCCCTGCGGGCATTGGGCCTGACAAGTCACACTGCTGGGTGCCTGCGCACACTCTGCGTGTGGATTTGGATCCTGCCTCTTTAGCGCGGTTCGTGGAGGAGCTTGCGCAGCGCAACGCCAAGGTGCAGCCTGGCCCGGTGCCGGCACGGCGGCCTGGCCGCAAGGTTGCTGCTGGCAGCGCCCCCTCGGCGTCTGCCCATGCGCGGCGCTCCCCCCGACTTGTATCTGCTTGATTCCCCTGCTTCGTATGTCCCTCGATGTACTTCTACTTCTGTTCCTTGCGCCTACTCTCTCTCTACACTGCTTTGACCGCATTGTTTCTGCTCGGCAGCTTACGCGGTTACGGCTCGAGGACGATGCCTATTCCTGGAGGGGGGCAGTGTAGTAGGAGCAGCGCTGCAGCGGCGGCGCCGGCGACGGCGCCGACGGCGCGGCGTGCATGCTATGCTGTTTAGCCCCTTTTGCTGGTGTTTCCGCCTGCCCCTGGGCCTTTCTGCTGGGGTGCAGGCGCCGCTGTAAGCACGCTTATACCTTAGCAGAGAGAGCCATAGTCAGATAGAGCGATCAGCGGGATAGCGGAGGCTAGTCCTGCTACAAATGCTGCATTTCATGTGTTGTGCCTTGCCCTGCTGCTGCAGATGTCTGAGGAGTATAATGTGGCGGTGCTCATCACCAACCAGGTCATCTCAGACCCCTCGGGCGGCGCCATGTTTGTGGCAGATCCCAAGAAGCCGGGTGAGCTGCGTTGGAGGCTCCAGGCTGGGCACTTGTATACTCTCATGTCACACCTGCCCTCCTCATGGCTGCCTGGCCCTGCCCCCTCGCTGCTTTCGCTGCAGTGGGTGGCCACGTGCTGGCGCACGCCTCCACATTCCGCCTGTCCGTGCGCAAGGGCAAGGCGGAGCAGCGGTTGATGAAGGTGCCTCCTCGCCTCCCTGCTGGGTGCTGCTGTGTGGGCAGGAGTCCAAACTGGTGTCACACCTCCTCCTGGTGTGACCTCCTCCCCCGCCGGGCCCCCGGCTGCAGGTGGTCGACGCGCCCAACCTGCCCGAGGCGGAGGCCAGCTACATCATCGCCACTGACGGCATCAACGACTACAAGGACTGAGGGCACACGGCGTGGATGTTGCGGCAGCAGTGGACGCTGAAGGTGGCGGGCGCCCAGGCCCAGTCCTGGGGATGCATTGAGACGAGACACGTAACTTATCTGAACCATTTCCACACTGCTGCTTCTTTCTTCCGCATCGCACTGAAATGCTGGTAACATTTATTTATAACCACAGCGCGATACAAAGCAACAATGTGGTGCACTGCAACGGAAGTCCCAGGGCTACCGGGAGGCGGGGAGCGGCGGCTTGAACCCAATTGGCATAAAATACACAGTTCAACAGAACAGACTCCCATTCCCTCCACAGTTTTCTCAGAAGTCATTGCAGGATGCCAGCATGGCCCACCGCGCCTCCTCATCGCTCTCGTTGCCGTTGCACAACCCAGTTGCATCCCAGAAGCTGGGTTGTGCCAGGAATGCAGATTGAGCATGACTGCCACGATTGCAGCCCCCGCAACCATATCCCCGCCTGCAATCGTACTGGGTTGAAGAAGTTGACGGTGGTTGGGCACCACTTGCCTGCTTGTCATCCAACGAGATGCTAGCCGCGTGTGTCGAGCTGATCATGCTGATACAATCAACAAAAAAACATGCAAGTACAATGCAGAGGCACCAAAAATAAAATGGGGACTTGGCGGAATTGAACCGCCGACCTCTCGCACCCTAAGCGAGAATCATACCACTAGACCAAAGTCCCAGTCTAGGATTGGCAGGATGAGATGCCCGAACGGAAACAGTCAACTCGACTTTCCAACTCTATATTGATAGCAAGATTCGCCAACCCAGCGGCTCACCCCACACTGTTGTTCATCGTTCCTTGCTCGAGTCCCCCGGCGCGGCCGGGCCCCGCGCCCCCCTCCCGCTCCTCTGGGGCCCTTCTTGAGCAACACCCTGCCTTGGGGACGCAGGACGAGGGCGACCGCAGCATCGCCGGCTCGCTTGGCCCGCCAGCCGCCCATTCTGCAACTGCCCGCACTCGAGATGGCCTCCTGATGGTGCGTGGAGGGGTGCCCCGGGCCCTGCGGCGCCCGCGGCTCGGCTAGTCCGGCGAACACCCCCTCGGGCCGGTGCCGGCTCCCGGCCCGTTGTATGAGCCCCCGTGTGCCCCGTTGGTGCCCGTCCACCCCCTCTGCGACTTGTTCGCCCCCTACGACGCGTTTTGTGCGCGCCAGCCCCTCCCCCCAATTCCCGCTTCCGTGTGTCGCGGCCCCAAGCCCTGGTGCTTTCCCTTCAGCGAATTGAGACGTGGGGTGGCGTGGCTTGGCGGAGGAGCCTGTTGCCGCCGAGCGATTTGCGTTCGGGCAGGCCGCTGCTGCTGCTGCCGCCGCGTGCCGGGCGGCCCGCCGTCCCCCCCTCTTTTCGCTCACTCCGTGCCTGCCGTTCTGGTCGTCACGCCCCTACTCTCCCCCCCGTAACCCGCAGATGCTTGCGCTTTTGCGCTTGCCCCGTCCTCCCCTTGCCCGGTCTTCCCGCGTGCCGCCTTCACCTTTGCGGCCCCCGCCCGCCCGCCTGGCCGCTCTCCCAGCTACTGTGCCGGGGTGGGTGGGCCCGCTTTCTGGTGGTGGTGGTGTGCGGGTCCTCGACCTGCCCCTCCCCCCCACTGGTATGCTTGCCGCCCTTGGGCTGGCCATCAGGCGCCCCTCGCCTCCCTCCCCGCCCTTTGCGCCCGACCGCTCCCTGAGCCCGCCCTTTGCCGCCCGGGCGGTATTGCATGCTTTCATACAGTCCAGAGCTAGTGGGCACGGCTTGTGTGCCCCCAGCCCATTAATGGGCAT
Organism: Chlorella variabilis; assembly: GCF_000147415.1. Lineage (NCBI taxonomy): Eukaryota > Viridiplantae > Chlorophyta > Trebouxiophyceae > Chlorellales > Chlorellaceae > Chlorella > Chlorella variabilis. Next base: position 450,443 of record NW_005435079.1, on the reverse strand, counting down.
TGCCTCTGTAACATCACAGATCACAGATCACAGATCACACTCACACGGTTGTTCATCGTTCCTTGCTCGAGTCCCCCGGCGCGGCCGGGCCCCGCGCCCCCCTCCCGCTCCTCTGGGGCCCTTCTTGAGCAACACCCTGCCTTGGGGACGCAGGACGAGGGCGACCGCAGCATCGCCGGCTCGCTTGGCCCGCCAGCCGCCCATTCTGCAACTGCCCGCACTCGAGATGGCCTCCTGATGGTGCGTGGAGGGGTGCCCCGGGCCCTGCGGCGCCCGCGGCTCGGCTAGTCCGGCGAACACCCCCTCGGGCCGGTGCCGGCTCCCGGT
>NW_005435079.1:409259-450066 GCF_000147415.1 Chlorella variabilis | reverse complement strand
CCCGGCCACCCCCTCTGCGACTTGTTCGCCCCCTACGACGCGTTTTGTGCGCGCCAGCCCCTCCCCCCAATTCCCGCTTCCGTGTGTCGCGGCCCCAAGCCCTGGTGCTTTCCCTTCAGCGAATTGAGACGTGGGGTGGCGTGGCTTGGCGGAGGAGCCTGTTGCCGCCGAGCGATTTGCGTTCGGGCAGGCAGGTGCTGCCGCCGCGTGCCGGGCGGCCCGCCGTCCCCCCCTCTTTTCGCTCACTCCGTGCCTGCCGTTCTGGTCGTCACGCCCCTACTCTCCCCCCCGTAACCCGCAGATGCTTGCGCTTTTGCGCTTGCCCCGTCCTCCCCTTGCCCGGTCTTCCCGCGTGCCGCCTTCACCTTTGCGGCCCCCGCCCGCCCGCCTGGCCGCTCTCCCAGCTACTGTGCCGGGGTGGGTGGGCCCGCTTTCTGGTGGTGGTGGTGTGCGGGTCCTCGACCTGCCCCTCCCCCCCACTGGTATGCTTGCCGCCCTTGGGCTGGCCATCAGGCGCCCCTCGCCTCCCTCCCCGCCCTTTGCGCCCGACCGCTCCCTGAGCCCGCCCTTTGCCGCCCGGGCGGTATTGCATGCTTTCATACAGTCCAGAGCTAGTGGGCACGGCTTGTGTGCCCCCAGCCCATTAATGGGCATTGCCTCTGTAACATCACAGATCACAGATCACAGACCACACTCCCGTCGTTGGCCGCGACGTTAAATAAGGAGCTGGATGAGTGCCGGTGGGTGATACCACAGGCACGAGTTCGAACCCCAGCCGGGACACTAGCTGGGACTTTGCCTCACGGCACCTTCGTGGCGGCATCTGGGCGGCGGACGGCTGCCCGGCAGACCGGCATGGCGCTTGCAAGACGGAGCCTCCCCGGGATGCCATCGGCGGCCAGATTTTCCTCGCTCTGGACAGCCGGCAGGGTTAGTGGGTTCGGCCCCAGCACATTAATGTGCCCAATCCCTGTAACACACACACACACACACACACACACACCACACACACACACGGCTCACCCCTTGGCTGGCTATTGCGCCGTGCGAGGTGTGCTTGGAACCAGTGGAGGTGGTTGCGCTTTTCCGCAGTCACGCCATCGGGGACCCGCCGGCAGTGTGCTGCAGTGCCTGTGCGCCTGTGCTTGCTCGTGCGCTGCTGTGCCTGCCGCGCTGCCGCTCGGTGTGCTTTCTCTGGCGTCCCCCTTTCTCCCCTCTCCTCGTTGGCAGCTGGCTGCCCCCTTCTCCCGTGTGATCTGACCTGAGCCTTGACCCCCTGTGTCGCCTGCCCTCTGAGGCGGTCCCCGCCCGCCCGCCTGGCCGCTCCCCCAGCTTCTGTGCCGGGGTGGGTGGCGTCTCTGAGCCGCTTGCGCCGCCTGCTGGCGGTCCTGGCCCTTGATCCCCCTCTTTCCCCTGTCTTTTGCCCCCCGTTTCCCCTCCTCACAACTCTCTGACAGTCACTGGGCTGGCTCCCAGGCACCCTCCGCTTTCCCTGCCGCCCGCTGTGCCCGATCGGCTCCTCGCAGCCCCGCGCTCCGCCGCCCTGTCTGTTGGTTGGTTTCATACTTATATTGTCCAGAGCTAGTGGGCACGGCTTGTGTGTCCCCAGCCCTTTAAAGGGCCCGGTTCTCTGTAATCTCAGTCAGTCAGTCGGCTCACTTTGCCTCACGGCACCTTCGTGGCGGCATCTGGGCGGCGGACGGCTGCCCGGCAGACCGGCATAGCGCTTGCAAGACGGAGCCTCCCCGGGATGCCATCGGCGGCCAGATTCTCCTCGCTCTGGACAGCCGGCAGGGTTAGCGGGTTCGGCCCCAGCACATTAATGTGCCCAATCCCTGTAACACACGCACACACCCCCCCCGTTTCGTCGTTGGCCGCGACGTTAAATAAGGAGCTGGATGAGTGCCGGTGGGTGATACCACAGGCACGAGTTCGAACCCCAGCCGGAACACTAGCTGGGACTTTGCCTCACGGCACCTTCGTCACGAATGCCGCCACGGTGGCGGCATCTGGGCGGCGGACGGCTGCCCGGCAGACCGGCATGGCGCTTGCAAGACGGAGCCTCCCCGGGATGCCATCGGCGGCCAGATTCTCCTCGCTTTGGACAGCCGGCACGATTAGCGGCTTCGGCCCGAGCACATTCACATCCCCGACTCACACACACACCGGCCCCATTTATGGTCGTTTCAAGCGAGCACCCTGGCAACTTCAAGTAGAGGGGTCAACGGTCGCCATCCCGTGCAAAATGCTTCTTATTTCCCAATGCAGTCCAACTTCCAATTACAAATTGAGATGATCCACGATTGAGGTAATCCACCACAAATCAGCTGGGCTCGCCTGCAGGCAGCAGCCTGAGCTGAACGCAGTATCCGGCACGCTTCACGAGCTGCACGTGGTGCCGCATCGCACCGTGCAGCAGCGGCATGAGCGATGCCGTGTGGTTCCCCCCAGCTGGTTGCTGCTGCTGCTGCCGCCGCACTGCTTGTGCGGCGCACTCCCAGCTGCCGGCCGCCACATCGCAAGGGCAGACGTAAAAAGTGGCTCCGCGGCCGCTGGCTGGCGCACCCTCAGCACCGGGAGACTCCCACAGCTCATCCACTGCCAGCCCCTGGAGGGTCACTGCCTGGTGAAGGCGGCTAGCCAGGCTGTTCACCGCCCCTGCTGCCAGCTGCTGCTGGAGGTGGCGCCACCGCCGCACATGCATAGGGTGCTGCCAGGCCAGCTCAATGGGCAGGCTGCCGCTGCAGCTGGTTGGTGGCTGAGCGGAGGAGCTATTGGCACCGCAGTCGCTACTGGTGGCAGTGCTCGCAGTTGGGGCAGGCGAGCGCACCGCAGGCTGCAGCTTATCCAATGCTGCCAGCAGCTGATGCATGCCGTGCTGCCCTACAACCGCCGGATCAGAGTTTGCAGCAAACAGGCGGCGGTTGCGCCGCAGGAGCGCCTCACGATGGCCGCCGCCGCTGTTGGGGCTGCTGTCGTCGAGCAGGTGCTGCACCGCTGGGCCCCAGCCCTTGAGCTGCCCCGCGGCAGACGCCGCCAGCACAGCCTCCAGGCTGCCATACCGCCCCAGCAGCTTGGCCGCTGTCCTGGCCCCCACGCTGGCCCCTGCTATGCTGGCCTCCTTCTTGCCTGCACGAAGCAGAACATGTAGGATTGCAGGGCCACCACTGAGCAACGAGCCCTTCAATTTGGAGTGCAGCACGGCACGAGCGAGCGCTGTTTGGCTGCCAGCCCTCAGTCACGACGAGCGGCAGGGCGCACCGGTGAAGGCCAGCCAGTCGGGGTAGGCGGAGGGCGGGAAGCCGTGCTGCTGCTGGAAAGCCTCGGCAGTAACCAGCTCCGCCCCCAACGGGCAGCCCAAGCTCGTCTGGTTGTGCAGCTGCAGCCATGACACCTGCACGGCCAGTTGCCACAAGCAAGCAGGGTGCAGCTGCTCAGGTTTTCGTAGCCCACATGGACAAAGACACCGCTGTGGTGCACAAGCAGCTGAGCTGAGGCAGGGCGCTGGCGCAGCCCATGGGCAGCCCCAGCACCCATTGCGCAGCGCCGTTCCGATCTGTACCTGGGGCGCCAGTAGCTGCAGCATGTCTGTGTCGCCAGATGCCACCACCACGCTGGCAGCTGGGTGGCGCTGGTGCACGGCACGACACACCGCCGCCATGCCGTCGTCTGCCTCCCAGCCGCCTGCCGCCTCCAGGTACACTCCACCCAGCTGCTCCACTTGCTGCTTGAAGGGACGCAGCGGGTCGCCGCCAGGTAAGCTGGGCCTGTTGGCGCCTGTGCTGCTGCCCGCCGTGCCGTTGCTGGTGCTTGCAGCAGCTACCTCACCCGCCTGCTGCAGCTTGCGCCGTTTGCGGTGCTGGAGATACTCGGGAGCGAGCTGCTCTCGCTGCTGCGGCTGCTGCAGGCGCCTGCTCTTGGGGGTGTCGAACACGGCCACCAGCAGCTGCGGCTCGGCGACCGCCGCGAGGAAGCGCAGCCAGTCGGCAAAGCTGGCCGCCACGCTGTCGCCGGGCAGGCGGCAGCCGCGACGGGTGTCCGCGCGCGCCCTGGACAGCACATTCGCCGCATCCACCAGGAGCAGGTCTGCTGCGCAGGCGCTTCGGCAGGTACAGGGCGCGTGGCGCCGCCTTCTGCACCGAGCTAGCGCCAGGCCGCATGCTGGCGCCGGCCAGCAAGGGCCGGCGGTGGCTATGACCGGCTGTGGATGCGGCAAGACCATGTGAGGATGTGGAGGAGGTTGCGCAGGGAGGTTTGCAGCCCGCTAGGCCATGAAACAACCCCACTTTCCACCAGGAAAAACATGTGGTTTGGGCACCTCGTCGGGGCAGCTCTCACATCCCGCCGGCATCCAGAGGCAATTGCCCATCGCGATACACGTTTTGGGGTTGTGAACCCGGGCTGGCGTGGGCTATGGTAAAGGGGTGGGTTGCCAAGACCCACGCAAACAGCCCAGGTGCGCTGCGAACCGCCTCTTGTGGGAGCGTGCGATGCTGGTATGCCTGTGAGATGCACAGCACGTTAATTGGGGCCATTAAGGACGAGCCGCCCCGAGACGGTGCCCGCTCGGCGGCAGGCCGTCGCCACACACTCTCGTACCTCCCGGTGGTGCAGTCCCCACCCCGTTCCTCCCCCAGCGTTGGGTGCTACGGCGCCCGACGCTGCTGTTTGCACGAGCCATGTCCTCGTTCCCCGGCGCAGCAGCGGCGGCAGGGCCGGACAGGACGGCATTCGCCGGCGCCGACGCGCAGGAGCTGGCGCAGTGGCTGGCCCGCGGCGGCATCTCCCTGGACCGCTATGGCAAGGGGCCTGCCAAGTCTCTGGATCAGCTGTGGTGCGTGCCCTGGCAGGCCCAGGAGTGAGACAATTTGCTTGACAAGGCAGCCGAAATGGCAACCAGCTGTACCAAGCACGTCGCGTTGTTGGGCTTTGCGCCGCAGGGAGGAGGTAGAGGCGGGCGAGACGCAGCTGTTCCTGGAGAGCGGCAGGCCGCTGCGAGAGGTGAGCTGCCTCGCTGTGGGCCACTGGCCTGGCGGGCTGCCTTGCTGCTGAACGTGACGACAACAGGCACACCAGCGGCGTGCTGCCTGTTGACTGCTGGCATGTACTGCGCAGGTGTCGGTGCTGAATGTTCTGCTGAAGAACAGCAGAGGCCAGACGCTGTACGAGGCAGAGCAGGTCGGTGCATGTGCCGGGCTGATGCAAGCGGCGTGCCATGTTTGCACATGTATGGCTCCTGCCAAGCTCGCACTGCCTGCCTCGCCACGAGGGTGTGCAGGTTCTGCCCAACGGCAGCAAGCGCACTCGGGGCCTGCCGCTGAGCGAGAAACTGCTACCGGGGGAGCGGTGGCAGGAGGCGGCGGTGCGGGGCGTGTTGGAGGAGCTGGGGCCGGTGCTGACCGCAGACCCGCAGGTGGGGAGGGCCATGGTGGGCTGGGTTCATCGCTCACTCATGCCGAGTTGCTGTTAACACGTGCTGTGGTTTTGCTCCAGGTCGAGGTGGACGAGGGCAGCATGGTGGAGAGCGTTGAAATGAAAGAGAGCCAGTCGTATCCGGGGTTGCTTTCCAAGGTGCTGGCATCCTGGTCATCTCCCGGGGGGCAGCCTTGCAGCCCACCTGCATGCGGGGGAAGCGGGAGCAGAGGGCGGCCGGCCACTATCGCACGACTGCTGGGAGTCGTGCCTCCAGTGGCTTCTCCTCATGGCCTGCTTCCTGCAGTATGTGTGCAAGCGGGTGAGCGCCCGCGTGCTGAGCGGCCTGCCGGAGGATGATTTCAGCACCCAGGAGGAGCGGTCAGATGGCCTGCTGGAGCACTGCTGGGTGTGGCGGTGACGCATGCCCTTGCCCTGTACACTTGTATCATCCCCCTGCCATGCACGCATGTATCATGCCCCTTACCTGCCGTATCTTCACACTGTAATATAATGCCGAGCCTGCCATTCAATGTTGCCCAACAGAGTGAGCTATGCTCCTTACAAGAGTGGGTGCAAAATGGTGCATCTATATCGATGGGGAAGTGAACCTCAATTCATGCAATCAAGTTGACGCAAGCCATGCACCCTCCTCACAACAGCGGCAACACCGCCCTGACGGCCTCTGCCAGCGCCACAGCTGTGGCCTGCCACCCCTGCTCGCTGAGCAGGCACTCGGTGTGGCGAGCCTCCAGCGGCACGTGCAGCACGCCGCCCGGCGTGGCGTCGGAGCCTGGCCGTTGCGCCGTGTGGCCTCCAGCATCATCGCACCCAGGCGGTCCCGGGGCAGCACCGCCGCCACAGGACCACCAAACGCAGGCATGCCGCCAACGCCGCTGCTGGAGCTCGCCACGCTGGAGCTGCTCGGGGTGCTGCTGCCGCTGCCGGCGGCAGAGCCGCCGTATGCAGCGCCACGTAGGAGGCGCTTGAGCAGCGTGGCGCGGTCCAGGGTTGAGTACACCGCGGCATCCCAGTGCTCCTCTCCCGCCCCCACGGCCGCCAGCTCCGCGGGGCGGTAGGCGTTGAGCAGGCGCAGCTGCTGGCTGGGGCTGCCCGCGGCGCGCAAGCTGTCAATGAACTCTCCATGGGGCCCCGCAGGCTGCCAATCTCGCGCAGCAAATAGAACAGCGCATACCTGTGGGCAAGGCAGGGGGGGAGGGGGGTTCGGGAGTGAGGCGCAAGGAAGTACATGGGGGTATGCTGGGCCAGGATTTCCAGCAGTAGCGCAAGTGCTGGCTGGGGCTCTGCAGCTGATGGTGCACTCACCACGTGGTGTCGTGCAGGGGCAGCCCCGCAGGCTGGCCCAGGCAGCCGTCGAGCAGCAGCAGCCCCACACGCTGGCCGGCAGCCTGCAGCTGCGCGGCGGCGGCGTGAGCCACCGCGGCGCCGCTGATGCTGCAGCCGGCCAGCAGGTAGGGGCCGCGTGGTTGTACCGCCTGTACCGCCGCCACGTAGTGAGCCGCCAGCTCAGCCAGGCTCCCCAGGTTGGCAGCCTCCCCGCCCATTGCCAGCCCGTAGCAGGGCAGCGGCAGCTCAGCCGCCATCTCCTTGAGCGACCCTGTGATGCTGCCCGTCTCGTTGCCCACTAGCCACAGCGGCAGGCGCGCCAGAGGCGGCGCCAGCAGCTGGCGCGGCGTTCCGCTGCTGCTGCGCCCGCTGCGGCGCAGGATGTAGCGCCGCTCGGGGCACAGCCGGTTGAGCGGCAGCACGATGGTGGCTGTTTCGGAGTCGGCAGGCGGGCTGAAGGGCGAGGGAGAGGGAGGCTGGCGCGGCGTCAGCATCATGCTGCTGCCCTGCTCCATCGCTGCCACCTCGGGAGATGCTGCCTCCGCCTCTGCTGCCTCTGCCGCCGCCGCCAGCAGCGCGGCTTGCACCTGCCGTGCGGCTAGCGCGGCTGTGCTGCCGCCCTCTGGCAGCTCATGCAGCGCTGCAGGCTGCACCAGCTGTGCAATGCTGCGCCACTCGCCTCCAGGGCCACCCGCAGCCAGCAAACCGGCGGCGCCGCCGACAGGCTGCTGCCCTGTGGCGCCTCGCTGGCGGGCAAACACCAGGGTGGGGCCAACATAGATGTCCAGAGCACGGTAGCCCTCTGCCAGAGCCTGCCAGTAGGCCAGGCGGTCCAGGAGGGCGGCGATGCGATGGTCCCAGGTCGCCTGGCTCTCCTGCGCAGGGCGTGCCGGCAAGGACCGGGGTGAGTGCCGCTGGACTGGATGTTGAGGCCCTGCAAGCTTTCAAGTTGCATCGGCAGCTTGGAAGGCTGCCTGCTACCTGGGACGGCACCCCCAGCTGCCAGAAAGCAGCCACACAGGCAGCCACAAGGGCTAGGATCAATACACACCCTCAGGCCCACCTCTGCTAGCTTGAAGGAGGCCACATAGTCGAGCTGCTCCTCATAGCTGGCAATGCTGGCTAGACGGGCAGCAAAGGCCTCGATGCCAGGCGCAGCAGCCCCCGCCGCCGCCGCCACCACGGGGTACAGCGCCGCCGCTGCCTGGCACACCTCGCGGCGCTTGGGCGGGGCCAGCCAGCTGAGCAGGGCGGCCGGATGGCGCAGGGTGTGCAGTCCCTCAAACAGAGCCAGCGCCTGAACAGTGTCTGGTGAGCTGGCGCTGAGCTGGATCGCCAGCTCATGCGCCAGCACAGCGCCAAAGCCCACCCCTCCCAGCAGCAGTGGGCAGCCCGCCGGCGCCACGCCTCGAGCAGCCTTGAGCGCCAGGATGGCAAGCTCCGCCACATCAGCAGGCGCCCCCGCCATCTCGCCAGCCTCGGGCAGGCACACCGCAAACACCGGCAGTTCCAGCGCCGTCAGGAGCGGCTCCAGTCCACCCAGCCCGCCGTCCGCGTCGCAGCACAGCACCAGCACCGGCGTGCCGGCCCCGCTGCCGCTGCTGCTGGCCTCCCGTGCCGCAGCATTCACGAGCTCCACCGGCTGTGCCGCCATGCCAGAGGCCCCGCCACCCAGCGCCGCTGCGTCGGCGTACGGCACGCCCGCTTCCACACGGCGCCTCAGGCCGGGGTCCTTCACGCCCATCTTTTGCAGGTAGCTGTCGATGTCCTGCATCTCCGCCTGCAGATATATAAAGAGAAGGTGGCACGACAATGTTGGAACCATCCATGTGGATGCACCGCCTCAGCCCGAATGGCCCAGGCTGGTAGGCAGGGCAGGGCATGCACGCGTGCTGCCTGGTGCACTCACCGCAGACACCGCATAGCCGCGCTGCTCGTCGCCGCGCCGCACCGCCTCTGTCCACCCAAACGGAGCCAGCTTCTGCTTCAGCGCAGTGACAATCAGGTTCATGTCGCCGAGGTCCTGCATGTGGCGGCACACGCGGGGCGGGGAGGCTATTCAGGGCTTGGACTTGAGGCCGTGTAGCATGCACCGTTCCAAAGTGGTGCTTGCCTCACCCCCACTTTCCACAAATTTGAGCACAGTGGAGCCCCAATCTTCAACACCACACACACCCTCCTCTGTGTCCCTCTCTCTCTGGGCCCAACTCTCCTCCCCTCCTCTCACCTGGCGCAGGATGGAGAAGTGGTCCCCCGGCACGTCAATGACCTCGCAGTCGTCGCACATGTCGTACCAGCAGGCGCCATGCGGTACCGCAGCGTCCCGCCGGTCGTCCATGTACGTGCACACGCCGGGGTTGGCGGCGCGGAAGTAGACAATAGGGGCCTGTGGGGGCAGGGAATGGGCAATGGTGTGTGTGCGGTGGTGCTACCGCTGCTGCGTTCGACGCTGAGTGAGTGCTGAGCCAAGCAGCGCTGAGAGCGCTCTATTCATTCTCTCCTTTGACCCTCCCAACTGGACCTGGGGCCCACCTTGATGGCCGATGCCAGGAAGTTGAAGCGGCGCAGGTCTGAGACGGACGAGGCCTGCTTGGTGACCAGCGCGACATAAAGGTGGGGAAGAGCCTCCACAAGCTTCACTTCCCGGTTTTAACGTCTAGCTTTAGACCATTATTTGATCTGCCCGACGCGCCAAGTGCAGTACCCCCCACTAGTAGTGAATGGGTCCCGGGGAGGCCTGTGCCGAAGCCTTGGCGATTCTATTAGGCGTTCCCGAAGGAATTGGCTTGGATTGGCGCTGAGCCGGTCAGCTATGCCGCGTTTGTCCTCACAAAGTTTCGACATGGGAGGAATCGAACCTGTGCCCTCTCGGAGGGTTTAGACACTAGCTCCAGCGCCTTCAAAGAAGGCCTTTCTTAGCCGCGGCCTAAGGTAAAGGTGGGGAAGAGCCTCCACAAGCTTCACTTCCCGGTTTTAACGTCTAGCTTTAGACCATTATTTGATCTGCCCGACGCGCCAAGTGCAGTACCCCCCACTAGTAGTGAATGGGTCCCGGGGAGGCCTGTGCCGAAGCCTTGGCGATTCTATTAGGCGTTCCCGAAGGAATTGGCTTGGATTGGCGCTGAGCCGGTCAGCTATGCCGCGTTTGTCCTCACAAAGTTTCGACATGGGAGGAATCGAACCTGTGCCCTCTCGGAGGGTTTAGACACTAGCTCCAGCGCCTTCAAAGAAGGCCTTTCTTAGCCGCGGCCTAAACAGACATACTCCACCTGCTGCCGTACCTCCTCCACGGTCATGTTGCTGTCGCGCTGCGCGAGTGTAAAGAGGGGGCAGGTACCAGAAGTCAGCAGGCGCATAGCTCAGGGGCAATTGAGGGTGAGGCCATGGCGCCAGCTCGCGGACCCCGCCTCCCCATGCTACCCACACAACACACATGTCCCCCTCCCCTCCCCTGAGGGCTCACCATAACGCGCCAGATGGGCGCAAAGAACTCAAACTTCTGCTGCAGGTCCATGCCCCGCCACTCCTCGCTCTCGCGCGGGTGTGCGATGCTGCTCCCCATGCCCAGGGCGTCGCGGCCTGCACCAGGCGGGCGAGGCCAAGCCTTGCGCATCGGCGCCCGGGATGCTCCTCGGCAGGCGCAGACGCTCAGCCACCTCCTGCCAGCCACAATCTGAGCTGGGAATGCCTCTTGTGCCCTGCGCCCCTTCTGCCGCTGCTGACCCACCAATACAACCGACTGCGAAACACACACATCACGCCCATCCTGTGCCGCACTCACCTAGCGCCCCGAGGATCATCTCCATCAGCTCCATGGCGTCCTCCTCGTTGGCCGCCTCGGCCTCGGGCTGGGCCCGCCGCACCTGGTTCGGATGAGGAGTGTCCATGATCTGCATGGCGGCAAGGTTGGCTGGCGGTTGTGCTGGCCAGCTGACCATGGTGGGGCGGGTACAGCCGAGCAATGCAGCCAAGGGCCTCCAGGAGGCATGCATCCGCCTTGCGCAGGCACAGCATCAAGCAATCGCCGGTAGGATAGCCTCTGCTAGAGCGTGCCCCCGCGGGCCGTTCCGCCGCCGCCGCTCACCAGCACCAGGCCCACGGTGTGCCCCCAGCTCTCCAGCACCATGGCAATCTCCATGGACACCACTCCGCCGTACGAGTGGCCTCCCACCAGGTAGGGGCCCTCGGGCTGCACCCGAACCATGTCTGCCGCGTTCTGTGCCGCCAGGCGGCTGACATCCAGGTCGTTGTCCTTGTCCAGAACGTAGATGGGCTGGGTGGACCACTGCAGTGGGAGGCAGCGGGGAGAGGGGAGGTATGTCAGCAGCTGTTGGGGTGCCAAGGCATACATTGACCACAGTAGCCACATGGAAAAAACTGGGAGGGGTGGGTAGCTCAGCAGTGCAGGCCACTCCCGCCTAGCAGCACAGCATGGATAGATGCTGCACAGTCAGCTTACCTGCAGGAACTGCGAGAAGGAGAAGTAGGCTGACTGGGCGTTGGCCACGCCGGGGGCTGCCAGGAACAGCGGCCGCTCAGGTGGCGCCAGCCGCAGCGTCTTGAGAAGCTGGCTGGGCTTGCTGTCGGCAGCCGCGGCAGCCGCAGCGCCAGCGCCGGAGCGAGGCTGGCGCTGGGCAGAGCCTGTAAACTCTTCAACATCCGAGTCTGACTCAGCGCCGGCACCCCCGGGCAGCTCGGCAGCGCCAGCTGCCACCGACACAGCTGCACCTTCCATCAGCACGCCGTTGATGTACTCTACCACCTCGCCCACAGACTGGTAATCGTACAGGAGGGTGACGGGGAGCTGCATTGGGATATGTGGGAGACCAGACCACCAGGTGTTTGGTGTGGGGACAAGGAGCAGGCAGCACAATCAAGGAGGCAGGGAGAATGACAGATGTGGGAACAGGGGTGAACAGGGGGAGTGCTCCCAGTCACCTGAAGGCCCAGGCTTCCGGCCAGTGTGCGGCGAAGCTCCATGCCGCCACGCGAGTCCAACCCCGCCGCCATGAGTGGTTCGTCGGGATGCACAGCGCGGCCCAGCATGGCCCGCACCTCGCTCATCACCTGGAGGTTCAGGAGGGCAGAGGCAGGGGATGGCCGGCAGGTGGAGTGAACACTTGGGACGACAAGTAAGGCGTGAGCAAGTCGACGCATGCAAGGCTGCTTCCAGCCAGGAAGCGTCGTAGTGGGGCAGCAGTATCGCACCTGTGCCTGCAGGTGCAGCAGGCGCTCCCCCTCTGGCATCTGCAGGAGCGGGTGGTCTGCCGGCACCCCTGGTGCCTCCTCCTCTTCCCCACCCGCCAAAGGCCCGCCAAGCTGCCCTGCCCTTGCGGATAGTGGCATGGAGCTTGGGCCGGGCGAGGCGGGCGGCATGTCTTGGTCACCCAGCACCACACCCAGCAGCGTTGCCGCTGCGATGTGGGCAGCTTGGGCCGCCAGGCTGCCGCTGCCCGCCTGCCAGCTGTCGGCTGGCTGGTACACGGCTGCCACGCTTCCACCCGTGGGGCTGCTGCTGCCGACGAGCAGGGCTGCCACGCTGCGGACCCAAGGGAAGGGTGCCGCTGCGGCATCTGCCACGGATGCCGCCTGGCCCAGGCAAGCATCCAGCAGGGCAGGGTGCAGGGCATAGCCTGACACCTCGGCTGGGGCCAGAGGTGCTGCCTCTGCCACTACGCTCGCCGGTGCAGTTGAGTCGCTGGCGGGCACACGGCCCACCAGCTGTGCCCTAACGGCAGCGGCCCTGGGGGTAGGCACAGGTGTTGCACCTCCACCATCCGCCCTGGCTGCCTCGGGGCTAGCAGCAAACTTGGCTGCAAGCAGCTGCTGGTCCGCCAGGGCCACCTCCACAGCACCGCTGGTACCCGCCAGCTTCACTCTGGCCACAGCAGCGGCCACCCGGGCTGCCGCTGCCTGCGGCAGCATGGCTGGGGCGACCATGGCAGCCTCAACCACCGCCGCCACTGAGGCCGCGGATACCGGATCCTCGCCATCCGCCACCGCTCCCAGCAGCGGCAGCAGCGAGGCCGCCATGCTGAGCACTGCTGAGGTGCTCAGGAAGGCCCTGCCGTGCAGGCTATACTGCCACAGGTAGGCCAGACGGGGTGCCGACAGGCTGCTGTCAAAGGCCATGGCGCCGCCCCGACTGCGCTTTCGCAGCAGGCAGCTGGTGAGCAGGTGCTGCGCAGGTGGGGCCACATAGCAGCGGGACCGCCTCCAGGCGGGAGGAAGGCCCGCGCTCCAGGCACTGATCACCGCAGCGGCGCCGCTGCCGGCCAGCAGCGCGTGGGCGTTGGTGCCTTGGGCGCCAAAGCTGCTGATGCCCACCAGCAGGGCGGCGGTGGCTTGGGAGACGGGCACGCCATGCGGCCCGCCTCGTGCGATGCACACTGCAAGGCAGATCCATAATCCAGACGCTTAGTGCAGCTTGATCACACAGTTGGGACCATGGGTGCATCAAGGAGCATCAACAGCATCAACAGCTTCATTGTGGCAGGCTGGCCAGCCAGAAGCAGGCAGCACCCAAACAGGAGGCAGGTGCCCCAAGCCCAGCCCACCTGCGTGCCCTGCCAGGGCGCCATGCACGTGAGGGTTGAGGTGGCGCAGGTGCAGCGCGGGCGGCACCGAACTGCTCTGCACCAGCTGGCTGGCATGCTGGAGCCCCGCTGCACCGGCTCCAGACTCTTGGTGCCCGGTAATGCCCTTGACTGTGGCAAATAGGAAAGCACGGCGCTGGGGCTGCTGCACCTGCTGCTGGTGGTACGAGTGAGCGCCCTCCTGCACGCCAAGCCAATGAGGGTGGTAAGGGGGACATGAGTTGTTAAAAATGTAGTCTACTTCCCAAGGCCACGGGCTGGCAGGCCTGCTTGGAGTTGGTGGGCCGTGTGGTTGGGTGGGTGCTGGGTGGTGGGCAGGCAATGCAATGCAAGGCACACAGAGCACGCCTCACGCCAGCACATGACGGTGCTCACCAGGAAGACAGCCGAGGCGGCGCCCACTTCAATGGGGTCGCCCAGCGCTGTGCCGTTGCTGTGCATCTGCAGGCCCGCCACCTCACCCGCCCGCACCCCCGCAACCAGCAGTGCCTCACGCAGCAGCGCCTGCTGCGCCGGGCCGTTGGGGGCGGTCAGGCTGCTGGCCCTGCCGTTGGTATTGACAGCCGAGGCGAGCAGCAGGCCCAGGGGCAGCTGGTGCATGCCGCCGCCACTGCCGCCTTCACCAGCCAGCGTGGCGCCATGCGGGCGCAGGCACAGCACCCTGCACGTCTCGCCCCGTGCGTAGCCGTCTGCCGAGGCATCCAGCGTCTTGCTGCGCCCTTCTGGCGACAGCATGGTGGCCCGTGTCAGCATCAGGGTGGACTCTGGCACCAGGCACAGCAGCACACCCGCCGTCAGTGCCGCCTCCATGCGCCCCTCCCTGCGGCGGGGCATGAAGGGGTGAAGGGTGGGATGGCGGCAAGCATGGCACGAAATCATGGAATTCCGCAGCCATCAACTGTTCCCTCCCTCATCATGTTCATTCACTCATGACGCCTGGTCGGAAGAGCCTCCCACCTGAAGGACAGGCAGGCCATGTGTGCGGCCACCAGCGATGCTGAGCACGCTGTGTCCACGCTGGCGGTGGGGCCCCGCAGGCCGAAGGCATATGCGAGCCGCCCGCTGGCCACGCTGGGTGAGGCAGCGGTGAAAGAGAAGCTGGAGATGGCCACGCCGTGCTGGTGGGTTAAGGTCTCGTAGTCGGTAGCTGCAGGTCGCATGACACAGGCACACATATACTTGATCAGCAAGGGGCACACCCAGAGGGTAAAACAGCTGGCATCAACCAGAGCGTGGCCCACTCACCGGCAATGCCCACATACGCGCCCACGGCGCGCCCCGAGGCGGCGCCGGGCCCTCCCGGCAACGCCTCGTGCGCGGCGTGCAGCAGCAGGCGCTGCTGTGGGTCCATTGTGAGCGCCTCGCTGCGCATCGTGGCAAACAGCTCGGCATCGAAGAGCTCCACACGCGGCAGGAAGATACCAAACTGTGGATGGAGAGAATGCGACCGGGCGGCAGCAGGAAAGGGGACAGGTCAGAGCTAGCTGGGGCATCAAGAGGCTGGGTGAGTGCCCTAGCAGCTCCCCCCAGCCAACTTACACGCACGCAGCACCCTCCCCAACCTGAGCAGGTAAGGTGCCGTCGGCGGTGATGAGCGGCGAGTCGGCATCCCAGCGGCCATACGGCACACGCACGGCGGCATCTGCCACAGGGGCCCCTGCTGGCTGCAGCTCGTGCTGGCCTGCGGCGCCCACAATGGCCACCGCCCCAGCACCGGCACTGTAGCCGCCATGAGCCAGTGCCGATTGCGCCGAGAGCGGGCTGGCAGCGCGGCCGCCTGGCGCCGCGGGGCTTAGCTTGCCGGCCAGGAACTCTGCCATGGCGTTGACTGTGGGGTAGTCAAACACCAGGGTGGAGGGCAGCTCCACGCCCAGAGCATCCGCCAGGCTCTGCTGCAGCTCGGTGGAGCCCAGGCTGTCCAGGCCGGCAGCCATCAGCGGGTCGTCCCCACCCACCGTGTTGCCCAGCACAGCCTGCACCTGCTCCGCGACCAGGGCCTGCAGGCTCTCCAGTGTGAACACTCCCTCCAGGCCGCCGCCCGTAGCAGCCACCTCTGTGATGCTGTGGTAGGAGGCCAGAACCCCAGTGCCACCGCCCAGCGAATAGGCGGTGGCATCCGCCGATGGGGACAGCAGGTACAGCGGCGTGTGGGGCGTGTGCAGGTTGAAGGGGCTGAGGAGCACCTCCTCCGCACCGTGAGGAGAGAGAGGGGTACGCGGCGTCATCATGGCGGGGCGCTGCGGGGACAGCAGGAAGAGGAGAGAGCAGCGTCGAGACGGGCTTTGGAAAATGGTAGGCAGAAGACACCGGCAGAAGCGCTGGGGCAGGCATGGCGCTAGCTGCTGGAATTGTGCGGTAGCGGTACCTTGGCCACCAGGCGGCGTGTCTCCATGCCTGCCATCAGCATGGTCAGCCCCCCGCTGCCTATCAGCTGCTGCTCCTGCCGGCCGCTGCCGGCAGCCGCAGCCGCAACGCCTGGTGCTGCCCCGACCACCAAGCTGCTGGCCCACAGTCGCATGTCTGCCACAGGCAGGGGCATGAGAACAGCGTCCATTCGAGCAGCGACCCTCAGCGCCCTGTGCTGGGGCTGGTGTGCGGCTGCCACATGCATGGCAGCCTCCGACACAGCCGGGTGCACGCTCATGCCCAGCTGCTCCTCTGGTACCGCCACCTCAGCAACTGCCAGCCTGGCGATCATCGTGGGCACGCGACCCACTACCACCACCACCACAGAGGCTGCGAGCGTTGCGGGCGCCGCAGGCACCGACAGCGCTGCAAGCCTTCCACCTGTGGTGGGTTCCTTCCTGCCAAAGCTGGCATAGAAGTGTGTGCGGTGCTGAGCGGCATTTGTGGCCGCCGAGCTGATCTCAAACGTCCCGGCCGCCGCCTGCACTACGCAGCGCACGCGGGTAGCCGCTGCTGCCACGGTTGGCAGGGCCAGCGGTGTGGCAAACACGGCCGACCGCAAGGCTGTACCAGACAGGTCGTTTCTGTTGAGCAGCTGCCGACTGGCTCCTGCCGCCATCTCCAGGAAGGCTGTGGCTGGGAACATGGCCATGCCAAGCACGCTGTGCTGCCACAGGAAGGCCAGCTTCGGTGCTCCCAGGGCCACCTCCAGTGCCACCGCCGCGACTGTCTGCCGCCGGGCAAAACGTGAGCTACTGGTGGCAGCGGCCGACAGCAGCAGGATGTGCACAGGTGGCGCCACCCACACGCGCTGCTTGTTCCATACTGCCAGCTGGCTAGGCATAGTGTGTGTGGCCGTGGGGCAGTCGGCCTGCTGAAGCAGCGCGTGGGCATTGGTGCCCTGGAAAGCAAATGAGCTGACGCCGCAGATCGCTGTGCTGCTGCTGCCGCTGGCATCCGCGCCCGCCGGCAGCGCCATGCGGGGCAGGTGCCAGCCTGGCGCCGCTGCCTTGGCGGCTGACATGTCCAGAATGGCGGCCACATGGCTGTTGATGGCTGTCAGGTGCATGATGCCGTGGGCGAGGCGGTGAGACAGCGCCACGCCGGCATGCGTGAGGCCCATGGCCCCTGCCGCGGCCTCGGTATGCCCGATCCAACACTTTGCAGTGCTGAGGCCTAGTGGCAGGCTGCGCCTGGCGCCATCCACCAGCACAGCCGCCGCCGCTCCCATCTCAATCGGGTCGCCCAGCGGGGTGCCTGTGCCATGCATCTGCAGGTAGCTGACATCAGTGGCTGCCAGGCGCCCAAATGCCAGCGCCTGGCGCACCACCTCCTGCTGGCTGGGGCCGTTGGGGGCTGTCAGGCTGCTGCTGCGCCCGTCCTGGTTGACTGCACTGCCGCAGAAGAGCGCCAGCGCACCCTGGTGAGCCAGGAGCTGGACTGCCTGCAGCAGCAGGGCGCCCACCGCCTCGCCACGCACGTAGCCGTCGGCGGCGGCATCCAGCGTCTTGCACCGGCCATCCGCCGCCAGCATGCCCGCCTTGTGGAACATAGCTGCAGCCAAACAGGCATGCCATGGGGCATAGGCATGATGTCAACCACCTAGAAATTATAACGCAAGGTCGTTTGCCAGAGGAGCCAACAGCACTGGTGGCTGAAACGCACATGTGGTGTCTGGAGACAGCAGCAACCCGGCGCCTGCCGCCAGGCCTCCACTGGACACGCCACTTAGCACGTTGCCTGCTGCAATGTGCGAGGCCACCAGGGAGGAGGAGCAGGCGGTGTCCACGCTGATGGCGGGGCCCTTGAAACCAAAAGCATAGCTGCAAAGGGGGAGGAACAGCAGCAGGTGATCAGGTGACTTTGCCACGAGGGCTCAGCAAAGTGCAGGGCCAGCAGCACCAGCATGACACTGCTCAATGGCTGGACAGGTCTCTGCAAACACCCACCTGAGCCGCCCGCTGGCCACTGATAGCGCGCCTCCTGTTGCCGAGTAGGCGCTGACGGCGCCTGGTGTGAAGCGGGGCACCAAGTGGTTGTTGTATTCGGCAGAAGCGATGCCCACCGCGACAGCGGTACTGCTGGGCTGTGCTATGCTGGCGCCAGCCTGGCTGAGGGCCTGAAACACGACGCAGCCACACACATGGCGGGCAGTTCAAGACACAAAAGGAGAATGGGCTTGTTGCCAGCAGGCCGGCATAGCAGCAGAGGGCAATAGATCTGACGGAGCGTAACACTGGATCATATTGCAGTGCAATGGCGGCCACACCTCCAGGGTTGTCTCCAGCAGCAGGCGCTGCTGCGCATCCATCAGCTCCGCCTCGCTCCCGCTCAAACCAAACAATGCCACGTCAAAGAGGTCTGTGGCGGAAATGAAGCCACCAAAACGAGCCGGCAGGGTGCCGGGCTGCGTGCACATGAGGGGCAGGGCAGGACCATGGAGGGAGCTGAGTCAGCCAAAGGTGCAGGCATATGGACGCTGCTGTTCAGGAAGCAGCCCCACCTGGCTCAGATCCACATCCCAGTGCTCCAGCGGGATGGGAGTAATGATGTCGACAGGCGCCAACGACAGCACAGCATCTCCTGCCGTGCGGCTCGACATGCCCAGCAGCGCCAGTGCGGCACCTGCCGGCATGGCCGCCACCAGCCCACGCGGAGCGAGCGGGCTCAGCGCCAGCTCGCCGTCGGTCTCTGCATCCTCCTCCTCCTCACCGCCCTCGTCAGCTGGCAGCACCGTCTCCACAAACCCGGCGATGGCCGCCGCCGAGGGGTAATCGAACACCAGGGTCCCCGGCAGCTGCACGCCCAGCCGAGCCTCCAGGCTGTTTTTGAGCTCTACAGCACCCAGGCTGTCCAGGCCCGCCGCCATCAGGGCCTCCCCAGAGCCAATCTCCGAGCCCAGGATACCGCGCACCGCATCCTGCACCTGCTCCAGCACCGCAGCCTTACGGTCTGCCGCAGACAGGCCCCGGCCGCTGGCGCCGGGCTTGCGGCCACCAGCCAGGCCACCAGCCGGTGCACCAACTGATGCCTGGCTGCCGGCGGTGTCGCCGGCAAACTCCGAAAGGAAGGGCGGCACAGCCGCTGCGCCGCCAAAGCGCCGCAAAAACTTGTCCCAAACAAAGGCATTGGCCGCCAGAAGCGGCGGCGCTGGGGACACTGCTGCTCGCTCACTGGGAACCAGCATGCTCTCAAGCACCATCATGCCCTGTTGAGGCTGAACCAAGGCCATGTCAGTGCGCTCCACGCGTGCGGCTGTGGAGGCGTCGTTGGCCGCCATGCCGGCACCCGCCCAGGCGCCCCACTGCATGCTGGTAGCGACAGTGCCGGCCAGCTGTGCACGCTGAGCCGTGGCATCCAGCGCCGCATTTGCTGCGCTGTAGTTGGCCTGGCCAGGAGAGCCCAGCAGCGCCGCCACAGACGAGAAGAGGATCTGAAAGGCTCCAGGCTGGTGGCCATAGGCAACGTTCAGCTGGACGGCTGCCTGCACCTTGGGTGCAAACACAGTCCGCAGGCTGCCCAGCGTCTGGGAGCCCAGCACGCCATCTGCCAGCACGCCACCAGCATGCATCAGGCCAAGCACGGGCCTGCCGCAGGCCGGTGGCGCGGCCAGGCCTGCCGCACCCTCTGCGCTGCTGGCATCACACATTGCCATGGTGACGGCGGCAGCAAAGGCCGCACAGCCCGGCTCCAGCAAAGCGAGGCCCTCCCCGGATGCCGCTGTGCGACCGCTTCGGCCGAGCAGTAGCAGCTGCCGGATCTGCTGTTGTGCCAGCCACGCAGCCACCTGGGTGCCCAGTGTGCCCATGCCTCCGGTGATCACCACTGCAGCGGCAGAGGATGCAAGAAGGAGGGAGTAGATCGCATATACCATATCGCATGTGCCAGCATGATCCGCTGCTGCAGCCCATGTGTGTCATGCGCCTTTCAGAGGGCAGCGTACCTGAGGGACTGGTGCCACCCTGTTGGGTTGCCAGCGCCGGCGCCCGAACCACCACCTTGCCCACGTGCCGCGCCTGGCTCATCTGGCGCAGCGCCGCCTGCACTGCCGACAGGCTGTGGGCCACTTGGGGCAGAGGGCGCAGGGCGCCAGCCGCAACTCCGGCCGCCACACGGGACAGCGCGGCGTGCAGGGCTCCCTCTGACATGAAGTCCACGGCAACCAGGGAGTAAGCGACGTCGGGGCGCTCTGCAAGGGAAGGGGGGGGGGGCAGCAGGGGTAGGGGGATGAGTCTGGAGGGAGAGAAACGGCGGGCAGGCAGGGGTGGCTGAAGCCAGTTATCAAAACCGGCTGTTCGGATAACCGGTGGCAAGTTTTGGGCAGTCATCCGAAACAAAACACCGACTGACTGCTTCAGTCGATGAACACCGAAAATCGAGGTTTCGAAAAGATCAGCAACTCAATCGGAACGGTGATAACTCGACATTCAATCGAGCGCCAAATGCAATCTTCCAATCGGCAGAAATCGAATGTTTCAGTTGTTTTTGTGGAATCGACATTTTCTGCTTCAACGGAAGGTCCCTTTCGGGTGAACCCTTTTCAAGGCGTTCATATGAGAGGCTCTTGCCAGGAGCCCATCCCCTGGCCATCCCACCTTGTGCCACGCGTGCCGCGCTCCAGATGTCGCGCTTGCTGATCTCCACAAACCGGCCGCCGCCGCCCAGCACCGCCAACGACCCCGCCACCATGCCGCTGCTGGTCAGGCTGTTGAGCACC
The DNA here is from genome assembly GCF_000147415.1 of Chlorella variabilis. Classification (NCBI taxonomy): domain Eukaryota; kingdom Viridiplantae; phylum Chlorophyta; class Trebouxiophyceae; order Chlorellales; family Chlorellaceae; genus Chlorella; species Chlorella variabilis. Next base: position 429,588 of record NW_005435079.1, on the reverse strand, counting down.
ACGCTGGCGCCCCCAACCTCTGCCAGCTCGCTCACAAAGGACGTGTCCCGAGAGCTGCCGACATGGGCTACGCCGAGTGAGCGCAACAAAGCACGCTTGTTGCTGCTGCCTGCCGTCGTGACGGCGGTCGCCCCGGCAGCATGGATGACCTGCATGGCGGCCAGGCCCACACCGCCGGCAGCGGCGTGCACCAACACCCGATCGGCTGGAGTGGCGGCTGCCAGCTGGTTGACGGCGGTGTCCACGGTGATGAAGACGGTGGGCATGGTGGCCGCCTCCTCAAAGATCAGGGATGCCGGCAGTGGCACCACTGTCTTCATAGAGGCCACAACATGGCTGCCCAGGCTGCCAGCGGCCAGGCCAAAGACAGGTTGACCAACTGCCAAGGTGGGACCACCATCAACCGTAGGGCAGGAAGCCACTACCACGCCGGCGCAGTCGCCGCCAGGCGGGCCGGGGTCTCCGGGGTACATGCCCAACACGTTGAGCACATCCCTGCGGCATCATGGGAAAGGCGGGAGACATGCACTGTGCAAGGCAGTCGCCAAAAGGATTAGTGTCTTCCACCGTTCACTCAGCCACGCACCTAAAGTTGATTCCCACTGCCTTCACCGCCACCAGCACTTGGCCGGGGCCCAAGCTGGTGGCACTGCCATCCACTGGCAGTTGGGCCAGGTTGTTCAGCGCGCCACGGGGCTGCGGGAAAAGCTGGAAGGGCGCCGGTGCGCTCCTGGCAGCGCAGGGGCGCATGTAAGGGAGGTATAGGGAGCCTGCTGCCGTTGCGGCGCCGTAGCCATCAAATGGCGCAGCCACCTGCCCCTGGTTACCAACTGTTAGCTGTGTCGAGGTGGCAGGTGCTGCAGAGCCAGCAGCCAGAGCATCCCCGTCTGAGCCAGACACTGCCAGGGTCTGGCACTCGGCAGCAGTGGTGCGAAGCAGGCCCCACAGCTGGCCGGCTGAAGAAGTGCTGGCAAGGCCAGCTGGCAGTGCAACCACACCATGCTGGCTGCAGGTGCTTAGCCGCAAGCTAGAAGCGTTGCCAACTAGAGCGCCCTGCACAGCAGCCATGCTGGCTGCTGCCAGCTGCACGCTACCCAAGGAAGCAACCGCCAAATTGAGATCATCTGCCGTGGCTGCGCTGGCTGCCAGATCAGCCAGGCTGGCTGCTGCCCAGCCGATCTCGTAAAGCATATCCTGCCTGGAGGCAGCAGCGCTGCTACCTGCGGCTGCCCCAGCTCCAGCCCTGGCCCTGCCGGCAGTGGCCTTGGACTCTAGCCCATCCAGCTGGCAAACCAGGCTGCCACTGGCTCCAACAATCATGTGATTGCGAAGCACAGTTGCATCAGTGTCCTGTCGGCCAGCAGGACGCAGTGCGAAGGCCGTGGCGGCACCACTACTCCTGCTGATACCATGCCCCACGTATAGTGCTGCTAGGGATGCAGGGATAAAGGTATTCTTGCTGCCGCCTGCGGGCTGCTGGGTAGGCACCCTGCCTCCCAACTGCAAGCAACCATTCCAAACCACCGGGTTCAAAATGAAATTCCGTGGCCCCTGCCGTGCCTGGCTGTTAAACCGGGCCAGCCGCCACTCTCGCGTTCCGCTGGTTACCACGCAGGAGCGGGAATTGGGGCCGGTATTGCAGCCCCGCCTCTCCCAGCTGACGATACGCATACTCTGCCGCCAGCGGTTCGCTGCACTCTGTTACCAGCTGCTGAAATGCTACGACAGCCTCTCCAGCACCTGCCATCCGAGCTGCTACTGATGATGTCGACGATGCAAGGGAATATTGTGTGCTGACGTGAACGGTGCCGGGGCTGGCAAGCTGGCAGGTGCCGTCTGACACTGCGACCTCTGCCCGCAGGCTGGCCTGCTTGAATTCAGCCAGCGATGAGGCTGGGCTGGGCAGGAGGAGAGGTGCAGAGATGGCTGTGCCAACCAGGCAGGCGGCTGGTCTGGAAGCGCCGTTCAGCAGGGCGTGGGCCACTGCTGCCGCCATCTCCAAGTAGCCAGCGCCTGCACGAGGCACAAAGTGAACAGCAGCAGAGGCAGGGACCCATATGTGTGCCCTGCAAAACTGGGATCACTACTGCAAGCAATTGACCAGCCTCGAGCGACATGGGATGGTCGGGCGCACCTGGGAACACAATTTTGCCAGACACTTGGTGGTCACAGAAGAAAGCATGCACCGCCTGGGAGCCCAGCCGCATGTCGTACGCCAGGCGCCGGGCTGCGCCTGCCCCTCCCACGCTGGCAATGTAAAGCTGTGTGGGCAGGCGCAAAATCAGTGCATCAACAGCAGTTCACTCGGTTCAATAACACTGAGGGGGAGAAAGCCAAGCACTGACACACCTGGACGTGCGCAGGGGGCACCACATTCACATATTGCCGCTTCCATATTGGTGTGAGGATGCCAACTGTCGAGGTCCCGTTGTCTGCTGCTGGGCTGATGAGCGCATGGGCATTAGTGCCTTGGAAAGCAAAGGAGCTGGTGCCTGCCAGGCTGGGAAGAGGCGTGGCGAGGCCGGCGAAGCCGCCCAGCTCGCGCGTGATGGCAAACAGGCCGCTGTTGGCAGCACTCACACTGCCTTCCATGTATGGGTTCAGCTGCAAAAATGGAAGGGCGGCACAGGCGGGGGGGTCACAGGCCCACAGTCGGGGGCTCCTGGGCTGTGGTGGGCGTGTGCAAGCAAGCCATTCTAAGGCTGGGCAGCAGAGGCACACCTTGTGGAGGTGCAGGATTGGTTGCACCAGCACCGCCGCCAGCGCCTGGGCTGCATGAGCCACTCCCACCATGCCTGCCGCCGGCTCTGTGTGGCCCATGCTGGTCTTGCCGGCAGCCAGAACCACCTGCCTGGCGGCAGCTGCCCTGCTGCGTGCCGCGCCCAGCACTGCTGCCAGCGCTCCCACTTCAATGGGGTCGCCCAGCGGGGTGCCTGTGCCATGCAGCTGCACCATGGCAACAGTTGCTGCAGCCAACCCGCCCGACGACAGAGCCTGGCGCACCGCCGTCTGCTGGGCGGGGCCATTGGGCGCGGTCAGCGTGCTGCTGCGTCCATCCTGATTCACTGCGCTGCTCACCAGGCAGCACATCGCTGTCATGGTGCTGGCTGAGAGAGCATCGCTCTTCGGAGCGTCGGCCAGCTGCTGGAGCACCAGTGCGACGACAGCTTCGCCCCGCACATACCCATCTGCGGCGGCATCCAGCGTCTTGCATCGGCCATCCATGGTGAGCATGCCGGCACGGTTGAACATGGCTGAGGTGTCGGGAGTTAGGATGAGCTTCACACCGGCTGCGTTGTGGAAAACAAAACAAAATGTATGCCGCTTCTAGCTGTTTGAGTAGTTGGAAGATGTTGGTCGTACGGCACACAAGAACCCAGTGCCCCTTCACTTGCCTGTGTTTGCCGCCGTGCAGCCACCCTGTGCCATGCTGATGCGAGCCATGTGGGCCCCAACCAGGGAGGAGGAGCATGCGGTGTCCACTGCCACCGAGGGGCCCTGGAAGCCGTAGATGTAGCTCAGGCGCCCGGCAGCGACGCTGAGGGCTGAGCCAGTGGCGCTGTACGCCGAAATCTCAGCGTGCGCCCCCGCCACCTGGCTGAAGTCGGGCGTGGAGATCCCAACAAACACACCCACTGCACAGCAGGAAAAGAAAGGCAGAGCAGATCTCATGGCCAGCTGGTGTGTGAGCACCCAAACCAGGCACTTCACAACATGTGATTCGTGTGACAAACAGGGGCGGCCATCGTGGCAGGTTTTCAGGCAGATGAGTGATGCTGGACCGTACTTGCAGCAACAGAGCCCCACAGCCCCAGCCGTGCTGGCGCCAGCGACTCCTCGGTGCATTCTAGCAGGAGGCGCTGCTGAGGGTCCATTAGATTCGCCTCTGCACCAGCACCAAGCAAGCAAACCGAAGAGTCAACATACTCTCGCTACCGCAGTGCAACCATGTTGCCAAGCCCACGCCACCTCATTGGCTGCCACTGGCCAGAACAGGCAGGCATCCCCACAGAACAGGCGCCCTGCCAAACTCCACAGAGCACCCAGATCAAACGCTTGCCTGGCCCGGCGATGCTGAAGGCGGCGGCGTCAAACACGAAGGCTCCAGCCAGGAAGCCCCCAAAGCGGGCGGGCATGTCTTGGGTCAGCTGCATATCAGCGTCCCACCGGCTGGTGGGGATGCTGGCCATAGGGTCTGGCATGACTGGTGCCTCCAGGGCGCCAGCTGGCGAGCGGGTGCCCATGCCCATGACACCCAGCAGACAGACATCAGAGGGGCTCGCCACATCAACCGAGCTACAGGCGAGAGCTGCACCCTCGGCTTCCGATGCCAGTGACGGCTCAACAGCTGCCAGGCTAGCGCTGATGAACTGGGCAATGGCAGAGATGGTGGGGTAGTCGAATACCAGGGTGGAGGGCAGGCCTAATCCCAGCCTGCCCTCTAGGCTGTTGCGCAGCTCCACGGCTCCCAGGCTGTCCAGGCCTGCTGCCATAAGAGGCTCGCTGGCGCTGACACTACCTCCAATGATTGCCTTGGCAGCAGCCTCCACCTCGTCAGTGACATATGCCAGGCGCTGCTTGTCTGACATGCCAGCTGCAGGGCTGGCTGCCGCTCCAGCCGCCTTCTGCCCATGTGCATGCTCTGGTTGACCGGCAGCGCCAGCAATGCTGGCTGCCTTGAGGTGAGCAAAGCTGCTGAAGAAGAACGGCAGCTGTGGCATGCCTTGCAGGAAGGCGGGCCAGTCTACTGGCGCCATGGCCACCTGCGGTGGCACATGCAGGCCTGCCACCGCCCCCGGCTGTGCTGCTCTGGCCAACAGCAGCCCATGCAAGCCGTGCAGGCCTGAGCTGGGGGTGAGCGCACCCAGCCCAATGCTCTCCATCTTTGATGCGCTGGCAGCAGCCATACCGGCTCCCTTCCATGCGCCAAACTGCACGCTGAGCACTGGGGAACCCATCACCTGCTTGCCAGCAGCAGCTGTGTCCAGCCAGCTGTTGGCAATGCTGTAGTTGAGCTGTCCCACGGAGCCCAGCACTGCCGCTACCGAAGAGAAGAGCACGCTGTTGTGCATGGGCTGGACGCCGAGCCCGCTGTCCATGTGGCGCCAGGCGGTGGCTTTGGGGGCAAACACCTGCGAGAGGCGGCATGCGAGGGCAATCAGTTGAGCATCAGAGCTTATGCCATCTTTAGGGGTGCTAGCGCAGGCAATGTGGGGATGCAGCTGGAGTATCTTAACCCCAAGGAGCTTGCCTGGCGTATGCCTGCCAGCGTCTGGTTGGCCACCGTGGCATCAGCCAGCACGCCGCCAGCGTGCATCACGCCCGTCACGGCAGGCAATGCGCCTGCCAACACAGCCTCCACGTCGCATGCAAAGCCGGCATCTGCCTTGGTCAGCGTGACTGCTGCGGTTTGGTGGACCGACACCAAGGCAGCAGAGCTGTCGGGAGTAAAGGTGCCTGTGCGACTGACAAGGGCCAGGTGACGCAGACGCTGGCGTAGCAACCACTGGGACACAAGAGTGCCCAGCGCGCCTGCAGCAGCAGTGAGGGCACGGTCTTACTTTCGAAGTTCTTGTCCCAACAACAGGACACGCACAAGCTGGCATTTGCCAATCTGCTGCAGGACAGGCACAACAGGCGCGCACCTACGCCTCCAGTGACAAGCCAGCTGCCTGCAAGCATCTCCTGTGACTGTGCGGGCGCATGGCGCACCACCACCTTGCCCACGTGCCGCGCCTGGCTCATCTGGCGTAGCGCAGCAGGCACCGCCCCCATGCTGTGAGATATCAAGGGCAGCGGGTGCAGCTGGCTGGCAGCCAGGCCGGCAGAAATGCGCATGAGAGCGGCATGCATGGCCTCTGGAGACATGAAGTCAACGGCCAGCAGGCTGTAGGCCACGTCGGGGCGCTCTGCACAGGTCCGATGGAACAGGAAGAGTTGAACGCCAAACAAAACAGCACACGTCGGCAAGGGTTATGAGCCAGTAAGGCAGCCAGGCACATACAAGCTCCGGCCATTGCAAAAAGTGCCTACCCTGCGCCACACGAGCCGGGCTCCAGATGTCGCGCTTGCTGATCTCAACAAAGGTGGCGCCGGGCGTCAGGGTAGCCAGGGATGCGGCCACCATGCCGCTGCTGGTCAACGTGTTGAGAGCCACGTCCGCGCCACCCTGCGCTCAGAGACACCACAAATTGATTCGAGATTTATAAAATATGTTTGCTCAAGAAATAAGTCTCAACAAACACTGACAGTGTGCCTCTCCTCTTACCTCCAGGCTGACCTCATCGACAAACAGTGTGTCACGGGAGCCAACCACTTGGTGCGAACCCAGCAGCCGCAGCAGCGCCCGTTTGACTGGGCTGCCAGCAGTGGTAACAGCAGTTGCACCTGCACCACGAATGACCTGCATGGAGGCTAGGCCCACGCCGCCGGCCGCGGCGTGGACCAGCACACGGCTGCCCCTGCCAATAGAGGCAATGCGATGCAGGGCGGTGTCCGCAGTGATGAAGACGGTGGGCATGGTGGCCGCCTCCTCAAAGCTGCGCAGCAGACGCAAGGCAGGCAGATGGATTGAAGGAGCTCCTCGAGTTTAAGCAAGGACGATGAGGTTGCGTCAACCGTTAATGCCTGCCAAACCGCAAGCAGAGCTGCCCACCTGACAGAGGCAGGCATAGGCACCACCGTTTCGCTGGAGGCAATCACATGGCTGCCCAGGCTGCCGGCAGCCAAGCCAAACACAGGATCGCCGGGCCCAGCAATAACGGTATCGCCATGCTTGACTTGGCCATGCAGCACGATGGCGGCACAGTCGCCGCCAGGCGGACCGGGGTCGCCTGGGTACATGCCTAGCACGTTGAGCACATCCCTGTGGCAAATGGGGGTCGGTGGACGGCGGTTGATCCCACGAAGAACAGCCCGCCATGTCCCAAAACAGCTAGTTTGCACACCTGAAGTTGATGCCCACTGCCTGGACTGCCACCAGCACCTCGCCAGGTGCCAGCTTCCTGCCTGCCTCCACCGGCAGCGGAATCAAGCTGTTCAAGCTGCCACGCGGCACCGGGAACAGGTGGTAGGGACCCAGCTGCTCAAGTGCCGCCGACTTGAGCAGCAGGGGGGCGAGACAAGCACCGCTGCGGTCTGCTGCGCCGAATGCATCCGTCAGCTCGGCAATGCTGCCCTCCAGCCGCACCAGAGCAGCGTAACCTGCCCTGTGCCCTTCTGGCAGCTGCGAATCGGCGTTGCGGGCACTCCAGCTGGTCTGAGGCACTTCCTGGTTCAGAGTTTTGACAAGTCCCACCAAGGCAGCCGCAGCCGTGGTTCTGCCTGTAGCGCTATCGCCAGCGGCAGCGCTGGCTGGCAGCAGGGCACCGCCCACAGTCTGCAGCTGCACAGCCGCAGGTACTCCGCTTTTAAGCATCCTCTGGACCGAGGCAATGGCTGATGCTGCCGCCGCTGCGGGATCTCCCTTGTCGGTGGCTGCCAGGCGCCACAGCGTCCCGCCACTGCTGTCACCACCTGCTGTTGCAAGCGCAACAGGCTCCGTCACCCTCCAGGCCACCTCATACAGGCACTCGGTGCGCCCTGCTGTCGCCAGCTTGCCACCAGCGGTAGCAGCAGGGCCGGCGCTGGCCTGGGCCTTGCCCATGGACTTGGCAGTGAGGGCCGAGATGACACACAGCTGGCGCTCGTTGCTGCCACTGCTGCCCAGCCGGGAGTCGCTGCTGACACTGCCCTTTGGCGCTAGCACAGGCACCGTGGCTGCCCACGCCGTGCTGCCGGGGGCGGCGCTTTCAAGGTCTGCTGCCGCAGGCGACACTCGAAGGGCAGCCAGGCCAGCTGGCACATACACCTCCGTGCTGCCGGGTGCCTTGAAAACCTGGCCCAGCTGCAGGAAGCAGTCAAAGGGGGCAGGATCCATACAGAGCCCACTGCGGCCAGTGTCAATCAGCAGCGTGGCAACTGCGGCCGCCTTGCTGGTGCCACCAGCGGGCTTCACAATGGCTGCCAGCATGACTGAGCTGCCGCCAGCAGCTGTTCCTTCCTTGGTGCTAGCGCCAGCTGCCGAAGACAAGCTGTTCGCCATGCTGGCTGCCGTGGCTGTCACATGCACTGCCCTAGCACTGCTGGCAAGTGGGGCCAATGAAGCAATCTCAACAAAGCCAGTTGGCACTACCACACAGCACTCTATCACCGTACCGCCGCCGCTAGTTGGCAGCAGCAGTGGGGCTGGAATGGCTGCTCCCGCCAGTACTGCCTGCTCGTGCAGGGCAGAATCAGGGCTGAGGGTCCTCAGCGCTGCAACATTCAGCTCAAAGTAGCCCGAACCTGCAGCATCACAGTACGGGAGAAGCTTGCAGATACAGCAGGGCACGCCTCAGCAGCTCCAACTTGCCAAAAAGTGTTTGTATTAGTACACCATGCAAAGCATTGAGTTGGAGAGTCCGCAAGCAGGCGCAGACAGACTCACCTGGGAAGATGGCCTTGCCCATGACCTGGTGGTCCCACAGAAATGCCAGGCTGGCGGCTGCCAGCTCAGCGTGAAACAGCACACGCTTGTGAGAGGCGCCACCTGTCACTGATGCAGCGGCAGTGATGAGCAGGTGTGCTGGTGGCAGCACATAGTGGCGCTTGTGCTGCCAGGCGGGCAGCAGCAGACCACCCTGCAGTGTTGTCGCTAGGTCCTCGCCTGCCGGGGCAGCAGCCGCCAACAGTGCATGGGCATTGGTACCCTGGAAAGCAAAGGCGCTAGTGCCCCAAGTGCAAGCTTGAGTGGCACCCGCCGCCGCCGGTCCCCCACCACCCTGCTTGGGCAGCAGCGCCGCGGCAATGCCCCCCGTGCCTAGCTGCTGCTCCAGAGTGTTAGTGACGTAAGGATTGACGCTCCGCAGGTGCAGCAGCGGCAGGGTGAGTGCCTGGGTGGCTGCCGCGTGGGCAAACAGTAGGCCAGCCAGGCCTGCTGCTGGCTCCGCATGTCCCACCCACGACTTGCTGGCTGCGAGGACCAGCGTCTGCTGACGTGACGCCTCGCTGTACACCGCCAGGGCGGCGCCCACCTCAATGGGGTCGCCCAGTGGGGTGCCTGCGGGCAGGGATGCAGGACGGACCATTTTGATCAAAATCGCATCCTGCAAACGAAGCCACAGGTTGGTATTACTGCCGACCACCATCCCCAACAACAAGCAGGCGCACCTGTGCCGTGCATCGACAAGCCGCCCACTGCTGCCTGCGTTATTGCTGCGCTGAGCATGGCAGCGCGGATGACCTCCTGCTGCGCCGGTCCGTTGGGCGCCGTCAGGCTGCTGCTGCGCCCATCCTGATTGACGGCACTACCAAGGATGAGCACAGCTGGCACAGGGCCAGGGCTAGCAGCTGCCACCTCGGCAGTGGCCAGCACAACAGTGACCACCGTTTCACCACGCACATAGCCATCGGCAGCGGCATCCAGCGCGCGGCAGCGGCCGTGGGGCGACAGCATGCTGGCTGTCCAGACGTAAGATGTGGAGGCGGAGGTGGCCTGGATGTGAATGCCTGCAAGGAGGGCACGTAGCATGTTTGCGAATTTGCTCGTGGTGGAACGCTGGCCTTGTTGCTGAGAGGAATGGATAGTCAGTTGTGCAGCACGGGTGCTTGGAGATCAGCTCACCAGAGGCGTATGAAGCCCTTGCCTCGCCAGTCTGGAGGCCCTTGGCAGCCATGTGCAGGCCCACCAGGGAGGCCGAGCACGCTGTGTCCACGCTGATGCTGGGGCCGCTCAGTCCAAATACATATGACAGGCGGCCACAGGCAACAGAGAGTGCAGAGGAGGTGGCGTGGTACACACCACGCTCAGCATGCCGCGCCACCAGGCTGCCATAGTCCGAGGAGGCAATACCTGCAGGCCGAAAAAAACTGGCAAGTTGATAAATAGCTGAACAATGGTGAACAAAGTGGTTAAACACAAATAAAAATGTTGGTGCGTGCCAGAGGCAGGGAAGGGGACCTACCAACATAGACGCCACGAGTGCGCATGGGCGCCAGGGCTGCATCAGCAGGTGCTGACAGCAGCGCCTCTCCCACACTTTCCAGCAGCAGGCGTTGCTGTGGGTCCATGAGAGCAGCTTCGGCGTCGGGCGTGGCAAAGGCGGCGGTATCAAAGGCGGCGATGCCAGCCAGGTAACCGCCGAAACGTGCCGCCAAAGGGTCTGCCTCCACATCCCAGCGGTCAAACGGCACCAGGCGCACAGGGTCAATACCCATGGTGGCTGAAGCCAGGTGGTTCAGAGCGCCATGTGGCGAACGCCAGCTGGTACCCAGCATCGCCACTGTAGCGGTGCCGGAAGCAGGCACTGCTGCAATGAGTGCCCCTCTCAGGCCAAAGGAAGAGGCGCCGAGCGCCGAGGAGCTGCCAGCTGGCGCGACCTGGCTGAGTTTGCCGGTCAAGAACTCGGTCAAAGCGGCCACAGTGGGGTAGTCAAAAACAAGCGTGGAGGGCAGCTTCAGACCCAGCTGCCTCTCAAGGCTGCTCTGCAACTCCACAGCGCCCAGGCTGTCCAGGCCTGCCGCCATGAGAGGCTCGCCGGCACCGACATCAGTGCCGAGGATGCCTCGCACCGCTTCCCGCACAGCTGCCTCAACTGTGGCAGCATCCACAGCTGGCAGGCTTGAGGTTGCAGCAGCTGTCTTGGTCATGCTGCCATCTGTCCCATCTGTGACATATGGGGCAAATAGCTCGGGCAGCGGCTTGCGGGCAGCAGCCACAAACTGTGGCCAGCGGAAGGGCACCGCTGCCAGCACAGGGCCGCTAGAGGTGCTGCCAGCGACAGCCACTGCCAGGGCCTGCAGACCGGAGCTGATGGGAATGAGCCCCAAGCCCAAGCGCTCCAGCCTGGAAGCTGTGGAGGCATCGTTGGTCGCCATGCCGGCGCCTGCCCAGGCGCCCCACTGCACGCTGGTGGCGACAGTGCCAGCCTGCTGCGCATGTTGAGCCGCAGCATCCATGGCCCCATTAGCTGCGCTGTAGTTGGCCTGGCCAGGGGAACCCAGCAGAGCTGCCACTGAGGAGAACAGGAGCTGCAAAGATAGCGGCACAGCAGCCGCCTGCTGGCTGAGGTTGCATAGCGCAGTGTGCTTGGGTGCCGCCACCTGCATCATAAAGCACGCATAGACAAAGGCATTTGACTCCCAAAGGCGGTATGGTGTGGACGTCAGCACGGTGTTGATGGCATGCGCGCAGCTTCTCTTGCCTGCCGGATGCCCGCCAATGTCTGGTTGGGAAGCGTGGAATCCGCCAGCACGCCGCCTGCATGCATGATCCCTCGGATGCTGCTGCCGGTAGTCAGCAGCGCTTCGACATCCGCAACCAGAGCAGCATCCACCTTGCTGCTGCTGATGCTGCTGGCTGGACTGGCATCGGCATACAGCTGCTGTTGCTGATGTAGCACAGTGTCTGGCACACCACCGGTCCGGCTCAATAGCAGCACCGACTGGGCGCCCTGCTGTAGCAGCCAGAGAGCGACATAACCTCCAAGCACGCCAGAGCCGCCAGTGACAATAAAGCTGTCGTGGCCGCTGCCTGTGGCACCCTCAGCAATGCCGCTGCCTGCTGCAGAACGCTTTGGCAGGAGTCGTGGCAGGAAAGAGGCGCCGCTGCTGATGGCCACCCCATGCGCGTCACTGCCCCTGGTGCTGGAGAGCCGTTCAATTTCCACAGACAGCATCCATGGTGCTGCCGTCTGGCTGGTCGCGGATGCGCGTGTGATGCTGGATACGGCCAAAGACATGGCCGGCGCCTCGTGTGCCAGGGCCTTGAGCACACCCTGCAATGCTGCTGCCCCTCCTGCCGCCTCTATTGCACCTGGAGTGGGGGCGGGCATCAGGCTCCCTGCCAAGTCAGCTGAAATGCTGCCTGCTGCCTGCTTGAGAACTGCTTGAGCAACTGAGATGGCCTCAGCAGCTCCACTTCTTTTCCCTCCTGCCAGCACCAATCCATTGGCACTTGCAGCTGAGCAGGTGTCGATTGGTGCCGCTGCCTCCCAAAAGATGCTGTACAGCATGCCTGCTGGCCGCATGTCAACCTGAACAGCAGCGGCTGCAGGGGCATGCTGCTGCGTCACACCCACGAGGGGAGTGTCCGTGATGCCCCGAAGCTGCACTGCTAAGGCACCGTTGTCGCTCCCTATTTGTGTGCTGCTACTGCTAGCACTGGCAAGCCTGGAGTGAGAGCCCAAGGCAGCCGCCCCGCCCAATAGCACCGCTTCCACAGCTGCTGCCAGCTGGCCTGCATCTCCCATCTGCAGGGCAGCATCCAGCACTGCCGGCCCCACTGCCACAGTCTGCAGCAGGCTGCAGGTTTCTGCCTCCAGAAATGCTACCACACCAGCTGCAGGCGCAACCGATGGCCGATTGGCCCCCAGCAGAGCGGCGAATGCCTGGCGGCTGGTGCCCTGGCTGGTGCGAAGCAGCGATGTCTTGCCAGCTGCGATGGCTGTGCTGGTCAGTCGACCGCTGCCGCACTGCCTGTCAGTGATGCTGCCGCCATTAACAAGCACCGCATCAAAAGTGCCTGCCGAAGGAGCCATCGCCACTTGCAGCACTTCTGCCTGCGTGCTGGTGGCTGCGATAGCATTGGAAAAGGACAGGCTGCTCAGAGTCTTAAGATTGCCGTTGCCTAGTGCGGCCAGCTGGGCAAAAGGTAAAGGTAAAGGTGGGGAAGAGCCTCCACAAGCTTCACTTCCCGGTTTTAACGTCTAGCTTTAGACCATTATTTGATCTGCCCGACGCGCCAAGTGCAGTACCCCCCACTAGTAGTGAATGGGTCCCGGGGAGGCCTGTGCCGAAGCCTTGGCGATTCTATTAGGCGTTCCCGAAGGAATTGGCTTGGATTGGCGCTGAGCCGGTCAGCTATGCCGCGTTTGTCCTCACAAAGTTTCGACATGGGAGGAATCGAACCTGTGCCCTCTCGGAGGGTTTAGACACTAGCTCCAGCGCCTTCAAAGAAGGCCTTTCTTAGCCGGTGGGCAGCAGCCTCAGAGGCAGCCTCAATGACAAATCCAGCAGTCACAACCCCTGTGCTGCCTCCCACTGTCAGCTGCAGAAGGGTTGCTGCTGCTGGTGTCTGCAAGCAGGCAGCAAACACGGCAAGCCGGCTGCCACCCCGTACTGCCTGCACCAGATCGTACTGTGGCGGCAGCAGCCAGAAGCTGCTGCGCTGCCACAGACCACTAATTGACCGGCTGATGCCGCTGCCTGCCTCTGTAGCTGCCAACAGGGCGTGAGCATTGGTTCCTTGGAAAGCAAAGGAGCTGACGCCGCTGACTGCCATCCCAGCCGGCAGCGCGCCGAGCTGACGTGGCAGACTCCACCTGCCCTTGCCCGGCTGCAGAACTGGGGTGATGTAAGAGTTGGCTGCACAAACGAGGAAACCAGAGATCAGATATTGCATTAGAAGGTAAAACAAGGGCAGGCGATCAACTCAAGGAATTTGCATGCGTGGATGGGACCATTGCTTACTTGTGTGCAGGTGGAGGACCGGGAGGGAGGCTCTCAAAGCCACTGCCAAGTGGGCATGTCCCAGCCCCATGACGCCAGCAGCTGGCTCAGAATGGCCGATCAGCGACTTGCCCGCCATTAGAGCTGTTGGCGCACCGTTAGGCTGGAATGCCGCAGATGCCACCATCACTGCCGCCAGGGCGCCAACCTCGATTGGGTCACCCAACGAGGTGCCTGTGCCATGCAGCTGCACGGCGCTAACCGCGCTAGATGCCATGCCCGCAATAGACAGTGCGGCACGCATGACATCCTGCTGCGCCGGCCCATTGGGCGCTGTCAGCCCACTGCTGCGGCCGTCTTGATTGACTGCGCTGCCCACCAGCACTGCTGCAGCCCGCTGCTGCCGCAGCTTTCCTTCCAAAAGCAGCTCCAGGAGCATGGACCCAGCAGCCTCAGCCCGCACATAGCCGTCGGCGACGGCATCCAGAGTCTTGCACCTCCCATCTGCTGCCAGCATACCTGACTTGCGGAAGGCTACAGACACAGTCTCTGCAACAGGCCCAGCACGGAGTCTGTGTCGCACACTTTGCACGACACATGCGGTTGAAGGGTGTCCTATCAGCCACCTCTTACACACCGCCCTGCTCTCGTACCTGATAGCATGAGGTTTGCACCGCTGTTGGCCGCCTTGCTGATGTTGCCCAGCAGCAGGCTGTTGAAAGCCATGTGCAGGCTGAGCAGAGAGGAGGAGCATGCTGCACAAATGCGGGAAGTAGTAGGTTCCACGGCTTTAAGTGACCAAGCCATCAAGGCAAATCCACCCAAGCGCTACCCTACCTGTGTCAGCTGTCATCGCGGCCCCGCTGAGGCCAAACGTGTAGCTGATGCGGCCACTGGCCACACTGTGGGCTGTGCCCGTTGCATTGTAACCCGACACATGCGTTGGAGTGTACTTTGCCATCAGCTGCGGAAGGAGGATGGGAAATGGCTCAGCGATTGGGGGACAGCAGCGGCCGGAAGCATGCATAATGCAAGCATGTGTTGACAAGATGCCCTCCACATCAGCAACAGTAGCTTGCTCACCTTGAGATAGTCAACTGTTGAAAGGCCAACAAACACGCCAACATCCCGACGGACAGATGCGTCCAGGCCAGGTCTCCCAGCCTGGGCAACCAGCAGCTCGCCAACGGTTTCCAGCAGCAGGCGCTGTTGAGGGTCCATGAGCAGCGCCTCAGCATCCGAGGTAGCAAAGGCGGCTGCGTCAAACATGTCGGCAGCCAGGAACGTGCCAAACCGAACAGGAAGGCCACCAAACAGGTCTGCGGTGATCAAGAAGTAAGTGGCAGGGTCAGCGTCAATCTTCCCAGTTCCATGCCGGGCCAAGTCAGCTAGATAGCATGCTCCTTACACACCGACATGTGCCTCCAGGTCCCAACGACTGGCGGGCACCATCTGCACTGCGTCCAAGGGACGGATGCTAGCAAACGCATCCGCCGGTGCCCGGACAACCATGCCAGTGACGGCAACCACTTTGCGGGCATGGTGAACTGGGAGAACCACGCCGGCTGGCTGCGTGCAGCCAGCAGCCTCCTCATCCCAGCTGTAGCTGGCATCGCTCCTGCTGTACGTGTCTGTCTCAGATGCTGAGTCGGCCGCTGCTGCCAGCTCACTGAGCCCAGCACCAGGTTGAACCTTGCTGGCAAGGAAGCCCGCCATGGCTGCCATTGTGGGATAGTCAAACACCAAAGTTGTAGGCAGCTCCAGCCCAAGCTTGCCCTCCAGGCTGTTGCGCAGCTCAACTGAAGATAAACTGTCCAGGCCAGCTGCCATAAGAGGCTGCTGCGAATCAATGTCTGCGCTGCCCAGCACGGCTGCCACCGCATCCTGCACCTGCTGCAGCATTAGGGCCTGGTGAGACCTTGGCGACATAGCAGCCTGTTGGCCTGCCCCAACTGCAATGTGGGCAGCCCGGCATGAAGTTGCCTTGCGCCGCCTGCGGCGTGGTGCCTGTGGCGGCGCAGAGTCCTCGCTGTCCTCACTGGCGGCGACCTCAGAGCTGCTGCCATCCTCTAATGCTGCCTCAGTTGCCGTCCCTGCCGCTGGCTGGATCTTGCTGGCAAGGAAGCCTGCCAACGCTGCCATTGTGGGGTAATCAAACACCAAAGTTGTAGGCAGCTCCAGGCCAAGCTTGCCCTCCAAGCTGTTGCGCAGCTCAACGGAGGACAGGCTGTCCAAGCCGGCAGCCATGAGCAGCTGCTGTGGATCTATGTCCGCGCTGCCCAGCACAGCTGCCACCGCCTCTTGCACCTGCTGCAGCATGAAGGCCCGGTGAGATTTTGGCGAGGCAGGGGCATCGCCCAGTCCTGTTGCCCTTGGAGGTGCATGGTGCCTGCGGCGGCGCTTGTGTGAGGTATCAGGGCTGCGGCTGCGGGAAATGCGAGGGACAACATCATGTGTCATTCCTGCTCCATCGCTGTCGTCTCCACTATCCGATGAGGTATCTGGCGCCTTAGCAACAGCACTCGCGCCAGGCTGGATCTTGCTGGCCAGGAAGCCTGCCAACGCTGCCATTGTGGGGTAATCAAACACCAAAGTTGTAGGCAGCTCCAGGCCAAGCTTGCCCTCCAAGCTGTTGCGCAGCTCAACGGAGGACAGGCTGTCCAAGCCGGCAGCCATGAGCGGCTGCTGTGGATCTATGTCCGCGCTGCCCAGCACAGCTGCCACCGCCTCTTGCACCTGCTGAAGCATGAAGGCCTCGTGCTCTGCTGATCTCGTGCTGCCTACTGCAGCGGCCAGGGTTCTGCTGCTTCCGCCTGGCGCACGCTGCTTCCTGTTGGTACGCATGCGTGGTGCGGCTGTCCGAGGCGGCTGCACTGCCATGGGGGCCACCCGATCAGCAAACGCGCCAAACATGGCGGGCGGCAGGCTCTTGAACTGTTGCTGGATGAAAGTAGGCCAGCGGATGGGCACAGCCGCTGCCTGTGCTGGCACAGCCGCCACTGCCAGCAGCATCAGTCCCTCAAGGGCAGCCAACCCAGAGTCGGTCTCCACCAAGCCCAGGCCAATGCGCTCGACGCGAGCCCTGGTGGAGGCGTCGTGCCCAGCCATGCCAGAGCCAGCCCACGCGCCCCACTGCACGCTGCTGCTGGGCAGGCCCTGCAAGGCAGATGTGTGTGCAGATGCAGCTGGGTAGGGCTTGGGTTCAAGGGAAGGCCGGAGGCACATGTTGCCTGAACAAGGTAAGGCAGGCACGTAACTGTGCACACATGTACAAGCGACAGGAGATGGCCAGGAGCACGCACCTCGGCCTGCGCTGACTGGGACATGGCATCCAGCGCTGCATTGGCCGCGCTGTAGTTGGCCTGGCCAGGAGAGCCCAGCAGGGCCGCGATGGATGAGAAGAGGAGCTGGATGCTGCCAGGCTGCCAGCCATAGGCGCCACCCAGCCGCTCGAGAGCGGCCACCTTGGGTGCCCAGGCTGTGCGCAGCCCCTTGAGGCTCTGATTGCCTAGCATGGCATCTGCCAGCACGCCGCTGGCATGCAGAATGCCAGCCACTGCCGCCCTTGGCGCGTAGCTGCCACTGCCATTCATGCTTCCAGCCAGCAGCAGGCCCGCGTCCTCTGCCGCTGCCGCATCCGCACTCGTCATGCTCAGCAGCCCAGCAAAGCTGCCTGCCACCAGGCCCGCCAGGTTGCCGCTGCTGGCACTGACATCGGCCGAGAAGCGACCCGTCCTGCCGGTGGCATGCACCTGGCTGCGGCTAAGAAAGGCCTTCTTTGAAGGCGCTGGAGCTAGTGTCTAAACCCTCCGAGAGGGCACAGGTTCGATTCCTCCCATGTCGAAACTTTGTGAGGACAAACGCGGCATAGCTGACCGGCTCAGCGCCAATCCAAGCCAATTCCTTCGGGAACGCCTAATAGAATCGCCAAGGCTTCGGCACAGGCCTCCCCGGGACCCATTCACTACTAGTGGGGGGTACTGCACTTGGCGCGTCGGGCAGATCAAATAATGGTCTAAAGCTAGACGTTAAAACCGGGAAGTGAAGCTTGTGGAGGCTCTTCCCCACCTTTATGTCCGCGGCTAAGAAAGGCCTTCTTTGAAGGCGCTGGAGCTAGTGTCTAAACCCTCCGAGAGGGCACAGGTTCGATTCCTCCCATGTCGAAACTTTGTGAGGACAAACGCGGCATAGCTGACCGGCTCAGCGCCAATCCAAGCCAATTCCTTCGGGAACGCCTAATAGAATCGCCAAGGCTTCGGCACAGGCCTCCCCGGGACCCATTCACTACTAGTGGGGGGTACTGCACTTGGCGCGTCGGGCAGATCAAATAATGGTCTAAAGCTAGACGTTAAAACCGGGAAGTGAAGCTTGTGGAGGCTCTTCCCCACCTTTACCTTTACCTTTACCTGCAGCTTGCTGTGCTGTGCCACCCAGGCAGCAGTCAGCGAACCCAGTGTGCCGAGGCCGCCAGTGACAATGATGACTCTGGCTGGCTCTGCTCTGGTGATCTGTGTGGTAGGAGCTCGTACCACAATCTTGCCCACATGGCGTGCCTGGCTCATCTGGCGCAGCGCTGCCTGCACCACCGACAGGCTGTGGGCCACCTGTGGGAGGGGCTGCAGCACGCCAGAAGCCAGCTGGCTGCTGAGACGGGACAAGGAGGTGTTGACCGCCAGTGGAGGCAGGAAGTCCACGGCAACCAGCGAGTACGCGACGTCGGGGCGCTCTGTGGGAGGGGATACCACATGGTGGGGAGTGATGGAGCATTCAAACAAGAGCCAACCCTTGCCATCCAGCACGGAGACCAATCATCCTCCCTACCCTGTGCGACGCGCGCCGGGCTCCAGATGTCGCGCTTGCTGATCTCCACAAACCGGCCGCCGGTGCTCAGCGCCGCCAGTGATCCCGCCACCATGCCGCTGCTGGTCAGGCTGTTGAGCACCACACTGGCGACCCCAACCTCTGCCAGCTCGCTCACAAAAATGCTGTCCCGAGAGCCCAGCACCTGGCTGGGGCCCAGCGAGCGGACCAGCGCCCGCTTGTTGCTGCTGCCGGCCGTAGCGACAGTGACGCCACCCAGGGCTGCCACCATCTGAATGGCTGCAATGCCCACGCCTCCGGCAGCGGCGTGCACCAACACCCGGTCGCCAGGGCGCACCACGGTGTTCTCCCGGAAGGCGTTGTCGACGGTGATGAAGACAGTGGGGGTGGTGGCCGACTCCTCATAGCCCAGGTTGGAAGGCATGAGGACCACTGTGTCTGCGTGGGCATGCACGTGGCTACCCAGGCTGCCAGCTGCAAGCCCGAACACAGCATCGCCAGGCCGCAGCTGATTCACGCCAGGGCCGACAGCCACCACCACACCCGAGCTGTCTGCTCCTGGTGGGCCAGGGTTTCCCGGGTACATACCCAGCACGTTAAGCAGGTCTCTGCACAAGCAATCGCATGACGTTTTCATCAATCAGTGACTGCACCAATCAAGTCACACACAGAACAATGCGGGGGGACCGGTGGGGGGGGGGGGGTGGGGGGGGTACCAACAGGAATGGCTGCACCAAGCTTCAACTGACCAGAAATTAATGCCCACTGCTTTAACTGCCATTCCCGGCCTGGAGCCACAATCGTGGTGGCACAGGTTCAGGCTTGAGGCCACTCAGTGCTCCGCGGGGCCGGGGCATCAGGTGGAAGGCTGTTATGCTGCTTCGGGCCTTGGCTGGCAGCAGGGCTGCAAGATGGTGCACGCCGCTGCGCTGTGCTGCGCCATAGGCGTCTGCGCTCGGGGCTGTGCCAGCCGGCAGGAAGCCCAGCTGCGTGCCTGGACAATCAGCGGCAGCTGGCGCCACCTTGTCGGCATCCAAGCTGCCGAACCGTTGGCTCTGATACTCAAGAGCCAGTGTGCGCATGAGGCCAGGCAGGCCGCCATTCGTGGCAAGGCAAGCAGCGCGGCCACCAGCAGCTGAGGGAGCGCCCACAACAGCTGGCAGCGCAGTAGCAGTGTTAAGCTGGGCTCCGCCCAGGCTGTCCAGCGGAGCGGCTTGCAGGGCCGCCATGGCACCTGCTGCCGTTTCGGTGCCGCCATGAGTCAGCAGCCGCACAGTGTTGGCGACTGGCACACGTGATGCCACAGCTGCCAGCGTAGCAGGCTCTGCCGCTGGCCAGCTGACCTCATACAGCAGTTCCTCGGCAGTTGCTGATGTCGACGCTGGCAAGCCTACTGCCGGCGTCCTGGCCGCTGCTGCCGTAGCCAGCTTGCTCAAGGGCTTCAATTCAAGGGACCTGATGCCCACGCCAAAGCCACCAGCAGGCTCCATCAGCCAATAGTCAACCAGTGATGGGGCATCTGCTGCCGTGGCAGCGCCTTGCTGCCTGCTGGCTGCCGCCAGCTGGGGCGCCGCAAGCCGTTCGGGTGTCAGAAGACATGCCAGGGCGGCAGGCACCTTCAGGGCGCTGCTTATAGCAGCAGCAGCTGCCAGCTGGAGGCAGCTGTCCAGAGCAGCGGGGTGGAAGTGGGAGGTGCCATCACAGGCGGCATTGTCAATGCTGGCCTGAGCCGCTTGCTGCACTGGACCAGCTGATGAGACAGCTGCCACGAGTGCACGCTGTGCCAGCTGACTGGGAGAGCAAGCATTTCGGTCGGAAGCGTCACCAACCGCTGTTGGAGCGATAGAGTACAGGCTGAAGCAAACAGCGGCGCTGCCGCTAAGGTGCGGCTGCTTGAAGGCGGCAGGCGAGGAGGACACAACCACCGCCCCTGTTGCCAGCCGGAGGCTGGAACGCAGCACCACCGGCGCCTGCTGCTTTAGCTGCTGCCGCGCTGGCAGCTGGAGTGGTGCAACACATGCTGGCAGCCGTCTGGGCCACG
>NW_005435079.1:260560-406328 GCF_000147415.1 Chlorella variabilis | reverse complement strand
CCACTCTCCAGTTGGTCTGGCGGCATCATTGCACCCCTTGTATCACTCACATGTGTGTACAGCTTCTCCACACCGCTGAAGCCAGTCGCCCGCTCGTGGTGCTCCTTGATCACTCGGGGCAGCTCCTCGAGCGGCACCACGGGGCACCACCGCCACTCTCCGCTGCGCTTGACGCAGCGGCACAGGATGTCCTGACCGCCAGCGCCCTTCAGCACCTGGAAGAACTGCAGCACCTTCTTGCTGTAGTTCTTGGCGCCGCCCTGCACTGCCGCCCCCCCTCCCGCACCCCGCCGCCGCCGGCCTGAGGGCGCCTGCTGGTCGCCCTGCTTGATCCGGATGATGCCCTCTACATCTGACTTAGTGAGAAACACATTCTTGGCGCCGTTTTGGCGCCGTTCTAAGGCATAAAGGATGACAGGTTGGTTCATAATTTTAAATTTGCGGCAGCTGCGGGGTGCGGGAGGGGAGAAATAGAAGCCTTAGAGACTCTGAAAGGCGAAGGAAAGGGAGGGATCGCGGGAGAGAGCGTGCCTGATGAGCCAGACGAATCGGGGGAGGTGCCACATCAGCGGGCAACACATGACGTGGTGCTGAGCTGGCACTCCATGTATATCGTGGCCTTTCGGCTGCCGGCTGCGCTGCAACGCACCCTCTGCAGCATGATATGCACCGGCGGGGCCACCCACTGCGCCTCGCGCTGCCAGTAAGCTGCTGCAGGGCGCGAGGGGTTGGTCAGGCTGCTGCCGGCTAGCGCCTCAGGTGGACACTGCAGCAGGGCGTGGGCGTTGGTGCCTTGGAAGGCGTAGGCGCTGACGCCGCTCAGCATCTCGCCACTGGAGTCGTGGAGAGGCAGGCCGGTGGTGGCGCGGGGCATAGTCCACTTGGGCTGCGGCGTGCCTGCAGGAACCGGGCAGCACACTCCCAACAGGCTAACCAGATATGTGTGCCTGTCCACAATAAACCATCTTATGGCTGGCAAGGAGTGTAGAGCAATGCTTAACGCTGCCAGGTCAAGCAATGGCTATAAGTGCCCATTCACCTGTGACCTTCATGCTGGTGATGACGTAAGGATTGAGGTGGCGCAGGTGGCTGATGCCCAGCGAGTGTTTGCCGCCCAGTGCCATGGCGGCATGCGCAAAGCCCACCATGCCCGAGGCAGGCTCCGAGTGGCCGACCCATGACTTGGACCCAAACAAGGCCAGCGGCTGCTGCACGCGCTTCGCGTTTTGGCGCTCCACCAGGACCGCTGCTGCGGCACCCACTTCTATAGGGTCGCCCAGCGGGGTGCCTGACCAAGGGAGGGAGGAGGAATAATGAGTGGCTGCCAAAGCGATGGGGTGCTGGGGTGTTCATGCATCACAACCACATTATGGAAGCTGCTGCTGGGAGGCAGCCACATGCACACCTGTGCCGTGCATTGACAGCTCCGTGATGCTGCCAGGTGCAAGACCCGCCTCATCCAGCGCAGCGCGGATGACAGCCTGCTGGCCGGGGCCGTTGGGGGCAGTCAGAGTACTGCTGCGCCCGCCCTGGTTGACCGCTGTGCCCGCCAACAGCACCACCCGGCCACCGGACGTGGTGTCCTCGTAGCCACCGATGGGGTGCAGCAGCACGCTGACTGCCGACTCGGAACGCACGTAGCCGTCGGCGGCGGCATCCAGGGCCTTGCAGCGGCCTTCAGCAGCCATCATGCCTGCCCTCTGCACAGCAGTAATCCACTAGGCAGTGCATCAGCCTAGTAAGAATAAACCTGGGGGCAGATAGGGGAGGCCAATCGTGGACCAGGCTTCCCACTTGCCTGGAACATGGCAAATGTGTCTGGCGTGAGTGCCAAGTTGACGCCGCTGTTCACCGCTAGGCTGCTCTGCCCCACCAGCAGGCTATTGAAGGCCATATGCAGGCTGACCAGGGAGGAGGAGCAGGCTGCATGTAGGGAGAGGGAATGGGCAGGAAGGAATGGATGGAGCAGTGCGATGATGGCTGGATCTTGCATCAACGCATTCTCTGCCTCCAGCCATGTGGCACCACTCTGCGAGCACCCCATCCACCTGTGTCCACAGAGAGCGCTGGCCCCTTGAGGCGCATGGCGTAGCTGAGGCGGCCGGATACCACAGACAGTGCGGTGCATGTTGGCATGGGAACGCCAAGCCCGGCACGGTAGCGGCGGCTGACTGAGTAATGGCACAGCCGACCGCCGCGGCAGGCCACTTTGCACTCCTGCCTGCAATGCATGCACCCTTACATGTGCAGCCTTCTGGTATTTTCATGTGCCTGGGAGATGTGCGGGCATGGGGGCCCATGTGCCCCATGCCATTTGAGTGCCCGGCGGCGGCGCTGCCTGCCGCCGGGAGCCCGCACCAGCATCGGCACCCGTCGGCCTGGCAGGCCTAAGCTGCTAAGGATCCCCACGTCCCCCACCACGTTGTGGGGGTTGCGTGTCCGGCAGGACGGGGAGCGGGGCCAGGGTGGGGTGACCCTGGGACGCTCAGCTGGGGGGAGGGTGGTCGGAGCCATGGAGAGGGTGCTCCATGGTCCACCCCCTCTCTTGATGCCCCTTGATCACGTGTGCCCCCTGCCCAAGGTCTGCTCACGCGGCCTATCATAGCGGGGTGACTGTAACACAGGGTAGCCGGTGGCTGAGTAGGGCGACGTGTAGGCTCCCATCATGTGTTTGGACATCACACGATGGTAGTCGTTGGAGGACACGCCCTAAATAATTGGCGGAGCAGGGAGAAAGGCAGGGTGGAGGCGGACGTAATCCGGCAATGACATGCCTTCATGCAAGGTGGACACTGGCTGAACTGCCGCTGCTTTTACTGCTGCTGAACAGCTGAACTGCTCAGTTCGTTTATGTTTGAGCTGCAAGCACTCACCACAAACACGCCCCAGTTGGCACGCAGCAGCTCGTCCGCCGCCTCGGCTGAACGTGCCAGCAGCACCTCGCTGGCAGTCTCCAGCAGCAGGCGCTGCTGCGGATCCATCAGTGCCGCTTCGGGCTCGCTGATGCTCAACGCGGCGGGGTCAAACAGTGCCACGCCATCCAGGAACACGCCAAACTGCAGAGCATCAATGCAGAGAACACGTTGACAAGGCTCGAGCTAGTAGACAGGCCACATGCACTTTGCAGTTCCAGGTGCAGCTTGCCTGGACGGGGGTGCCGCTGACCAGTTCTGCCTGCGCCTCCACGTCCCAGCGCTCCACTGGAATGGGAATGCTCTGGTCGCAGGGCTGCGGGCACAACATTGCATCTCCAGCCGAGCGCACAGCCAACTCACTGGCGCCCACAAGGCGAAGCTGTGGAGCCACATCTGCAGGCATCAGCTCCAAGCTTCCCAGGCTGCCTTCGTCTTCCGATGCCCAGTCGACCTCATATCCTGCTGCCGCCAGCTCAGCATGCTGCTGACTCAGCGCCACTTTACCCGCCATAAAGCCTGCTAGCGCGGAGATGGTAGGGTAGTCAAACACCAGGGTGGAGGGTAGCTCAACGCCTGCCTGCTTCTCGAGAGCGTTGCGGAGCTCGACTGCGGGACACGGCAGGGAGAGGGGCATGGCAAGAATTTGTTCCCCTCCAAATTGGCAAGGCCACCCGCTTTCAACCCTGCTCTCAGCCCAGAAAGCAGAGCGATGCGACCTGCAGCATAGCAGGCCGGTGTGCAATACCCTACCTGAGCCAAGCGAGTCCAGGCCGGCCGCCATTAGCGGATCGTCCAGCCCAACCGCCGAGCCCAGCACTGAGGCCACTGCCTCCTGCACCTGAGCCACCATGTATTCCTTGCTGGCTGCGGCATCAGAGGCTGCTGTCCCAGCAGCGGCTGCGGCAGCGATCTTGACGGGCCGCCTGGATGCCGCCGCAATGCGCCGCCTGGGAGATGATCGGCGGTGCCTGCTGGATTTCACATCCGCATCGCCAGCTGCCTCCTCAATGGCAGCTGGCAAGGCGGCGGGGCCGGCCCGAGCTGCTGTCTGCTCCTTGGCAGTGTCTGCTGCGGCCTCAGCTTCGAAAGCAGCAAACATGGGGGGCAGAGGGCCGCCGCCCAGGCGCTGGATGAAGCGGACCCAGCGGAACGGCACCACTGCCGTAACAGCCGGCAGTGCTGCTATTCCATGAAGCAGCATGAGTGCTTGAATGGCACCCACCCCCTGGTCTGGAGCAATCATGCGCATGCCCAGGCGCTCAACTGCCTTGGCGGTGGCTGCATTGCCGGCCGCCATGCCGCCCTCAGCCCAAGCGCCCCACTGGATGCTCAGCCCACCCAAGCCCTGCACGAGATGTGTGGAACGTGGGATGGATGGGAGACAGGGGGAGGACGATGGACAAGGTGCGCAATTATGGTAGTGTGCTCTATCAAGCGCGCACCTGTTCCCGCCATCCATGAGCCGTGGCATCCAGCACCGCGTTCGCTGCGCTGTAGTTGGCCTGGCCAGGAGAGCCCAGCAGAGCTGCCACCGAGGAGAACGTCAGATGCAGTGCCGAGGGCTGTAGGCCAACAGGCAGCTGCCATAGGTGAGCACCCGATGCCTTGGGTGCAAAGGAGGTGCGAATGCTCTGCATGGTCTGGTTGGCAATGGCGGCGTCCGCTAGCACGCCGCCAGAGTGGATCACTCCCTGCAGAAAGCCAGCAGCAAAAGGAAAGGGTTGAAAAGGCAAAGCAATTCAGCCACTGGCCAGCCGGAATGTCGACAACCTCCCTCACAAGTGGCACAAACCTGTAGTCTGCGACCGTGTGTGGCTGCCAATGCAATAGCTGCCACCTCATCTCCGCTGGCGGCGTCGCAGCGAACCAAATGGAAGGCAGCGGCAGCGCCGCCGCCTGCGACGAGCTGCTCCACCGCGCCAGCGTCTGCGCCAGGGCGGCCGCTGCGACCCAGCAGCAGAATGTTTGCCACCTGCTGCTTTGCCAGCCAGGAGGCCACCAGGGAGCCAATCATGCCCAGCCCACCAGTGACGACGACAGATCCCTACACATCACAAAAGGAGCGCTGTGGAAATGTCCCAAACCTCTCTTCAGACTATGCATTTGCACCAACATGCATATCCAGCACGACCATCGGACGGAGGGACTGCCTACAGGGAGACTGACCTTTTCAGTGCCCTGCTGCTGCTGCAGAGTGCGTGCATGGACCACAATCTTGCCGACGTGGCGGGCCTGGCTCATCTGGCGCAAAGCGGCGCGCACGGCAGCCAGTTTGTGCACCACGCGCGGCAGAGGGCGCAGCGCGCAAGTGGCGAGGTCGGAGGCCAGGCGGGACAGGGTTGCGTTCACAGCGGGCGGAGGCAGGAAGTCCACAGCCACCAGTGAGTAGGCGACGTCGGGGCGCTCTGCGACAGGGAGGACAGCAGGAGATAGGGGGATTAGGCTGTAGGGAAGAGTAGGAAAGGCAAGGAGCTCGAGGGGTAGCTGAAGCCTGCTATTCGAAACCAGATCCGGTTAGCCGGCAGCCAGTTTTGCGAGTCATCCAAAATAAAATACAGTTCGACTGACTGCTTCATCGAAGGTTGGAACGGTTGAGAACGTTCAATAAACGCCGATCGATACAGTGGTGAGCATGTATCGGTTCAGCAACTCGACTGGGAGCTATTGAGAAATGGAACTTTCAATCGGGGTGAGCGGCAATGCAATCCGATAAACGGCAGCAATCGTTATTTTTTCTGCTGCCGAAACATGTCAACCGGGAGCCAATTCCGTTGGACCTTTTCAATGGATCAACTTAGCTAGGGGCTCTTGCAGGAGTCCTAAGCATCCCAGCGCATCCCCCTGCCACTCTCAACTCACCCTGTGCTACCCGTGCCGCACTCCAGATGTCGCGCTTGCTGATCTCCACAAACCGGCCGCCGGCGCTCAGCGCCGCCAACGACCCCGCCACCATGCCGCTGCTGGTCAGGCTGTTGAGTGCCACGCTGGCGCCACCCAGCTGGGCTGCCTCTGATGCGAACACGGTGTCCCGGGAGCCCAGCACCTGGCTGGGGCCCAACGAGCGGACCAACGCCCGCTTGTTGCTGCTGCCGGCAGTAGCCAGCGTCTCGGCACCCAGGGCAGCGATGAGCTGAATTGCAGCAATGCCCACGCCGCCAGCAGCAGCGTGCACCAGCACCCGGTCTCCGGGGAGCACCGCCGCCGACTGGCGGAATGCACTGTCCACTGTGATGCAGACGGTGGGTGTGGTGGCCGCCTCCTCAAAGTCCAAATTGGTGGGCATCTGCAGCAAGGCGAGAGAGGAGCACATCGTCGGCGTTTCCAACTCCCATCCAAAAACAACTCATTGAACTGACACGCAAGGTGATTGGACGGTACGCTGCAAGCATCCTCCTAGGCAAGCGAGCTCCATGCCTCCGGCTAACTCACATGAGTGACGGTTTGAGCACTGACATGCACGTGGCTGCCCAGGCTGCCGCCAGCCAGCCCAAACACGGCGTCACCAGGCCTGAGATGGCTCACGCCAGCACCAGATGCCACAACCACGCCGGCACAGTCACCGCCGGGCGCACCGGGGTCTCCTGGGTACATGCCCAGCACGTTGAGCACATCCCTGTGGTATGGTGGGGAAGACAACACGACTTGCACTGTCAATCGACTGACGGGGAGAGTTGAGATGCATCTGGCACCCTCCATCTCCACTCAGCCCTTAGCGCACCTGAAGTTGATGCCCACTGCCTTGACTGCAACCAGCAACTGGCCCGCGCCCACACTGGCAGCACTGCCATCCACCGGCAGTGGCGCCAGGTTCTGCAGCGCGCCACGCGGCTGAGGGAATAACTGGAAGGGGGACAGCATGGACTTGACAGCGCTTCGCTGCAAGGAGGCTGCCACCAGGCTCCCGCCTTGGGCTGCCAGGCCATATGGGCTCCCCTGCGCCTCAGGTGAAGGCGGCAGCAGGGCGCCTGCCTTGCTAGCTGGAGCGGCAAGCATTGCCGCGGCCACCAGGGCTGTGCCAGCCGCCAACTGCTGCTGCAGGTCGATGGCTTGCACGTCGAATGTCGTGAGTTCCTGCGCCATGGTGCGAGCGAGGGCCCACAGCCCGGCAGCCTGCGCCATGCTGCTGCCAACGGCAGCAGGACCAGCCGTCGTCACCGGCAGTGCACCCTGAGTGAGCAGAGCCACCGACTGAAGGCTGCAAGTAGCGGCTTGCTGCCCCACCGAGATGGCAGCAGCAGTCGTGCAGGCGTAGCCACCTGCCATTCCAAGCCGCATGCTACCAGAAGCGGCTGCCTGGGCGGCACAAGATGCAACCTCGCCGCCACTGCTGCTTTGGGTGAGCCATTCGAGTGAGTAAAGCCACTCCTCTTGTCGCAGCGAGTCGCGGCTAGCATCTGTCGCCACCGGAGCAGCCATCAGACGCCTGCCGGCCGGCCTCCTCTTGGGGGCTGTGCTCCCTGTGTTACAGTCACCCCGCTATGATAGGCCGCGTGAGCAGACCTTGGGCAGGGGGCACACGTGATCAAGGGGCATCAAGAGAGGGGGTGGACCATGGAGCACCCTCTCCATGGCTCCGACCACCCTCCCCCCAGCTGAGCGTCCCAGGGTCACCCCACCCTGGCCCCGCTCCCCGTCCTGCCGGACACGCAACCCCAAGTGTGCTACCCAAGGGCCGCGCCTCCATTTCTTGAATGGTGCACGCCGCCCTGCCACTGCTGCCGTTGGCCAGGCAATAATCTGTGAATGTGGCATCGCCATCGTCAGGCACCAGTTCAGCTGAAGGGCAGGACAGAGCCACAAACCCACTGCTCTTGCTGTGGCCTGCTGCTGACGCTGTGGCTGGCTTGCTGCCGAGGAGCAGGAGGCCGACACCTGCGGGGATGCGCAGCATGGAGCCAGCAGCTGGCACAGCTGCCAGCTGCAGACAGCAATCCAGCACGGCGGGCGACACCGTCACAGCCGATTCGTCGTGGCTGCTCCGGGCCAGCTCAGCAAAGGATACTGCCTGTCGCTGCTGGATGGTGGTGGCCAGCAGTTGCCTGCTGGGGCCGAGTCGCTGCTGTCGCTGCTGCGGTACAGCTGGCCTGACAGCCGCTCTGTCGCCACGGCCGAACCCAGGCGCAGTGTGGGCCACGTGGCAGTCCACATGGAGCGTTGGCCTGCTCTTACTGCCGCCCTGAACCGACTGTACTGCCACTGCTCCATCAGCTGCCGAGTAGCTGGCCTGCAAAACAACTGCCCCACCAGCTGCGGAAGGCTGCGGCAGCAGCAGCGGTGCTACGATGCTCGCGCCTTCCAGCGCTGCCTCTGTCAACGCTGGCCCACCGCTGCCGTGTGCAGCGGCCAGCATGCCAGTGGCTGAGCCGGCCATTTCAAAATAGCCAGCCCCCGGGAAGACTGGCCGTCCAGACACCTGGTGATCCCACAGGTAGGACAGCCCAGAGCTGCCCACAGCAGTGGCACCCGCCAGGCAGCAGGCCAACACAGCCTTGTGGCCCTTGGCTGGGCGGAAGGACTCCAACAGGCTGTGGACAGCCGGCGACACCCAGTAGCGCTGCTGCTGCCAGGCCGAGCTGGCGCCCATGGGGCCCACCCTGGCGCTGGCGAATGGAGCAGCCGCCAGCAGAGCGTGGGCATTGGTGCCTTGGAATGCAAACGCGCTGGTGCCGATGACAGCATGCATATCTGGGCTGGCCTCATTGGCGGGCAGGGTGCCCAGCTCAGCGGGCTGGCGTGGAACTGACCAGCTTCCAGGCTGCCGCTCCATGAGAGCTGTGACATATGGATTCATGGGTCCAAGGTGCAGCACAGGCAGCTTCACGGCACGGGCAAGAGCCAGGTGGGCATGTGTCAGGCCCACAACGCCTGCTCCTGGCTCTGAATGCCCAATCCATGATTTGCTGGCCATAAGAACAAGTGCAGCCCGGGCGTTGCTGCTACTACCGCTGCTGCCGACCGCCAACACTGCTGCTGCTGCTCCCACTTCAATCGGGTCGCCGAGCGCTGTCCCAGTACCATGCATGCTGAGTCCAGCCACCGCAACAGCTGCCAGGCTGGCGGCGCCTAGCGCCTGGCGCATCACTTCCTGCTGGCTGGGACCGTTGGGAGCCGTCAGGCTGCTGCTGCGTCCATCCTGGTTGACTGCGCTGCCCGCGAGAGTTGCTACCGGCCCACTGCCGTCACTGGCGCCGGCCTGCTGCAGCAGTAGCACTCCACAGGCCTCTGCCCTCCCGTAGCCATCTGCCGCTGCGCTCAGCGCCTTGCAACGGCCGTCAGGGGCCAGCATGCCGGCCTTTTGGGCAATGGCGGAGGTCTCTTGGTGCAGGATGAGGTTGACACCAGCAGCCGCAGCCGAGGCAGACTGGCGCAGCTGAAGAGCGTTGAAGCCCATGTGCACGCTGACCAGTGATGAGGAGCAAGCTGCAAACGTGGGCAAAGGGCAAGGGATGCCAGCATAAGCATCAGGTAGGGGAGAGTATCCATGCAGTACAGGTTCCTAAGCTTACCCGTGTCGATGGTAAGGGCGGGGCCCCTCAGCCCAAAGCTGTAGCTGATGCGCCCGCTGACCACGCTGGATGTGGTGCCTGTGGCTGTATAGGTGGTCACGCCTGCAGACTCTGAGGTCAGGCGCCCATAGTCCTCAAATGATGTGCCCACATAGACACCACAAGCCGCCGCTTCACGGCGCTGCACACACACGCAACGAGGAAGTTGGTTGAGGCAGAAGCGGGGACAGCTTTCTTTTCCAGCACATGTCTGTCTGCTGCACATGCTTGCCTGCAGGGTGTTGGTTCCGCCTTGCATCAGCGCCTCTGCCACCGACTCCAGCAGCAGGCGCTGCTGCGGATCCATGAGCACCGCCTCGGCGTCGCTGATGCTGAAGGCTGCGGCATCAAACAGGTCAACCACCTGCATAATACCAGCGCCAGGAGATTTCAATATCACACTGATATGCACAGGACCACTAGCTGGCTTGAACAACACACTGAGGTGGAAAGTAGCAGCCTTATCTTCTTATCTTGCCTGAAGTATGCTGGTGAAGCGATAAGGGAGCCCTCCCACCAGGGGGGTACACAGGCGGTCCACGTCGTACCGAGCGAGGCCAACCGGGGCCAAGGAATCTCGGCTGTAACCTCAGACACAAAATGCAGGCAGCGGTCAATCGATGGTGAGCGCAAGCCAGACAAACTTCTCCAAGTCTCTGCACTCATGCATGGCGGCAAGCCACGCACGCACCTGTCAGTGTTGCCGCCTGCCATGATGCCTGCAGGCTGGCGAGTGACGATGGCTGACACCTCCACAGCACCACTGCCACTGCTGCTGCCAGCTGCCAGGTCGTAGAAGCCAGAAGTATCCACCAGGGAGGTGTCCAGCAAATTCGACAGAAAGTCGGCCTCCATGCCGCCGGCTGCAGGAGCTGCCGCTCCACCAGGGGGAGCCAGCATTGTGCTGACCAGGCGTGCAATGGCGGCCACAGTTGGGTAGTCAAACACCAGGGTGGAAGGCAGCTCGATGCCAAGCTTGACCTCCAGGCTGTTGCGCAGCTCGACTGCACACATACAAACAGATGCACACATGCACAGCAGGCAAACTTTCATCACCTCAGGATCCATCAAGTTCAAGCTGCTCCAGTTGCCACCTGCCCTCCTGCCCACCAGCCTCCACCCCACCTGAGCTCAAAGAGTCCAGGCCCGCCGACATGAGTGGCACATCGTCCACCACGTCGCCTCCAAGGATGCCGCGTAACACCTCAGCAACCTCGCCCTGGATGTATGCCAGATGCTCGGCGCTGGCGGCTTCCCCCACCTCCTTTTCCTCTCCGGTGCTGCCCGCCGCCGCACTTTGCCCAGCCGCTGCAGCTGCTGAGGGATGGTTGGTGCTGATGAACTGGGAAATAGCGTTGACTGTGGGGTAGTCAAACACCAGGGTGGAGGGCAGCTCCAGGCCCAGCTTGCCCTCCAGACTGTTGCGCAGCTCGACTGAAGATAAGCTGTCCAGGCCAGCGGCAACAAGCGGCTCATTGGCGCCAACATCGGCGCCCAAGATGCTTCGGGCTGCTGCCGCCACCTCCGCTGCCACATGCTGCTTGAAGACCTCCAAGGCAGCGCTGGTATGTGGTGGCACAGCTGATTGGCGTGCCACCCGTGGTGCTGCCACGACTGGCCTGGCGGCGGGTCGTGGTGCGGCAGGCGATGCCTCCCTGCCGGCTGTAAGTGCTGGTGCCACCTGGTCTGCAAAGGCAGCAAACATGGATGGCACCGGCTTGCCTCCCAACCTGCCAATGAAGGTGGGCCAGTTGAAGGGGACGGCGGTGAACACGCCGCCGCCGCTGCTGGTGCTGGGAGAAGACAGGAGGTCGTGCAGAGCTCCCATGCCACGCGCAGCATCAATCATGGCCATGCCCATGCGTTGCACCCGTAGCACCGTGGAGCGGTCCTGCGCTGCCATGCCTCCTCCTGACCACGCGCCCCACTGCACGCTGGCTGTGAGCAGCCCCTGCAACAACGGAAGCACCAGAAAGACACTTTTGAGAGAAAGGATGTGTGTCTCAGCCAGTTCATCAAAAGGATGCCATTGCCTCGCCGGTAGACCGACCTTTTGTTGATGGTTGCTTGCCATGGCATCCAGTGCCGCATTGGCTGCGCTGTAGTTAGTCTGGCCTCCTGAGCCCAGCAGAGCCGCAACCGAGGAGAACAGCACTTGAGCAGCAGCTGGCTGTGCTTGCACGGTGTGTTGCCAGCGTTGCGCAGCTGTCACCTTGGCTGAAAACACAGCTCGGATGCCAGCTGGCGCCTGCTTGGCCAGGGTGGCATCAGCCAACAAGCCGCCAGAGTGAAACAGCGCTGTCAGCGCCGCCATCGAGCCAGCTGCTGGCTCCAGTGCACTGCTGCTGCCCTCGCTGCCTGCCACATCAGCCATGGCCAGAGTCATGGCTGCTGCTGAGTTTGCCAGCAGACATGTCAGGCTGGCCGCTGCCTCAGTGCCTGCCAGGCGGCCGGTGCGCCCAAAAAGCACCAGCTGAGTTGCCAGCTCAGCATCCTCCACCCATCTGGCAAGTACCAGGCCCAGGGAGCCCATGCCGCCTGTTACAGCTATCCTGCCGCGGGCAGCCTTGATGGCAGCGAGCTGCCCTCTGTTGCCGCCCGCTGTCGTGGCTGGCGAAGAGGCACAGGGCAGCAGGGCAGCCGAGTAGATGGCGCCGCCCCTTGCTGCTCTGCCATAGGCTTCAGAGGTCATCGGAGGCAGCGCCGCAGTAACTGCCGCCAACTCGAGGAAAGCATTGTCTGGCTGTGGCGCTGCACCTGCTGCCGCAAGGATATCGCTGTCGCTAGCAGATGCGGTCGTGGATGTCTGCTCCAGAGCCACAGAGCGCAGCATGCCCCACAGAAGGCTGGAAACAGAGCTGCCTTTGTCTGCAATGGACACGGTGGTCAGCTGTGGCTGTGCCGCTGTTGTTTGAAGGCGCATGCTGCCCAGCTGCCCTACCACAGCTGCCTGAAAGGCTGCAATTCCGGTGCTGCAAAGTGCAGCTGCGTCGCCTGCCCCTGCGCTGAATGACGCTGCAAAGCCGCCAGCTTGCAATGCACTGGCGTCCCGGTCCGACGGCACCTCTGCTGCAACCCATTGGATCTCATAAAGCATTCTGCTGCTGCCCTCCACAGCCGCAGATGACGGTACCGCCGCCGCTGCACTTTGCTGCTGCGCTCCCAGTGGCTTTGCCAGCAGGCCGCTGACGTTGCACGCAGTTGGGCCAGAAGGTGCCAGCAGGCTGTAGTCAATCACTGATGACACAGAGCTCGCAGCCACCTGCAGCGCTGCTGCACAATAGCTGCTTCCGTCAGCGCACGTCACTGCTCCAGGCAGCAGCAGCGCCTGGATGCCGGCAGGCACCTTCAGCTGGCCAGCAGCAGCGGCCGGCAGTGCGCCCAGGTGCAGGCAGCAATCCAGGACAGCTGGGGACAGGAACACGTCTTTGGCAAGCTGAGCTGAGTCATCAATGTGGGCAAAGTAAGCAGGCTCGGCTGAGGCGTTGCCTGACCGAGAGCTGACAATTGTTCGGAGGCTGGCTTGCAGCCCGGCTGGGAGCGATGCAGCCAAGTCACGTGTGCCACCGGCACTGAAGCCTGCTGCCAGGGTAGCGCGCAGGTGGATGCTTCGCTGCGGCCCAGTGATCTCAATAGCGCCGCTGCCGGCCTGCACCTTGCACAGAAGTGATGGCAATGGCTGTCGGAGCTGCTGATGGTTGGCAGGAGCCAGCACCAGGGGGGCCGGAATGCTGACGCCAGCCAGCACTGTGTTATCTGCTCCTGTAACCAATGCCTTTGCTGCTGCCGCTGCCAGCTCAAAGAAGCCTGTCCCAGGAAACAAGGCCTTGCCGTTGACTTGATGATCCCAGGTATAGGACAGGACAGCGGTTGCCAGGTTAGCTTGCATGATTGCCTGGCGGTTGCCGGACTCCACCGCACCACACAGCAGAGCGGCGTGGGTACGAGGTGCTATCCAGAACCGCTGCCGCGCCCAAAGGGAGGCAGGCTTGCTGATGCTGGCACCGGCCTCATCAGGAGTACCCGCTGCTGTTAGCACTGCGTGGGCGTTGGTGCCTTGGAAAGCAAAAGCGCTGACGCCGCTGGCAGCTGGTGAGGTAGGGCTGGCACCTGTTGGCAGCGCGCCCGGCTGACGAGGCACTGCCCAGCCAGCCTGCTTGCCTGCCGCCATCTCCATCGCACCTGCGGTATCGGCAGACCACTGGTGAGTGATGCACAGGATGCAGGGCATAGGGCATGAAAAATGTCAAACACTGCTTTAGCTGACCTGCCACATAGGGGTTAACATGCTGGAGGTGCAGGATTGGGAGTAGCGCCACCTGCGCCAGGGCTGCCTGCGCATGCACCAGGCCCACCATGCCTGCAGGCAGGGGAGCCAAGAGATCCATTGCACAGGTGCAGCAATGGTGAGGTCGAGTGATCATGCCGCACATGTGCTCAGAAGCAGTAACCGCGGAACATGGGATGTAGCGCAGTACCTGCTCCCGGCTCGGCGTGCCCACTCCATGACTTGGCTGCCAGCAGGCTCAGCGGCGCCGCCCAGCTAGCCGGCCGGCGCTCCACCAGGGCAGCTGCCAAAGCGCCCACTTCAATAGGGTCGCCCAGCGAGGTGCCTGCACAGGCCACCAGATTGAGCGGCAGCTTTGTTAATCCCACAAGAGCAGGCATCGATGAGAGGAGGGAACAGGCACCTTATCGTCAGTATTGGCCTCGCCGTCCCGTCAGACTCACCTGTGCCGTGCATCTGCAGTGCAGTCACTGCGAACGGCTCCAATCGAGCAGCACCCAGCGCCTGGTACACCACCTCCTGCTGGCTGGGGCCGTTTGGCGCCGTCAGACTGCTGCTGCGCCCATCCTGGTTGACTGCTGTGCCGGCGAGCAGGGCCAGGGCGCGGCCGCCATTGGCGCCAGATCCCGTCGGCAGCAGCAGCATGACGCCGCATGCGTCGGCCCTGGCGTAGCCGTCGGCGGCAGGGCTCAGCGTCTTGCAGCGCCCATCCAGCGCCAGCATGCCGGCCTTTTGGGTCATGGCGGTCGTGTTTGGGGTCAGCAGCAGATTGACTCCCGCATTCAGGGCTGAAGGGCACTGCCCTAGGGCCACGCTGGAGAAGGCGATGTGCAGGCTGAGAGCAGCGGAGGACGGAAAGGCACAAAGGGTGCATTGTTAGAACCGGCTCGTGGAACAGCGGGTGAAGCAGCAGCGCTACCATGCCACACCCATTCACCTGACCAGGGAGGAGGAGCAGACAGTGTCCACGGGCAGAGAGGGCCCCTTGAGGCCGAACGTGTAGGACAGGCGACCCGCCGCCACGCCGGCGGTGAGGTGGCCGGTAGCTGAGTAGGGCGTGTAGCCACGAGCATGCCGCTGCACAGGAGAGTCGTCTCGTGCATGTCACGTATTGACCAGCTTTAAGAGCCGGCATCCCGCCGGGCGGAGGGTTCATTCATTCATTCAGCACACAGACCGGCCGCCTCTTGCTCGAGGGCGGCCCACTTTGGCCTGGGCAGCCCGGGCCGCCCTCCCCCCCGGGCGCATGTTCGGTGTTGGAGGGGTGCGCCCAGCGATAGGGGGCCCCTGAAGGCATGCGCCGAGGCCGGGAAGCGTGGTTCGGCGCTGCTGCACGCTTGGCGACTTGAACAGAACCGCGTGCCGCCGAGCTGCGGCCGCAGTTTCCGGCCCACAGTCTACGGCCGCAGCCACGGGACTCGGCGGCACGGCGTTTGGGCCCAAGCTTGCTGCCGCCGCCGCCGTGCCCGGGGGGCAGCGCGGCGGCGGCGGCGGCACGCTGCGACGCCCCCGAGCCACCGAGCTGCGGCCGTAGCTTCCTGCCAGAAGCCCACGGCCACAGCCACGGGACTCGGCGGCACGGCGTTTCGGTCCACGGCTTGCTGCCGCCGCCGTCGCAGGGGTGCTGCCTGCGGCGGCGGCGGCACGGCGTTTGGGTCCACGGCTTGCTGCCGCTGCCGCCGCCGCAGGGGTGCTGCCTGCGGCGGCGGCGGTAGCGCACGTGGCAACCCCCCGCGCTTCCTTGCCTCCCATCCACCGGACCCCGTCCTGCGCTTCACTTTGTTTCGGGAGGGGCTGCTCACTGCTCATTGCTCATTGCTCATCGCACACTGCTCAACGCTCATTGCCCTATATCCCACCCAGCCGCAGGACTCCACTGCCGCCCGCGCCCCGCCCCATCTGGCCGCTTGCGCGCCCCATCCCCCCTCGATGGGGCCCGCCCACACCGGGGCCTCCCCCCTCCCGCCCACTGCTTTCTCAACGGCCCCGAGCCGGGGCTGCCCTCATTGCATACATAGTGCGCCTTTCCCTGCTTTTCTAGTGACCTAGCGTTCCGCACTGCCGTTTGGCCAGCCCATGCTCCCGTACCGTTGCGTTTCTCCCCAATGCGCCATGCCACTTTGCCAGTCATACACACGTTTCGATGCGTGCCCTGTCAGCTGCTTGCGTTGCATGTCGCCTTGCTCCACCCCTGTTTTATTGCTTTCTCTGCTTTCGCCCGGTTCCCGTCCCGTTTCGGCGGGGAGTCTATGTTGCAAGCTAGTTCTTGCTTTACCAGACTTTAAGCCCACACAAGCAAGCATTGACAGGGGAAGCCCACACAAATCAAGTCAAGTATGGAGCATAACAAAGCTCCCCCTTGCACGCCAGCTCACCTGTGCCAGCTGGCCATACTCAGTCGATGTGATGCCCACAAACACGCCTGCGCCGCCGATGCCGCCATCAGCACCAGGGCCAGCAGGGCCAGCACCAGCCGCCCCCGCCGCCAGCAATGCCTCGCCCGCCGCCTCCAGCAGCAGGCGCTGCTGCGGGTCCATGAGCACCGCCTCATTGTCGCTGATGCTGAAGGCGGTGGCATCAAACAGCTCGACGCTGTCCAAGAAGATTGAGAACCTGCCAGGAGGGGGAGAAGGAGATTTTGACTTGAAATGTATCAGCTGGGTAAACTGAGTTGAAAAATTGAGTTGAAAAACATTTGGCTGAACCAGCCATCTGCAGTGCAGCTGTCGGCGCCCAGCCATCAAGCAGCAAGCGTGCCTGATGGGATCTACACCCAAGCTAGTCTCCTGCTCGTGAAGATCCCACCGCTCCAGCGGCACCGCTGATGTGGCATCCACGGGTGCCAAGCCAGATCGCAGAGCGCCCTGCACATGAGAAGATGGAAAACAAGCACCAACCCCCCATGGTCTGACAAGAGACCCCATGGGCAGAAAGCAGGACAGGACGGTGCGGCCATCTTACCTTGGGGGAGCGGAAGGCGATGGCAGCCACCGCCAGGGAAGCTGGGCCCGACATGCCACCTGCCATCATGGCACCATCAATGGAGAAGAGGTCCACCATCGCGCGCGTCTGAGCTTGACCGGCAGCTGGCTGCAGCCTGGAGGCAATGTAGCTGCCGAGGGCTGCCGCTGTGGGGTAGTCAAACACCAGAGTGGAGGGCAGGGCCAGGCCCAGCTTGCTCTCCAGGCTGTTGCGTAGCTCCACGGCTCCCAGGCTGTCCAGGCCAGCAGCCATCAGGGACTGTTGGGGGTCGAGGCTGGCAACATTCAGAATCTCCGACACCACAGCCGCAACAGCCGCTGTTGCTCGCTCCACATGCGCTGCTGATGACACCGCCGATGCTACAGGCGTCTTGACCGTGATGCCAGCTGGCTGAGCCATAGGGGCACCAAGCTGGGCAGAGATGTAGTCAGCCACAGCTGATGCGGTTGGGTAGTCAAAAATGAGGGTGGAGGAAAGTTTGACTGCCAGCTTGGCCTCCAGACTGTTGCGCAGCTCCACGGCGCCCAGGCTGTCCAGGCCGGCCGCCATCAGCGGCTCGCTGGGGCCAATGTCAGCTCCCAGAATGCCGCCCAGTACCACCAGCACATCTCTCAGTACCGCCTCCCTGCTGGCACCAGCTGCAGCTTGCGGGAGCACAGCTATTGCCGCAGCTGTTGCTGCTGGCGAGCTGTCTGCAAACTCAGAGAAGAAAGTGGGTGGCTCTGCCCTTGCAATGGCTGCCCGCTGTATCTGCTGCTGATGCTGGGCGGCAAGCGCGGTCCGCAGGAACGGCACACCCGCAACAACAGCTGGTGCTGCAGGCTCTGCGCACATCAGGTGGTGCAGGGCAGCCAGGCCCGAATCTGGAGGGACCATCGCCATGCCCATGCGCTGCACCCGCAGCGCCGTGGAGCGGTCCTGTGCCGCCATGCCTGCCCCAGACCAGGCACCCCACTGCACGCTGGCTGTAGGCAGCCCAGACTGCTGGGCGCGCTGCGCCGCAGCATCCAGCGCCGCGTTTGCTGCGCTGTAGTTGGCCTGGCCGGGGGAGCCCAGCAGCGCCGCCACCGAGGAAAAGAGCAAGCTGTGGGCAGCAGGATGGAGCAGCAAAAGCGTCTGGAGGTTGCCCAGACCAGACACCTTGGGAGCAAAGGAGCGGCGGATGGCCCCAGGTGTCAGGTTAGACAGTACAGCATCAGCCAGCACACCGCCAGCATGAAGCAGCGCTGTCAGCCGCTGCTCGTCCAGGGCACCAGCCATCGCACCAGCGGTATCCTCTGTCGCTGCTGTGTCGCAGCTTGCGATTGTCATAGAAGCCAGCAGGGCATCACCCCTGCCTGCACTGAGCAGGGATGCTGCCTCGCTGTCTCTGTTCAGGCGACCAGTGCGTCCTAGCAAGCCAAGATGCATGGCTGTGCTGCTGGCATCTGAACCACGAGCAAGGAAATTGGCAACCAGCTGACCCAGAGTGCCGGTTCCGCCAGTGATGAGCACAGCGCCTTGCTGCTGTTGCTGCTGAACTACTGCTGGCCGCTTCATGACAACAGTAGCTGGCTGTAGCACAGGGCGGATGGCAGTGCCCGCGTGGAACACCATCCCATGCACATCTGCTGCTGCACCAGCCGGCGAAGGACGCCCCAGCATCATGGCTGCGGCGACGCTGCTGCCACTGCTGGTGCTGTAGCTGTCTTTTCCGATTACCAAGTAGCTGGATCTGGCATTCTCCTGCGCAGCAGCTTTGAGCAGGCCGTGCAACAGCCCGGCGGCCACAGCCATTGCAGCAGCAGATGCGGGAACCAGCATGTGCCCTGCACCTGTCAACGCATTCGAGGTGGCAAGCAGTGTGTCATTGTTGCCGGTGCTCTGCTGGAGCAGAGCAATGCCAGCTGCTACCATCTGCTGCTCATCCAGATGCTGGGTGCCAAACGTCAATTCTGGGGTAATGCCAGCCGTAGTATGTGCGGCTGTAAGCATCGCTGCCTCAGCTGCCACCCAAGCCACCACATAAAGGTAAAGGTAAAGGTGGGGAAGAGCCTCCACAAGCTTCACTTCCCGGTTTTAACGTCTAGCTTTAGACCATTATTTGATCTGCCCGACGCGCCAAGTGCAGTACCCCCCACTAGTAGTGAATGGGTCCCGGGGAGGCCTGTGCCGAAGCCTTGGCGATTCTATTAGGCGTTCCCGAAGGAATTGGCTTGGATTGGCGCTGAGCCGGTCAGCTATGCCGCGTTTGTCCTCACAAAGTTTCGACATGGGAGGAATCGAACCTGTGCCCTCTCGGAGGGTTTAGACACTAGCTCCAGCGCCTTCAAAGAAGGCCTTTCTTAGCCGCGGCCTAAAGAAGTTCCTCTGCGGGCCCGGGCCCAGTGGCTGCTCCTGCCACTTCTGCTACCGTCTGTGACACTGTAGCCGCAGGAGGCTGGCGGCCTATGGTCCTGGCTTGCAAGCCAGACACATGGCACAGGGTACGGCTGCTGCTGCTGGCCAGCCAGTAATCGCATGTGCTGCTAGTCCGGGCAGCCAAAATCGGCTGGCAGCCTCCCAGCAGCTGTGGTGCGCTACAGCTCCTGCTGTGCACCTGGTACGCGGCAATGGCTGCCGGCACGCGCAGTTCGGGAGGGGCTGAGCTGGCACCAGCTGGCAGGGCACCTAGATGGAAAGATGCATCCAGGCAGGCAGGCTCTACTCCACTGCCTCCAACCCTGCCATCCACGCGTGTTGCCTCGATGCGGCCAAAGCTGGCAGACTGCTGCTTGGCGCCGATTGTAGCTGCAAGCAGCATCAGCAGCACCGGAGCTGCAGCTGTGGAAGCATGTGGAGGCCACTGGGAGAGCTGGATTCCAGGCGCAGACGCAGCGCCATACATGTGCTCTCTGCTGATCCTGTTGCTGACAACAGAAGCAACTCTGGTGCGGCCGGTTGCAGCATCCACCTGGCACTGCAAGAGCAGCTGCTGCCCGCTCCTGCCACCGCCTCCAGCAGCTGCTGGTAGGTCAAGTGGCACAGAGATGATGACAGCTGTCAGCAGCAGGCGCAGGCTGTCATCGCATGTTGCATGGAGGGATGCCGCCGCCACTTCCAGGAAGGCAGCGCCAGGCAGGAGAGGCCTCCCAGCCACCGCATGGTCCCAAATGTGAGCATGCTTGGGCTGCATCAAGTCAGCCTCAAACAAAACTGCTGCTGCTCCTGCGCCTCCCGGGCCTGCCACCCGGGCCACGCGGGCGATGAGGGCGTGTCGCTCAGGTCCAACCCAGAACCGCTCCTTTGACCAAGCTGTAGAGCGAGGGTTGACCTGGGTGAGCACCGCTGAGTCAGCAGATGCCAGCGCCAGCAGTGCATGCGCGTTGGTGCCCTGGAAGGCAAAAGCGCTGACGCCCCAGGCGCCTGTGGCTGGGATTTCTGCGCCTGCAGATGATGCCACGTCAACTGCAACACTCGGGGCGTGCTGCCGGGGCATGAAGAAGGAGCCGGGGCGCGGGATGATGGATGCCACATGTGGGTTGATGGAGGTGAGGTGCAGGATGGGCTGAGATGCAGCCCCGCTTAAGGCCTGCACACCAAATCAGAGAGTGCCAGGATAGTTAGACAGCGGTGGCAGTACAGCCGCGTGCGCAGCAGAAGTAAAGCCGTACCAACCTGATGCAGGTGTGCCATTCCCATGATGCCCGAAGCCGGTTCGCTGTGCCCAAGGCTTGACTTGCTAGCTGCCAGAGCCAACGCCGGCGCGCTTGCCTGCCGCTCCTCCAACAACAAGCCTACACATCGACGCAACAGGGCACGGTGCCGATCTAGCTCAACAGAAAAGGAAGGAACAGCACCAGCCAT
Source organism: Chlorella variabilis (assembly GCF_000147415.1). Classification (NCBI taxonomy): domain Eukaryota; kingdom Viridiplantae; phylum Chlorophyta; class Trebouxiophyceae; order Chlorellales; family Chlorellaceae; genus Chlorella; species Chlorella variabilis. The sequence goes on along the minus strand of NW_005435079.1, from coordinate 385,773 downwards.
TCAATAAAAGCACACAAGGCAACTCGTGTTTCCTGTGGGAAGGGAACTCACCCGCCGCTGCGCCTAATTCAATGGGGTCTCCCAGGGTGGTGCCCGTGCCGTGCAGCTGCAAGCCAGCCACATTGTGCACTGCCATGCCTGCAGTATAGTGTGCTGGCAGGTGAGCAAAAGCCTCAGCATCGGCAGGGCTGTGGGAGGAGATGAAGGGAACGGGCGATGAGGCTACAAACCTGCTGAGGCCAGTGCCAGGCGGACCACCTCCTGCTGGCTCGGGCCATTGGGCGCGGTCAGACTGCTGGCTCGGCCGCCTTGGTTCACCGCGCTGCCCAGCAGAAGCACCAGAGCGCCACCCGCCTCGGTGGTAGAGTGGCTCCCAAGCAGCATGAGGGCGCATGCCTCAGAGCGCACATAACCATCGGCTGCATACAGGCGGTTAGAGACAAGGAACACTGTTGTTCGCCGGGCATTGCACATGCATGTGTGAAATCGTACAAGATGGCAGTGCCCTTCTGCTTGCCGCACCACCCGCACCTGACTTGTCAAGTGCCTTGCAGCGCCCGTCCACCGATAGCATGCCGGCACGCTTGAACATGAAAGTGGTGGTCGCGGCCAGCATCATGTTGATGCCGCCTGCCAGTGCAGCTCCTCCGCTGCCAAGCGTCGCGTCCCGGGCCGAGCTGGTGGCCACCAGGGAGGATGAGCAGGCGGTGTCAACCGCTACTGCCGGGCCCTTGAGGCCGTAATGGTATGCCACACGACCGGGACAGACGCTCAGCACAGCGCCCTGAAAGCATCAGGGGAGAGGAGCAGGCACATGTTAAGGGGTGCAAGCAAGGAGGCGCAGTACAAATTCTGCACAAATTCCAAAGGGATGATGATCGCTGGCACCCACCTGCGCAGTATACGCGCTCACAGCTGGAAGGCAAGGCAGGGAAGAGGCAGGGGGACAAACTGTTGTTAGGACAGGAGCAACAGGAGGCAGTGATGTGTGGCGGCGAAGCGAGGCGGCCGAAGCATTAGCAAGCTGAAACCTCCCAACCCGCACCTGTGCCCGCTTCTGCTGCCATGCGAGCATACTCTGTCCATGAAATGCCAACAAACACGCCGGTTCTGGCTGGTGCCACCGGATTCAGGGGTGCAGAAGCAAGCAGAGCTTCCCCAGATGCCTCTAGCACCAGCCTGCACCACATGGCATTGCGCAATTGGAATGTGCGAGGCAGCCAGTCGGCACAGCAGGCTGAGCATAGCTCTATGAAGTGGAGCCCCACCTGTGCTGTGGGTCCATGGCAGCTGCCTCTGCAGCAGACAGCCCATGAGCGGTCCCATCAAAGAGGTCGGCATCGAGCATGAAGGCGCCAAACTGCGCAGCCTGAGTGAGGGCGTCCCCCTGCAGGCGCTCCGCCTGGTCCAGGTCCCAGCGCTCAAATGGCACCCGATGGATGCGGTCTGCTGCCAGGTCGGCCTGCACAGGGACATGGGGGGACCACATGAACCACATGTGCTTCAAAGCAGCCTGGCTTGTTTGGCATGCTCTATTTCATTTGTTGACCCTAAAATTCACCTGGTCGCAAGCAGACAACGGCACCGCCATGAGCGGCCGTGCCACAACCGCCAAGATGGCCAGGTAACGCTGGCGTGGCGACTTGCCAGTGGCCACCAGGTCTGATCCGACTGCTACGCTGCCATACCCGGCCAACTCAGCCTCGGCATCGTACGATTCAGTGGAGACAGGCCCCCGGACAGCAATGGCACGCGCTGCCACCGCCGACTTGAGCATCTGGGCTGTGAGGTACTCTGTGACGGCATTGACTGAAGGGTAGTCAAACACCAGGGTGCCCGGCATTTGCATGCCGAGCTTCTGGCTCAGCACGTTTGCAAACTCCACAGAGCCAAGCGAGTCCAGTCCCGCTGACATGAGCGGCTCGTCGTCACCAATGGCAGTGCCCAGCACCTGCGGGCAGCGATAACATGAACGCCGGTGACAAATCAGCGAGAACAGCCAGCTTGCGCTTTACATGCTGGGAAAGCTATTGAGCTAACAACAGCTCTCCCGCTTGACCCAGACAACGTCAGCTCAGCAGCCACACCTGCACGATAGCGGCTGCCACCTCCCGCTTGACTTGCTCCCGCACAGCAGCCGGGTCCGCCGCAGAGGCAACCGCGGCCACGGAGCGCTTAATGTCGCTCGGTGCTGCTACCACCTTCTTGCTACCCTGCAGCAGTGACGCCTGCTCAGGCGCCATCGCCTCAAAGAAAGCAGGCTGGCTGCTCTTCAGATAGGTTCCCCAGATGAAGGCATTGACCGCCAGCTGAGGGAGGGCAGGTGCGCCAGCAGTGGCAGCGGGCCCACGCAGAATGACGGCAAGGGACAGCAGGCCTTGATCAGCGCTGATGCTGCCTTGGCCGATGCGGTGCAGCCGGCGCAGCACCATCTCCGATGCCATGCCTGCACGCAGGCGCATAAACCCGATTTCAGCATACACCGAGGTCAAAGGCAAATCTGTGGCATGACGCCACCGGCAGCAGCGGCACCGCACCAGAGGAGGCCCAGGCGCCCCACTGTATGCTCTTGGAGGCGCAGCCTGTCGCCTGCCAGGCATGTGAGCATGCATCCATAGCCGCATTGGCAGCGGCATAATTGGCCTGGAGGCAGTGAATGGGGTATCCATGAATAGTTTGAGCATGTCTGGTCAACAATCCCACCAGGCAATCTTGATTTGATGTTCAATCCGTACCTGACCAGCAGCGCCGAGCAGGGAGGCCACTGAAGAGAAGAGTGCCAGGGCGGCCACAGGCTGGCGCTGAAGAGCAGCTGAAACAGTTTCCAGTGCACCCAGCTTGGGTGCAAACACGCGCCTGCACACAGGTGGCCACAAGGAAAAGTACTGGGCTTGCATCGTGACCCTACCTGTGTGCGTAGGGGTCATGAAAATGGGCTCTGCACACCTGAATGACGACGCAGTCTGTCCGCCAAGAAGAGAATCTGCGAGCACGCCGCTGGCATGCAACACAGCCTGGAGGGCGGGGCCCTGCCAAAATGCAGCGGCACCAAGTGCTGCGGTAGCATCCACGGGTGCCCCAGTGTCAGACATGACTGAGCTGATGCAGGCGGCCGTGGCGGCCAGGCCAGCAGCTGCTGCATCCATCACCCTGCCAGAGCGGCTGAGCAGAAGGATGTGGGCTGGGCCATTGCATTGTACCAGCCACTGGCTGATCATCAAGCCTAGCCCGCCTGAGCCACCAGTAATGGCCACAGCTGGGTAGCTGCGGGCTGGGGTGACGGGTGGAGCTTCTGAGGCTCGCTCTGCGACCGCGACTACCTTGCCGACATGGCTGGCCTGCAAGGAGACCATCCCAGAAAATCATCCCTCTCAGCATCAATGATCCAGACCGGTTTGCAAGATTTGTGTTTTCACGTGGGGATGTCCAAAGCGTAGAACGCAAACCCAGCCCAACCACTTGCCTGGATCATCTGACGGAAAGCAGAGGCCACGGAGCCCATGCTGTGGCTGATTTGCCGCAGCGGGCGCAGCACACCGGCCGCAAGCTGGGCCGCCACTTTGTGAAGGGTGGTGTTGATGACGGAGGGCGGCAGAAAGTCCACAGCAACAAGCGAATATAGGACATCGGGACGCTCTGCAGGGAAAGAAGGGACATTGAAGATCCCTTTATGAGGTGAGCACTCAGCATTCAGTCTGGCAGCCTGCCTCACCCTGCGCCACGCGTGCCGGGCTCCAGATGTCGCGCTTGCTGATCTCCACAAATCGCCCGTGCTGGCTGAGCGCTGCCAGCGAGCCACCCACCATGCCGCTGCTGGTCAGGCTGTTCAGGACAATGTCAGCGCCGCCCAGCTGAGCTGCCTCTGAGACAAACACTGTGTCGCGGGAACCCAGCACGCTTGGGACTCCCAAGCTCTGAAGCAGCGACCGCTTGGTAGTTCCACCAGCGGTGGCCAGCACAACAGCACCTTTGGCCTGCACAGATGTCGGGCAGTAGTGAGCATAGCTCTTGTTTCCACAAAAAGCACAGCTAGTGCCAGCCGCACATCAAAAGCAGGGCAATTTAACCCACCTGCGCTACTTGAATGGCTGCCAGGCCCACGCCGCCAGCAGCAGCATGCACCAACACCCGATCCCCCGGCGCCATGGCGGCCGCCTTCTCCATTGCCATCTCCACTGCAGGAACAAAGGTTTGCCAGCTCCCTTGCATATAGCTACATGGCTCTACACGGCAGTTTTGCACAATGACAACTGAAAGCTTGCCTGTGATGAACACGGTGGGGGTGGTAGCGGCTTCATGGAAGCTGAGCGTGCTGGGCATGGGTGCCAGCATGGCACCAGGGCTGGAAACAACCGTGCCCAGGCAGCCATGCGCCAGGCCAAAGACGGCGTCGCCTACACAATAGATATGCAACTGGGCTCAGAAACATTTGCCTTTTTCAACACGAGCACATTACCACATCTGCAGAGCCCACCTGGCTTGAAGCCCGAGGCAGACCCGGCATGCATGACGATCCCGGCACAGTCGCTGCCCGGTGGGCCGGGGTCTCCAGGGTACATGCCCAGCACGTTGAGCACATCCCTAAGCAAGGATAACAGCGAGCAGCAAATAAAATGAGTGTGCATGGTTATACGATGAGTGTGCATGGTTGTTCATTTTATGAAATTGTACTGCCAGCATTGTTATTCATGGCAAACAACTTGACTTTTTCCCCAGTGATATATACACACCTGAAGTTGATGCCGACCGCCTTGACGGCCACCATGACATCGTGACATTTCAGCTTGGTGGCAGCTGGTGCAGAATCGAAGGCCTGGGAAGCCAGGCTAGCCAGGGACCCACGTGGAAGGGGCCGTATCTGCAACAGACCCGCCGCAGGTGCCACAGCGCGGCTGCAGAAGAGTGGTAGCAAAGAAGCAAGCGTGGTTTGCTCAAGTGCAGAGAAGGTTAAACATCACATTCATTAAGGCCACTTGAAGGTACAGCAGGACCAGGCACCTCCTGCCATTAGACGACATGCCTTACCTGGGCAACAGGCGTGGTACAGCAGCGACCCCTTTATGCACACGCTTGGTGCTCAAGATCCCCGTCTCTGTTCCCTGGCTGGTGTCAGCCAATGCCAAAGGCACAGCACTCATCCTGTCAGATGTTGTCAGGCTGTAGGCAGCCGAGGCGTGCTCAGTGGCAGCCACACGTAGCAGCCCCTCCACTGCCCCAGCAGCGAGCAGCTTGCTGGTGGGGCAGCCAGGGGCAGCCGAGGTGCCGCAAGACAGCACCTCTGGCAAGCCAACTTTTAGCGCCGGGGCCTGTGCTGCCTGTGTCTGCTGAACCACTGTCAAGGCGGCTGTGGCAGCCTGGCATGGGCCGGCTGCCAACTCCAGTGCCATGATGCTGCTGCCAAGGGCCAGCAATGCTTCTGGTTCCTGATGTGTGCCGACTGTTGCAGGGTGGCTAGCGACCTCCCAGTCCACCTCATACAGGAATTCTGCGGGTTTTACTGAAGCCGCTGCTGCTGTCTGACCGGCGGCCTTCGGCTTTGTCACCTTGGTTTCCAGACTCCCCAGGCTGGCAAAGGCACCGCCCGCAGAGGCGTGCATCGCAAAGCTGGAGACGTCTGTCTGGCCAGCTGGCACCCTGTACGCTGCCGTGGTGCAGCCCGCCAGCTCAGTGCCTGCTGCCGCATGGCGGTCTGTGAGCGCAAAGGCACCCAGTGCCACAGGCACCTTGGCACCGCAGCCGGGGGCTGCAACTCCCAGGTGCAGGCAGGCATCCATGCACGGTGGTGGCACCAGGTAGCCATCCGTATCGAGCCTGGTGTCTACCACAACACTGCCGGTGGCATGCCCAGCTGCAAGAGCCAGAATCTTGCCGAGCAGCACACGCCGCATTGCCATGGCCCCAACCGCCACAGCTGCGGCAGCTCGTACGGCCACGGCAGTGGCGGCAGCTACAGCAAGGCTGCCACCTGCGCACTGCGTGCTGTGCTTGCTGCCACGTCGCTCAGCATGCGCCAGCTGGAAGTCACCGGCTGCTGGGTTCAGGCTGCATCGCATTACAGTGCCGCCAGCCTGCTGCTGGGAGGGGTGAGAGATGATCAGTGGGCTGCTGATGGCCATGCCAGCAATTGCCAGCGCTGGCCTGCTGCCGCTGCTGCTATCTAAAGTGGTGGTGCCAGCGGCCAGCACAGTCTCCATCATGCCGGCGCCAGGGAACAGCACCCTTCCAAACACCACATGGTCGGCATAGAGTGCGAGGTGTGGAGCCAGAAGGTTGCAGTCAAATGCTGCCGTACGCGGAACGCCAGCCTTGCCGTTGCTTACACTGCCGCTCCCAATCAGCGGATGCGCAGCCGGGAGCACCCAGTAGCGGCTGTGCTGCAAGGATGTACCCTCCATAAAGGCAGCCGAAGGGCCTGGCAGGGAAAAAGTAGCTGCGCTGTTGGAGCCCAGGATGGCGTGGGCATTGGTGCCCTGGAAAGCAAAGGAAGAAATGCCTCCCAAGTAAAGGCCGCCTGAAATTGCCATGCTGGCGCTGGGCTGGCGTGGGGCCGCTACGCGGTGCGCCTCGCCGTGGCTGGCAGCAGCATTCACTGCACACAATGCATGCAGTTAATTAGCAGGTTGCAGAGCAAGTTACGAGTGAATGTTGGGATCCGTGAATGCATTCAGCTTATCCATCTCCTATTGACATTGGCAAAACTCCCAGCGCCAGATTCCCAGCCCCACCTGTGGCGGCTACGTAATGATTCACGGTTGTGAGGTGCAGGATGGGGTCTGAAAGGCTGATGCCCCACAATCAGCGCCAGCTTGGCAATGCCCACAATACCGGCAGCGGGCTCCGCATGGCCCATGAACGACTTGGCAGCAGTGAGGTGCAGCGGTGCGGCACGGGGCTGGCCTGCCTTGAGGAGCACCGCAGCAACGGCGCCCACCTCGATAGGGTCGCCCAGTGGGGTGCCTGCAGAGGAAGCACGTGCCGGTAGAATGTCATACCGTGAGATGGGGGGCAGAAGCAGCAATGAACTCCCCATCTCCTAAAATGCTCTGTATCTGCAAGCTGCTTGTTCCACTCCTACCTGTGCCATGCATCTGCAGGTGGGATACCTGCCAGGCCGACAGGTCGCCATCGCGCAGCGTGGCATTGACCGCCTCTTGCTGGCTGGGGCCGTTGGGAGCTGTCAGGCTGCTGCTGCGCCCATCCTGGTTGACGGAGCTGCCTGCCAGCAGCACCAGCGACTGCCATGCCAGGGCTTTGTTGCCATCGTCTGCGGCCGCCAGTGCCTGACGAGCGGCAGGCTGGTCAGCTGGATGCACCAGAGCCAACATTATCGCCCCCACACCCTCGGCCCGCACATAGCCGTCGGCTGAGGCGTCCAGTGTCTTGCAGCGCCCGACCTCCGACAGCATGCCGGCGCGCAGGCAGGCACGGGTCCAGCTGTGCACCAGGGTCAAGTTGACACCCACGCTTGCAGCAGCCTCGCATTCGCCTCGCTCCAAGCCCTACAAGCAGCTAGTCGCAGCAGCAGCAGCAAATTTTGTGTGATGCAATGCCATCTCGGCTTACTACACGATAGCACAGATCTTTTCAGGCACATATGTGCGACACGCAGCTGGGTCACCCAGCAGGCCAACTGACCTTGGCAGCGAGATGTGTGGTGACCAGGGAGGAGGAACAGGCAGTGTCCACTGTCATTGCGGGGCCCTTGAAGCCGAAGGTGAAGGACAGGCGGCCTGTAATTGATGGATACAGGCAGCCAGCCTGAGGAAGTAACCAAAGGCAAATGGATGGGAGCAGCAGCTGCATCTGCTAAGTCCCGCCTAGCACCTGAGGCCACGCTGAGGTGGGCGCCAGTGGCATAGTAGGTGTTCAGTGCGCCGCCGCCTGATTCCAGGCTGATGCGGGCGTACTCCAGCTGGGAGACACCCACATAGACCCCAGTCGCACGGGAGGGGTGGTGGTGCGCCAGGTGCCCATTCATTGCCTCTGCGGAGGGGCGGCAGGGGTACAGCGCTGCTGTTCAAAAAGCGACACACATAACGCGGTAGAGAAGGCCTGCCAAATAGCACCCTCACCTGAAAATGACTGCATGACCAGGCGCTGCTGAGGGTCCATAAGCAGCGCCTCGGCGGGTGAGACGCCCAGCGCCGCTGCATCGAACTGGTCGGCTCCGGCCAGGAACGATCCAAACTGCTGGTTCAGCTCTGCATGCGGCAGCAGCAAGAGGAGGGGATGTGCCTATCCACCAGGCATTGGATGACTAGCACGTCCAGCATTCAGCAGGCCACGGACGACAGTACTCGCCTGCTTGATTGTCCGCAGGCGCCACCTCCACATCCCAGCGCTCCAGCGGCACCACGCCGATGCGGTCGTTGCCCGCTGTTACGGGTTGGAAGCTGAGCTGGCCACCGGGGACGCGATGGGAGGAGGAGGTGACTGCACAAAGCGGGCGGACCACTTCCTGCAGGCGTCCAGCAAGCACGGGCTTGCGAACTTGCTTCAGTGAGCCCCGATAAAAAATGCACATGACATGTCATGCGGATGGGAATCGGCAAGGCAGCCAACAGACGCACTTCCACAACTGCCATCTCGGATGAGACTGGTGCTGGCGCCACCTGTTGGGCGCCCAGGCTGGGGATGCCCGCAGGGAGCACGCCCTCCGCAATGAGGTAGTCCGCAATCTCACAGGCTGCAGGCAGGAGGGCACGTAAGGGTTGATCTGCTGGACATGAGCAATAAGCTGTTAGGACGCAGTTGGCTGCCTTCACCAGTAGGGTAATCAAACACCAGGGTGCCTGGAAGCTCGGTGCCGACAGCAATCTCCAAAGCCGTCACTAATTGCACCGCCAAGGCAGAGGTGAGGCCCGCCGACATCAGCGGCGCATCACCGCTGAGGCTGGTGCTGCCGCCGAGTAGGTTGCCTGCCTCGCGCAGAACGAGGCCTGTCACCAGCGCCCGCTGCTGGTCACCAGAAGCTGCCGCTGCTGTACTGGCAGGTGCAATGGAGCTGAGCTGGAGGAGCAGGCCCTCGGCCGCCAGGAAGCCCCCAATCTCATTTGCTGTTGGGTAGTCAAACACCAGGGTACCGGGCAGCTCCGCCCCAACTGCCTCTTCCAATTGCTGTGTCAGCTGCACTGCCAGGGTAGAGGTCAAGCCTGCTGACATTAGCGGCACATCTGCTGTGAGGTCAGCTGCTGCCGCCGACTTCCCCAGCAGCTGCATCACCTGCTGTAGTACGAGGGCACTGCCAGCAGCGGCCAACTGCGTCGGGATGGCTGGTGCAGATGCAGGAGGAGTTATGGGGGCGACCTGCTTGGGCGCTGACTTAGCGAGCGTTGCTCTGCCTGATGGGGCAGCAGCACGGGGCGGGGTGGACACTGTTGCTGGCAACACAGCGCCACTGGCCGCTGGCACGCTGTTGGCACTGCTAACTTTGCCTGCCAGCTCGGCAGCCAGAAAGGCCGCCATTTCATTAATGGAAGGATAGTCAAAGACCAGGGTGCCGGGCAACTCAGCACCCAAGCTTGCCTCCAGCTGCTGAGTCAGCTGCACCGCTAGAGTAGATGTCAGGCCAGCCGACATCAGCGGCTCGTCACCCCCAATTCCGAGTGCCACTGCTTCACCTAGCAGCGAGCCGATTGCTGCAACAATGCTGCGTTTCATGGCGGCCGCTAAAAGAGCCTCCTTGGCTGGTTCACCCGCAGGCGTAATCACAGGTGCCTCAGACAGAGTTGTAGGCGCCGCCTGTGCTGAAGTAGCACTCATCTCTGCTGCGGCCACAGCAGCAGAAGCAGCGGCAGCCTCTTCAGGTGCCACCCACGCATGCAGCACGCCGCCAAATGGCGGCAACAGCTCACGGGCTGCCGCCAGGGCCGTATGGAGCTGGCGAGGGCTGGTCCCACTACTGTTCAAAGCTGTGGTCGCAGCGCATGCCGCCTGCTCCACGTGCAACACCAGCAAGCGAGAATTGCCATCAGCCAGCTCCGACAGCCCAGCCAATTGTTCGGTCGCAGGCTTCTCAAAGCTCACGACTGCCACATTGCGCATTCCCTTGGTGCGCACAGCAGCCTCCACCTGCAGAAGCACAGTGGAAGCATGAACAATGATGCAAGACTGTTAGCGTTCCTCTTCAAAAACCAAAGAAACAAATGATGGGGCTCTCCATTATACCAGACACCCGTCCCAAACACCCCACTTGCCTGCTTCTGGATGTCTGCTGCGTGCTCAACCACAAGCACGTATGTGAGGTCTGGCAGCAGCTCCCGTCCCCATTCGGCGCCCATCCCGGCATCCAGAGGCTGGCACGACAGGCCGCCGCCGCAGGCTGCCGCCAGCATTGCTGCTGCCTCAGCCAGGCTGACATGTGGGGCTGCGGGGCCGGCAATAGGGGTAGCCCCAACAGCAGCACCACTGGCAGTGCCACCAAGCATCTTCCTCAGCTCAGTTTTCAAAATCTTTCCAGAACCAGTGGTGGGCATCTTGGGCAGAATGTGTACCGCTGCAGGCACCTTGAAGTGCGCCAGTCTGGCAGCGCACCAGTCAATCAGCTCACGGGGAGTCGTGCCCTGCACACAGCCATAGGAAACACATAGGCGCAGGTGCGAGCAAGCGATACATTGCATCCAGCTGTTAGATGTTCGTGGCCATGCAGCATGCACCCCAGCCCACGCTGCTTGTCAAAACTTGACCGTTCTGTTGTTGTGCTCGCCTGTACGGCAGCCTCGGGGCGCAGGGTGACTGCAGCGCCCACCAGCTCGCCCATGATGCGGCTGGGCATCCCAAACACGGCCGCCTGGTGCACCGAAGGATGTCCATACAGTACAGCCTCCACCTCGGTGGCTGCAAACAACAGCAGACAGGGCTTATGATGGTGCAGGTATCAGATTGTTGAGGAAAGACGACTGGAGCAAGCCAGCCACATACAAAGCAGCAAGCATCAAGTCAAGCGGGAGAGACGGCTAGTCCATGCTCCTATTATGTCGCGGGTCAGCGTGCAGAGCCACTCACTGTACACGTTCTCGCCGCCCACCAGCAGCATGTCCTTCTTGCGGTCCACCACGTGGATGTAATTGTTGGGGGCTGCGGTGGCCAGGTCTCCTGTCCTGCACCCAAGGCAGGCCAGGCCAGGCAATGGCATGGCATCAAGCATGTTCAAACTATGCTGGTGCTGGCCATGCTGTCAGCTTGCAATGTGGATTGCATAGACAGCTGTTGCCAGGCTGGCAGGTGGCAGATGACTTACTTGAACCAGCCGCCCTCAGCAAAGCTCTCGGCGGTAGCCGCGGGCAGGCCCCAGTAACCACTGAACACAGTCGGGCCGCGGACCCACACTTCGCCAACCTGCAGTACATTGCCCCGACAGTGCTGAACTGATCAGCTGTCTCATGAAGATCAACCCGAGAAATGAAGTCGCTTGGAACAACCATGTGTGAGTTCACCTGTTGGGAATCCTTGGCCACATCGTTGCCATCCTCCCCCACCACCCGCACACTAATCAGCTCAAATGGCCGCCCGCTGCTGGTCACCAATGCCAGCTGCTCCTCCACTGCACACAAAACGAAGGGAGCCAACAAGCTCAGCAGGCATTTTAACTTGCACACATGCAGCTGCACTGCCATATTGAGGTCCCACCAGACACTCCGTGCAGCATTCCCCGCGGCGGCAGGATGCTCATAGAGATCTTGCCGCAGCACTCGGTCATGCCATAGGAGAGAAAAAACTCGCAGCCAAACACGGCAATGGCCCGCACCACCACTACACGGAGCAAAGGGATTGGAGTGGTTTGTAGGACAGTCTAGAGGCATACGCTCAGCAAGCACAGGAAGCAGGTGGATGCTGCACATACAGCAGCAGCCCACCTGCAGGGCTCTGGGGGCTGCCACCGCAGCTGAGCACGCGCAGGCTGGTGAGGTCCAGCTGCTCCACCAGGGGGTTGTTGACCAGCATGGCCACCATGGTGGAGGCAATGTTGGTGGCGCTCACACGCTCCCGCTCTGCGACAGGCAACCAGGGGACAAGCAGATCGACACAGCCGCCATGACATGCGCGTTGCGACCCAAACGCCTAGCCCAGCAGCAGTTATCAAAGCCACGCCAGCAGCTCCTGGCTGCATCGCGCGCAGCCCAGCAACATGCACACTAACCGATGGCCAGCAGCGTGTCTTGCGGCGTGAAGGTGGGCAGCGTGACGTGGCGCCCGCCCACCAGCGTGATGGCGTACACCGCAAACACATCCACCAGATGGAACATGGGCGCAAAGTGGCCCCATACATCGTGCCGGCTCAAGTTCATCTCTGCGGGGCAAGGGATGTGGATGCATGGGAAGGTGAGGAAATGGAAGGTCGGCATGCAGGCTCCAGTATGAAGGGAGTGGTGAAAGAGGTGGCATGTAGGGCACCTGCCGGCGCGCATTGTCGCCAAGGAGCAAGCCCAGCCAACCATCTTCTACCCCGCCACCCCCACCGCACCTTTGATGGTCCCGACTGCATGGTGCATAACGATGCGGTGGCTGAGCAGCACGCCCTTGGGTACGCCTGTGGTACCGCTGGTGTAGTACAGGTGGAAACCATCCTCCTCGCTGCCATCTGCGAGCACCTCGGCGCAAACACCCGCCAGCTGGGCGCCAGCGCGGCCGCCAGCAGCAGCGCCCGCCAGGCATGCCTCGTACTCGAATGCCTGCAGGGTGGCAGGTCAGTCCCTGCCTTGGACATCGATCTGTTGCGACAAAGCTTGGGTTCCCGCATTTGACAGCATTGCGAAAAATGTATGGCCCGAAAGGCGGCATGCCCTTGCAGGTGTTGGCCCACCTGCACGCCCTCGCCACCGGCCGGCACCTCTGCGCCGCCCTCCACAAGCATCCACACCACGCTATCAAACAGCGGCGGCGGTGCCGTCGCTGCTACTGCTTGGTCCACTGCTGCTCGACTCTGGAGAACACTGGCGTGCGCAGCCAGCAGGGCGGGAGCGCAGTGCACGTCCGCAAACACCAGCTTGGGCGCTGCATCCGCGCAGATGAAGGCCAGCTCGCACGGCGCCAGGTGGATGTTAAGGTTGACCACCACGGCATGGATGGCGGCTGCCGCAAAGTGCAGCTCAATGACATGAGAGGAGTTGCGGGAGAGGATGGCGATGCGGTCACCGCGCCGCACACCCGCGCCCCGCATGTGAGCGGCCAGCGCCGCTGCCCGCTCAAACAGCTGAGCGTACGTCAGCTGCCGCCCGCTCCCCGCCGCACAGTCCACCACCGCCAACCGGTCGGCGTGGTGGATCGCCGCCAGCTCAAGCACCTGCCACACGTCCTGCAGCTGACCGGCGGCACCATCGCCGTCGCTGCCACCTGTGGTGGTGGCGCTCATTGCCTCTGACCGTGCCAAGGGCTGCCCTCCTGCAGCACCATAACGACAGACTGGCAGTCAGCAGGGCTCGCCGCAGGCCTGGCCAGGCCCATTTTTCGGCTACCCAGTCCCTGCCCCCTTGCAGGAGGCCCTTGGAGTCCCTGCCGCTGATGTTGATACTTGCCCTGTATTGCGGTGAACTGTCCAGGCCGTGCAGAGAGGCGGATGGGAGGAGTGCACGATCGAAGCCCACTCTGGCTGCTCCACAAGTGCGCAAGTGGATATCAAGCCCCGTGGCTACTCCATATTGCCTCGGTTGGCGATCAAAGATGATACGTAATTCCCGAACGAAACGGACGCGGCCAGGTGGCAGTCCCTGTTGGCACAGGTCTGCACCCTAGGGTTTGCATGATGATGATGATGATCATGAGGGGAGGCCCTCATGTATTCAACAATCGTCATAGAAGGAGACACGGTATCTGGATAGAGGTCCCACGGGTCGCAGACATTGTTCTGCCCCCTGCTGCCGCCGCATGTCGCTGTCCGCCTGCCACCTATCAATGAGATGCAATGCCCCACCACGGACCAGCTGCAGTGCTGCCTGCACAGGAACCTCCAGACTTGCAAAACGGCCTGTGGGAGCGCAGCACTGCGCCACTCTCCGCTGTGCATTCCCTGCTGGCGGCCGCCCGTGGCCACGCGTGGCACCGCCCGTGTGGCGCCCCGGCGCCGTGCGGCTGTGAACGCGCTCAAGTTGCACGAGGCTCCTTCATTTCGGCCGGCGGTTCAGTCTCAGCGGGTGATAGCGCAGCAGTGGCAGCAGCAGCAGCAGCAGCAGCAGCAGCAGCAGCAGCAGCAGCAGCAGACGGCAGTCGCTGCCGCAGCAGCAGCGCTGCCGCAGCAAGGGCCCCAAATGGGGCTGCCAACCTGCCCCGCTCTCATGCCTGTGCCCCCCTGAATGTCGCTGGCCATGCCTCATGTCGCTGGCATGGGCGTCCCACCGCACATCCAGCTGGCCCAGATACAGTCGATGATGGGCACGCTACATGCCTTGAATGCTCCTATGCATGCGCCTGGCCTGCACCCGTCCGGCGTGCCATTGCCGCAAAACCGTCCAGCACCGAATGCACCACACCCTTGACCCCACTGCCTCAATGACCTCTCACCTTCCCACTGACTCTGTAAAGCAATAGAACGATATGTTGATGACGTTGATGAGGGCTGAAAATGGGCAACCACCTGCCAGCCCAAGCCTGCAGCCACCCTCAGCCACCCTGCCGCCGTTCCTGCCAAGTGCTGAGCACTAGAGGAAGTCCCCGCTGCGCTGCATACCGCGCTCCGCCCGTTCCCCACCACTATATAGCCTGTGTACTGAGCTGATAGAACGCGAGCCAGGGTGCGTGGGCCGCTACACAGGTCGGCTACAATGCAGTGCCGCACATGGCTCGCGCAAGTTAGCGGCTAAAGGGCGCAAAATGTGTACAAATGCATGCACGTAAGACCACAATGAACGCAGCGAAGCGGGGAGGGACATCCACCTCGGGCGCAAACCTGGGTGGTGCTGTGCTGGCCACCCCGCTTATCCCATGAAACTCCAGGAGCGCCACTGGCCGCCAGCCCCACCACTACCCTGCATCCCTTGCAATCTCTCAAGCATCAGCAGCGGGCACCGAGCGGCGGGGGAAGGCAATGTCGCTGCTGTTGCGCAGGCTGCCCCTGGCGGCTCGCCGTTGCTCCAAAACGCGCGGTAGTGGTGGCGGCGGCAGCTTCTTCGCTGAAGGAAAATCGGAGCCAGGGGGCAACCTGTTTGGGGAGACCCCGCCTCCACCCGGCCAGAGCAGGAAGTGGGAGAGCTGGGAGGGGCCCTGGTGAGTCCAGCGGGGTGCAAAGGGCGTGGGGCGTCCGCGTCCAGGCAAAGCCATGGCTGAACCACGGGGGCAGGCTGTTCTCAGTAGGGGCCGAGCAGCCATGCCTGATTGCCAGAGGGCCGCGATTGCTGCCGCCGACAGCAGCTAATCCTCGCGCCAAACCCGCCGCCGCAACAGCGGTGTGCGGGTGTTGCGGGGCCAGCGACTAGTGTTGGCCTTAGCCTTGCGATCTGGCGAGCCCCCCAACTCCTTCAGTTCACATGGCATCTCCCAGACGCTCAAGAGTCCTTCACCCCCTCCCGCCGCAGGTATGCCACATTCGGCGCAGCCACGGCTATTCTGGTCATCGGGCTGTCTGCACGGCCAAACTCCTCGCTGACCTCCTGGGCGGACAAGCAGGCGGCGGAGAAGCGGGCGGCGGCGTGATGCCGCCGTAGAACAGCTTGACGGACTTGCGTGCCTGGCAGAACGCGGCCGGCATGCGTGCCTGGCAGAACGCGGCCGGCATGCTGCGGCGCCCCCAATGCGGCCAGGGCGTCCGCCGACTTCTGCTGGCCGCCCCTGCGGGCCGGCCATGGCCCATGCTCCGCATGCCATGCGCTGTACCAATGCACTGCTCTTTGCTGCCTGCTGCTGCACTTTCCTGTTGGTTTTCTTCCCCGCTGTTTTGGTGTTCTGCTGTTCCCCCCTGTTTAACAATGTTCTGTTGCTGCTTCAAGCCGCTGCTGGATGCCAGCACCAGGGTGGGTAAAGTGCTGTCCATCTGCTTTAATACGTCCATATGTTTAATGTGCAGGCTGCATGCAGGGAGCTATCAGTGGCAGCATGCCGCCCGAGCTCATCGGCGCTTACCTGCGCATGCTGAGAAGCTGCATGGACGCAGTGCTCAATTTGTCCAAATTGCCCAATGCGTTGCCAACTGTCCCTCGCACATGCCTTACCTGCCAGAAAAACTGCGATAGCACAAAGACAGCCCCTCTGCAGACCAGGGCAGACGCAGTTGGGGCCTCGGTTCCCTCTACAGCGCTAAACAAGCTCTGCTAGGCGAGAGGCAGCAGCTTGGGAGGCTTGCAACCTTGGGGGTGCCCGCCACAGCGTTGCGCCTCCGGGCGGCCGCTGTTTCCGGGAGGCACGAGAGCAGGCCTCCCTCTGTCCAGCTGCATAATCCCACGTGAATTCTGACTCATTAATGGGTGCGCACCGGAATTTGATCTGTGTGGTCCACCGCCCGCCCGCCTGCGCTTGAGCCGCAGGAGCTGGAGGGCGAATGCAGACTGCCAGGCAATGCAACCCTGGCTCATGGGCGCTGTGGCCTCTCCTGGTGCTTCTAGCTACAGTTTGCCTCGCCTCCACCCCCCCCGCAGCTGCCGCCGGTGGGTACCAGGGCGGCGAACTTGGCCGGGCAGCTCATGTACGCTACCCCACCCCCCCTTGTGCAAAATGACCTGCCGCCCCTCTGGTGCAGCCAAGCAGCTGGT
Source organism: Chlorella variabilis (assembly GCF_000147415.1). NCBI lineage: Eukaryota > Viridiplantae > Chlorophyta > Trebouxiophyceae > Chlorellales > Chlorellaceae > Chlorella > Chlorella variabilis. Next base: position 369,097 of record NW_005435079.1, on the reverse strand, counting down.
CCCAGATTTGATTATCTATCAGAGCGGTATGTCGGCAGCGGTCGGCGACTCGTCCTACAACGGCGGGCGTCTGGCCGACTCCACTACTGCAGTTGCTGGTGGCAGGGCTGCCGTGTTCTTTCCGAAGCCAGGCGCTGCCTGCCAATTTTACTTTAAGGCTGGCCCCGTGAATGCTAGTGGCGGGCAGTTTGCTGGCCTGGCTTTCAAGCTGGCTGCTGGGTCCGACTTCGTTCCTGCCGCGACTGTGCGTGTTGGCATCCAAGTTGCCACTGCCGCCGAGCCTGATGGCAGCGCAAAGGTGCCCCTGCCCTCCAATCAGAGCATTTTCTCTCTCGTCGTGCTGCCAAACCCACCTGTTGCATACAACTTTCTCGCCACCCATGCGTCTGTGCAGCGACAGACGGCACATGCCAATTCGCTTGTGCACCCCTGGCTGCCATGCTCTGCAGGCCGTGCCTCTCAGGCGCTACTTGAAGGACAATCGCGCAGGGCAGGCGTGGCAGTCGGTGTTCGTGCCGCTGGCTGACCTGGGCGCGGGGCCAGATCTGTCAAAGCTACTGTCGGTGTTTTGGCGCAACAACTGGGCCGGCACCCAACAGCCCGCCCTGCTCTTAGAGTCCATCACGCTGGCTGCACTGCCGCCATCTGCCTGTGTTGTACCACCGCCGTCCATATCACCACCACCAAGCCCTAGGCCGCTGCCCCCCCCACCAACCCCAAGGCCGCCATCCCCGAGGCCGCCGTCCCCGAGGCCGCCGTCCCCGAGGCCGCCGTCCCTGAGGCCGCCGTCCCCAAGGCCACCGCCACCAAAGCCTAGCCCGCCTTCATCTTCCCGTGCCCTATACACCTCTGGCAATGGTATCTTCTGGCCCAACGGCACCCGCTTCTCGGGACGGGGGACCAATCTGCATGACACACGCAGCTGTGGTGCCTGCCTGGGTAGCCAGAATGTGACGGAGGTCAAGCGCCGCATCGACTTTGCCGTCACCAACATGTGAGCCGAGCAAAGGGGGAGTGCGCAGCAACTGACCCCGCAGACCTTGTGCAGCAGCCAGCTTCTCCCTGCATGTTCATTGTGCGATGCCACTACGGTGCCATGCATGCAGGGGTGCAACTTTTTTTCGATTAGCCATGGAGGCATATGCTCCAGGGGAGGCTTTGAATCAATACTGCTGGCCGGATTGCGCCATCAATCAACGCTACCTGCAAGATATTGCCGAGTTGATTGCCTACATTGGCGCGAAGTTCAAGCATGTGCAAGTGCTGCTGAGCGCATGGAACAGCAAAACGGCCTGGTGAGCACCAGGTGGCCGGGGGATGCTGCGTTGTGCCAACAGCGTGGAAGGCAGCGTGCGCCTGCCCAACTTCCTCGCCCCCCACCAGCGTTTTGCCTGGCTTGCAGGGGCACCACCGCGCTCAACTGGCCCACTGCTGCTACAAACGCACTCTGGAAGCAGGTTGTGACGGCTGTGGGCCAGCACCCGCATGTCTGGTTTGGCGTCGCCAACGAGCCAGAATCCAACTACGATGGCGCCCAGGATGCACAGGTGGGCAGAATCCTTGTTTCTTTCTTTCTTTTTCCAGGGCATGGCACAGTGTGCACTCCGCTGTGTTGCCGCCGCACTAATGTCGCTGCTGGTATGGGGGATTGGTGCCTGCCTCCAGGTCTGGCACGCCATGAACTTCGCAGTGGCGGCCATCCGGGAGCAGGAGGCGGCGCTGGGCATGCCTGCACACATCGTGGCAGTGCAGGGCACGCGTGGCTGGGCTCGCTCATTGGCCTACTACATGACGCACCCCATCACCGCTGGCCAAGGCTTGAATGTGGTGTACGAAACGCACCCATGTGAGTGAACAGGGCTGCGACTGGGATGGGTCCATTCCGTGCTGCTCGTGTTGGCGGCACAATTTGGTGGCTTGCTGCCTATCAGCCCACCGTGCAATTCACCCGCCCCTTTGCGTGTGGCTTTATCCCGCAGACAATATTGCGGCCGACTTCCAGAGCCTGTTTATAAACCCCGCCGCCTCCTTGCCAGTCATCATTGGCGAGTTTGGGCCAGCCACAATCAGCGACATGACCATGGCGCATGCGGAGACGTTAATGCAGCAGTGCAACGCCCTGGGGCTGCCGTGGCTGGCGTGGACGCTGCACATGCGGTGCCCGCCCAGCTTGTTACAAGACCTGAGCAACAATGGGTGCGGCATTTCAATGCCGCTCCAACTGAGTGATTGGGGCAAGCTGGTGAAGCAGTACCTATAGGTCTCTTTTGTTTTGCGCTTTGCGATGCTCCTTTGTGCCGAGCCTCTGGCAAGACCTGCTGCAACGCGTGCGGCGGCCGTCAAATGGGGGTACTGCAAGTACTTGGCCAGTGCCGCGGCTGCTCAAGGGTCTCTGTGGGCCACACTTCCCTCCACAATGCTTGTGCCAGCATGTTGGGCTGCCCTGCTGGTGTCCAGGCCGGTGTCTGGCCTGTGGCAGGCATATTGCCTGCGAAGGCCGCTGACAGGTGCAGGTCAAACTGTGCTCCATGCTGCTGCCAGTGCCCTGCCAATGGATGGGACCTGAGAACAGCAATGAGCCAGCAGCAGCACTCCAGCCTGTTTTTACACTGCTCTCTCCCCCCGGGGGCCCAGACACCCTGGCAGTCCTCTGAGCAATGCTGCAGCTTGCTATATATGCGGTTAAATCATGCTGCTTGGGCCAACCATGCTGCTGGTCTGTGCCACGTGTCGCCCACCCATCCCTGGCAGCAACCAGCTCCCGCGATTCTTATCTCCTGACGGTCCTCCCGTCTACAAGTCATAACCGCTGCAGAACGGCCAAACATTAAAGCTTTGAACTACGCTTGTTTGTCGCACGCGCAAGCAGTTCTGTGTTGGAGCCCCTCAACGTGTCCAAACAACGGTCTCTACTTCCAGCAGGGCAGCACATCGGCCTTGTGGTGTAGCCGGAGCAGGTGCCGGTAGACGGCGGGCGCAGGCAGGTGGCGGCAGCAGCAGGGTGCCCGCAGATGCAGTTGTCCGTTGGGGCCAACATACCAGCAGCAGCAGCGTTAGAATGCGTTGGGCGACCGTGCTGATGATGCTGGCCTCCATCGTGGCGGGCGCCCGGCTTGGATCCGGCGATGACGCTGTGCAGGCAGCCGGCATCCTGTACAGCTCGGTGAGCGCTGCTGGGCATGCACGTCTAGCAGCAGCCACGCGACAGACAGCACATGTCCTGCCACTCGGACGGCTCCCGTCCAACATCTTTTGGCAGAACGCCAAGAAAGCTGGCATCGGAAGCAAAGGTAACCTGCCTGAGTGGCTCACTTGTGCACTTGAGTGAGCACTGGAACTGATGGTATGCTGCTGCTGTGACAGGAAGCTTGTGGAATTGGAGCAAGCTGCCATGCGGGGCAGCAGATCGGACATGGTGGGAAGTTGCAGGCTTCGTAAGGAAGGCTACCGGACAACGATTACCGCCGGTATGCTGTCAATGCTGGGCTTCTTTGTCAATTCTCGCAGGTGTCTTTGTCCCAATCCCACGCTGCCGTTTGTGTCTATATGCAGAATGTCGTGCTGCCGTCGATGTGGTTTCACTGGAAACTTCGGTACGACATTTCCTTTGGCTCTGACCACGAGGTACGTTAACTTGTTGCATCTCGACTGCATCCATCCCTCGCTGCGCTGACGCAGCCACGTGCGTGCCTGGGCGCTGAAACATATTTTGATCGAGGTGCAGGAAGCGGAGGTATATGATGCCTACGCACGCAGTGCTTTGGAGGAGTGGCCTTATGAGTCGAATGGCGTGCAAATGCTGACCAAGCACGCCTTCTGGGCCTACTACTCGGGATTCAGGAATTGTTCGTGTCAGTGTGGATGGCAGTGACGCGGCTTTCGGTTGGCGCGCCCCACTTCCATTTTCGTGGCCGCCCATGCACTGTGTAATCGCCCACAGCCGAGCGCTCCTGCTGCTGTTGCTGTCAGCCGGCCCAGTGCTTCTGCTTGCAACTGCAGTGGCTGCTGTTCCATCAACAGTGCGCATAGATGTCGACTGCGGATCAAACAGATCTGTTTGAACCGCAGTCGACTAACACACAGGTGCGCAGCCACGCGGCCATGCCCTGGCTGCACTGAGGAAACACGGTAGAAGCAGAGGGCAGAGGACAACTTGCAGCAAATTGGGTGTCAGCGCGAAGCTGTACTGCCCGCGCCCTGGCGCAACTTGCAGAGGCCGACTCAGCTCAGGCACCTCTCTGCAACTTGCAGCTAGTGTCTTGAGCCTGCGACTTGGCACAGACCAGCGGGGAGCTGGAACGGCCCGCGGCCGCACGGCTTGCTGCAGAAGAGCAGGCCCTTTGCAGGTGGCGAGAGCCTTCCTGCGGAGTCCAGCCCGCCCACCATCTGAAACTGCAGCTTGCTGACATGGTGCCGCCGCCGCCGCCGCTTCTTGCCTAGCTTCCGTCGGCAGACCAGCTGAGCACATGCCGGCTTCTGCTCGTGGCCCTGGGACGCCATACAGACTAGCCATGCTGGTGTTGCTGGTGGCATTGCTGCCCCTCGCTGCAGCTGGCATCAGCTATAGCTCGGTGAGTGGCACTGGTGTTGCGACCGCGGTCATGTGCACATGCTGGGATATCCAGGAGCAAGCAGAAGCTGACTGCTGGAAGCAGACTGCAGACTGCTGGAAGCAGGAGCACTTGCTGGCGCAGCAGCATAAGCAGGCGCTAGTCAGCAGCATCCACGCAGGCTGAGGCGTGGGGCGGCCTGTTTCCTTCACTCTTGCTGGACTTGGCTGTCCCCTCCTCTTCTGCCTGCAGTACTGGAACTTGTGGGGCAAGTGGAAGAGCGTCTGCAACAAGAAGTACTCGACACCTGCCCAGGTATGGGGACAGCACCTGCTAATTGCACTCGGTTGCGCAACAGCCAGGCAGGGGCCCGGAGCACAGCGTGACAGCTTCTCATCATACTGCAGGACACAAACAAGTTTTACATCTTCAGGAACAACTGCAAGAAGGCAGGTCTCCCGCCCTCAGGTACCTATTGCCCTGTGTTTCATTTCGCTGATTCGTTGCTCGGTGGTTTTGTGGTCAAAAATGCTCGTGGCGTGAATGCTGCAGGCACCTTGAGCAACTGGAGCAAGCTGCCGTGCTGGGGCGCAGACCAGACGTACTACCAGGCGGCAAGACAGATTGGAGACTTGTATTCGATCAACATGGTGTGTGTGCGCAGATGTTTTCTTGCGAGGACTGGCGGCGGCATTTTGAGTTCATGCTCATGCCTGTGTGTGATGTTGCTTCTGTCTGCAGGAGCCAACCGCGGAAGAGTTGGAGGGCTTCTGGTGGCTTTTCAAACTGCAGAAGAACCTCAAGTATCGCACACGCGCCCAGGTGGGTGGCCAACTCTGTTGTGTCTGCCCTCTAAAACTGGTCAACAGCTCTTTTGCGTCCACTGCTTGGAAGCCATCCCTGCTCGCAAACCAACCTCATGTGTGGTGGCTTGTGCATTCGTTTCAATCAGGACAACAAGGCATTCTTGGAGTTCCGCAAAAATATTTTCAAGTTCTTGCCCAACATTCCAATCAAGGACCCTGAGCAAAACATTGGCGGGCCAGGTGCAGCACGAATCCTGCATGCGACACCCGCTGTTGACACCTGATCTTCTGATGCGCGACTCTTTCACCCGTTGCCGCCTGCCACTCGCCCACTGCAGTCTTCCTTACGCTGCGGCTTGTGGGTGGCAAGACTCCCAGCCTGGGTCGCCTCGAAATCCGCCGGCGAAACGGCCGGTGGGGGACCATTTGCAGGCGTGGCTTTGGGGCGGTGGATGCCTCGGTAGCCTGCCGTCAGCTGGGTGAAGGCATGAACGGCACGGTGCTTAGAAGTGGGGCGTTTGGGCCCGGGAGCGGCGCCATATGGCTCAGCCAGGTGGCCTGCACCGGCAATGAGACCCGGCTGGAGGACTGTAGGAGCAGGGGATGGGGGCACGCGCCAAAGTGCAGCCACGCCATGGATGTAGCCATCAGGTGCAGGTCCTAAAGGTAAAGGTAAAGGTAAAGGTGGGGAAGAGCCTCCACAAGCTTCACTTCCCGGTTTTAACGTCTAGCTTTAGACCATTATTTGATCTGCCCGACGCGCCAAGTGCAGTACCCCCCACTAGTAGTGAATGGGTCCCGGGGAGGCCTGTGCCGAAGCCTTGGCGATTCTATTAGGCGTTCCCGAAGGAATTGGCTTGGATTGGCGCTGAGCCGGTCAGCTATGCCGCGTTTGTCCTCACAAAGTTTCGACATGGGAGGAATCGAACCTGTGCCCTCTCGGAGGGTTTAGACACTAGCTCCAGCGCCTTCAAAGAAGGCCTTTCTTAGCCGCGGCCTTATTTTTTTTTTTTTTTTTTTTGCTCCATGTTGCCGATGTCCGCGCGCGCGCGTATGTGTGTGTGTGTGTGTGTGTTTGATGAGGCGTGCGTGTACATCCTTCGTCCTTCTCCGTGAGTCCTGGAGAGCGTTTCCCCAGCCTTGCCCCTTCTCTCTCTGCCTTCCATTTCATCAGTCCCATGGACTGCTTTGTCCGGCACAAACATGCCAGCCCCTGCAATGATTCAAAACATTTACTCATGAGATTCCCACAGCTGTCACAATTCAATAATGACCCATGCATAGCGCTGCGCCCGGCGACGGCGCCAGCGGCGCTTGCGTACCAAACAGTACCGCCCAGCTTCGCCTCAGAAACCGACGTTGTGCGCACGCTCTTTTCACTCTACTCGTCTGGGCGGTCACTGCTGAGAGGTGCTCCGGGCCAGCGCCAAAGCCGCCAGTGCCAAGCCGCGGGCCGCGGGGCTCACCGCCAACGGCAGAGCGGAACACAGAACTTGCGAGTCCCTGTCGTAGCCGCAGGCGTGACGTGCCTGTGGGATCACGGCGGGAGCCTGGCCTGGGTTCCACCGGGGTGCCGCCGGTGTGCCGCCGCCACCGAGCCTTCAGACCGAACACCTACTGCTCACCATGCCATCTCATAGCACTGGGATGCCGTGGATTGCCATGGTGGTATTGCTGGTGGCATTGCTGCCCCTCGCTGCAGCTGGCATCAGCTATAGCTCGGTGAGCGGCAGTGGCATGGTGTGCAGGCTACAACATCTGCATGTGCAGCAGGGAGCAGAAGCACCCCCCTATGCCTGCTGCAGTACTGGAACTTGTGGGGCAAGTGGAAGAGCGCCTGCAACAAGAAGTACTCAACACCTGCCCAGGTATGGGAACAGCACCTGCTAATTGCACTCGGATGCGCAACAGCCAGGGCGGGGGCCCGGAGCACAACGTAACACCTTCTCATCATACTACAGGACACAAACAAGGTTTACATCTTCAGAAACAACTGCAAGAAGGCAGGTCTCCCGCCCTCAGGTACCTATTGCCCTGTGCTTCACTCGTTGAATTGCTGCTGGAAGTTTGTTCGCTCACACATGCTCGTGGCGTTCCAGAGTAGCGGAAGGGAGAATCGGGCTGGAGGGCTGGCTGACGAAGCGCTGGTGCTGCTATTTGGGACTTAAGGAGTTGGAATCCAGCAGTGCGGAACCCCAAAAAGCCTGAAAACGCCCACCCCGATTCTCTCTGACATCACTCTGCCACATGCAGGCACCTTGAGCGCCTGGAGCAAGCTGCCGTGCTGGGGTGCAGACCAGACGTACTACCAAGCCGCAAAAGTTATTGGAGAAAAGACGCAGAGCGGAATCGTGGCCCCCACGGTGCGTGTGGGCGCTTTAATGACTTTGATTTTGCACACAATTCTCACACGTCTACTACTGCTATGCACCCCTGTGATGCAGCTGGCTGAGTATAAGGGTTTTTTCTTTCTCCACAACTTAGAGAAGAATATTACGTATAGCAGCACCAAGCAGGTTGGTGGCAGGACGCTTGCCAGGCCTCTGCAAATGTTGCTGCCTGCTGCTGCTGTCTTTCTCATTCCGGCTCTGCAATGCTGCTGCAGGAGGAAGCAGCACTTCTTGATTTCATTGCAAATATTCGAGTATATCTTCCGCCTGGCGTGTGGTTCCAAGAGCCTGGTATGTGCAAGGCCACCATTTTTCCTGTTGTCAATGCCTTATCAGTGTGCATCCTTCCACCCTCACGCACACACTCACGCCTCTTGTCTCATTTTACCGCAGCCATTACGGTGCGCCTGCTGAATGGCAGCGATACTTCGTCCGGAAGATTGGAAGTGTGGCATAACGGCACGTGGGGAACTGTCTGCAAGACAGGATTCAACGCCACCGATGCTTCGGTCGCATGCGGGCAAATGCGGCTTGGCAAGAATGGCGTGGTTGCCGCCTCCAGGAGCGGCCCGGCGTTTGGGCCAGGAAAAGGCACGATATGGCTGTCGCAGGTCAACTGCAACGGCCGCGAGACACGGATTGAAGAGTGCTGGAACAGGGGGTGGGGCACCGCTCCCAACTGCACCCACGCCATGGATGTGGCCGTCGCTTGCGCACCTGGTAATGCACGCCATTCGCCCATGTTCTACGTCGCACAGTGTGCGCTGGCCATCCTCCCCCACCCCACCCACCACCCAATCCACCCCTTAACGCCCGCCCTGCAGATGTTACAGCGCGCCTGGTGAATGGCAGCAGCGCTTCATCCGGAAGATTAGAAGTGTGGCGTGGTGGCATTTGGGGAACTGTCTGCAGCACAGAATTCAACGCCACTGATGCTTCGGTCGCGTGCCGGCAGATGGGGTTTGCTAGGAATGGGACGATCGTCGCCTCCAGGAGCGGCCCGGCGTTTGGGCCAGGAAAAGGCACGATATGGCTGTCGCAGGTCAACTGCACTGGCCGGGAGACGCGGATTGAAGAGTGCTGGAACAGGGGGTGGGGCACCGCGCCCAACTGCACCCACGCCATGGATGTGGCCATCCGTTGTGCGCTCATCACGACTGGCCGGTTGTGAGTTTTGACTTGTTTGTTTGCTTCACTCTTTCTTGTTCTCCCAACTGCCCTCGCTATCCTTCACCGGATTGACCAGATTACCTGGACCTGCTCCTCCCATTCTGTATTTCATTTTCCAGGGCTGCCCCCCTAACTCTTAAGATCAGCTGACCTGCCGCCGCTGCATTGCTGCCTTTCCTTTCTCGATGCTTCTTCCCCAAAGAATGGGCCAGTCGGTCCACATTTTGCACGGATTGTCCAACATCTCCAGGGAAGGAACATGCAGGTCGAGTGGCATTTGACGTGTGTGATTCAGGTCCTCTGGATCGGGCCTTGCCCGCACACCCTCAAGCCCCGGGCATTGTGCAACGAAGGAGGAGGTTTTCAACCGTTGGAAAGGCGGAGAAAAGAAAGAGAGACAGGTTGGCAGCTGCCCAATCACTTCCGCGCCCTCTGAGAAGGAGAGAGCCTGCGCTCCCTTCACCCTCCCTGCTCATGCGTGGACATCGTGACTGCCATTTCTACTCGAGACATGACGCTCTGGACTGAAGCCCGCGTGCTCTTGGTTGTCGCTTCCCTAGGCCTCGTTAACTGTCAACAGAGCGAGTTGCCCGGCGATGCAAACAACTACCGTGAGCGGCAGCCGGGGCGGGCGCCTGTCCGCTACCGCCACGCCGCCCCCGTCCCCGCTGTCACAGTGCCGCTGTCCACCTCCTCTAAACGTGTCCACCTCCTCTAAACGTGGTGTCCAGCAAGGAGCTGTTGTACACCTGACCCCAGACCACCTGTACCAACCGCACACGCCTGACCTCACCATGCAGAGCAAGAGCTGCTAGCACAGCGTGATGCCATCACCAACTGGGACGACTTCTATGCCGCCAACAACTTCACGGGCTGGCAGGACGACCTCAGCGCTCCCTTTGCTCCTCAAGTGTGCCAGTGGAGTGGCGTGACCTGCGACTCCTTTGATGGATCGATAGAATCACTGTGAGTTCCACAGACGTGCCCGCAATCTGCGCTGGAGGGGCACGGTGGCAGCGGCAGTTGGCCAGGGGCCGTGTTTCGGAGGCTTAGCTTTGATTCGTGAACTGCGCTTGCGTGCAGAGACCTGCGGTGCACCAAAAATGGCACCGATGATGGCAACTACTGTACTGTCCAAGCTGAGGGCACCTTGGCGCCTGAGCTAGCAGGCATACCGTAAGCGGCACCTGCGCCTGCACATTTGGGACGCAGCACTGCGAGAGACATGCTTTGGTGCAGTGCTGTGGGTTCTGCCCAAGTGTTGAGCTGCTGCTCTGTTCACAATCACTACAGGACCCTTCGTAACGTGTTCCTGAACGGCCATCTGTTTTCTGGTGAACTGGCTGCCTGAGTCAGGCTTGGGAGAATGTTTGCTAGTGTTGCCTGTTGCTGGATGGCAAGACGTCTTGCTAATTGCGTGACCTTTGCTCTGCAGGCCCGTTGCCTGAAGCATGGGGCGAGCGTGGAAAGCTCAGCAAGCTTTCAACTCTGTAAGCAAGTGCTGGCGCGTCTCCCCATCTGCACCCTGCTCTGGAGCTGCCCGTTTCACAGCAGCGCATTGTACGTCCAACATGTGCGGTGCTCAATGCAGGCTTCTGAGCAACAACATGCTGAATGGAACCTTGCCAGCATCCTGGGGCAGTGAAGGTTCCCTCAGCGACCTGCAAAACTTGTGAGCTGCCTGGGGAGCTGCCTGGTGCATGAAAGGGAGGGACGGATGCACCTGGCTGGAGGTGATCACGTATCTGACCATCTATTGTTTGTGTTGCTGCTGTATACAGGAAACTGAGCTTCAACCAGCTCTCAGGTACGCAATGATTCAAGACTTTTGCTCGATATGGCTTGTGCAGCTGGGTGTATTCAGCACATCTGACAGGTTGCGACCCTGCTCAACCTCTGTTGCTTGCGGCTGTTGGCAGGCAATCTACCGGCCTCATGGGGCGACGCTGGCGCGCTGCCTTCGGTGTCGCAGCTGTATCTGGACTATAACATGCTGTCGGGCAACTTACCAGCCACCTGGGGCAGCGAGGGCGCCTTCCCCAAGCTCAAAGCACTGTAAGCTGGGGGGTATGGGTGCATACACAGCGCTGTGGGCTGCCCAACCAAGCCAACATTCCTGTGCAGCGTCAAACTCCAGCCGTGGTTTTGCCATTGCAGGTACATGGGCACAAATGCTATTTCAGGTGAATGGCCCTCTTGCCAAGCAATATGTCATGTGCAAATACTTGCCACTGCGGCGTCGATTCCTGCTTTACTGCAATTGGCCGCCCCACGCTGCTGCAGGCATCCTGCCACCATCTTGGGGGAGCCCTTCAGCATTTCCGGCCCTAACTGACCTGTGCGTTCACAGTACCTAGCTCTACTTCCCGTTTTGTACGTATGCTCTCTTCTGACGTTATTGTCGGTCTTCCTGGGTGCAGGAACCTGATGTCCAACTCCTTGGCTGGTGGGTGGTTTGGTCGCAGCGAGTTGTACTTCATTAGCAGCATGCGTCACACCCCTGTTTTTGATGCCATTCCATCTGGTGGACATTGAAGCGGTGTCGTATCTAGCCGTGCAGGGACTTTGCCGCCCGACTGGGGCAGTAAGGAGGGTTATCAAAAACTTTTTATCCTGTGAGCATGGAGTGGTCTGCATGCATATATTTCCCTGTGTGTTGGTTGTTTCTCACCTGCTTGCTTCCCTGCTTACTGTAGGGACCTGGCTCTGAACCAACTCACTGGTGAGTGCCCAACTGCCAACTCATGCGCTGGCTGCTGCTGGTGGCAGACAAGTACTTTTCAATCAGTGTGGCTCTGGTTGCTGCAGCCGATTACAGCATGCCGTTTTTGTGCAGGCACCTTGCCAGCTGTGTGGGGCGAGCCTGGCGCTTTTCCCGAACTGAGCAGCCTGTAAGTTGGCGGCCTTTGGACCCATATTCCCCAGCTGAGCTCCTTCTCACGTTTCCAATTGTCCCAGAAATCTCACCGCACCCCCCAACTCGCTATCCTGCCATGCAGATCGTTGAGTAACAACCTGCTGAGTGGTAGGCATGCTTGTTTGGCTATATTTTGTTTGCCAGTATCCTCGTGGAGCCAAGTATTGCCTGGTGAATTGTGTTGCAGGCAGCATCCCGGCAACCTGGGGCAATGAGACGGCTTTCCCCAAACTTAATGCTTCGTGAGTCCAGCATGATGGCATAGCCTTAATAGTGCGCCCAAACTCGTTCGCCCCATTGTTTCCATTCCCCAATAATTCCCTTCTCGGTGCAGGGGGCTTGGCAACAATCCAAAGCTGTGCGGCTCTGTGCCCTCCAACTTGTATTCGGCCGTGAGTTGTGCAGCTGGTGTGCAGTTGTGACTTCCAACAGCGGGGTGACCTTTAGCCTGTATTACAGCCATACATATCTGCATAGACAGTGATTCTGGTTCCCCGCGGCTGATGTTGCAGGTGTGCGCACCATTGCCATTTGGCACCGACTGCGTTGGGACAGACCTTCCCGCATGCACTGCCTCCTTCCCCTCGGCCACAATGGCAGATGGTGGGTCTCTGCTTCAAGGGACTCTAGCATGCTTCCCGCACTGCAAACTATTGGGAGATGATAGAGGTTTTGTGTCATGTGCAGTGTCTGCACTGTTGGCCCAGAAGAACGCAATCAAGAACTGGGAGCAGGTCACAGCCAGCCTTGATTTGGTTGGTTGGGTCGAATCTGTTCCAGTTTGTGAATGGAGCGGTGTTGGCTGCACAGACAATGGCAGCATCATCACTGTGTGAGCCATGCACATGGTGCAACTCCCTGTCGGCGTTGCGCTTGGTTGCTGGGTTAAACCGGACCCCGCCATTGACCCACGATTATGCTGAACCACATGGTGAATGCAGTGATTTGACTTGCCCTACTGAAGAGGACGTGCAGCTGGGTGCAGCTCCTCCTTGTGGGGCACGGGCTCAGGGCACCCTGGCACCAGAGCTGGCAAGCATCAAGTGAGATACAACTGCTCCGCTGTTGCTGGCAAGCATTGCATGTGCGCCTGCGCCTGGCCTCAGTACTCAAGCCTGTGAGTTGAAATCGTGCGCGGCTCGTGCGCTGCAGGACTCTACAAACATTGAATCTAAACAACTTGGGCCTCTCAGGTGCGCAACGTGCACTTCCACCACTGGTGGAAGTTCGCTCGTGCATTGCGATGTTGCTGACCCTTAAGCTAATGCTGCAGGGGCACTGCCAGCCGCATGGGCAAAGGCGGGCACATTTGAGAACCTGAACTCTCTGTGAGTGAGCTGCGGCAAGCTGGAATGCGTACCTGCCTGTGTCCTGGGCCTATGTGCGGCAGCTGACATTGAAACTGCCTGTCCCACGCAGTTACCTGGACGGGAACAATCTGACAGGTGAGCATCCTGCTGGAACTGGGCAGTGTTTGTTGTTAGGTCTCGTCACCAATTATTTTGCGGAGTACTGCCTGCTCTTGATACAGGGACCTTGCCTGATGCCTGGTCCAACAAAGGGGCGTTCCCTCGACTGCAAGCCATGTACGCGCAGGATTTACTTGCTTGAGCCTTGCGGCGAGCATGTGTGCTTTACTAGATTGAGCTTCTTTCTAGGTTCCATGCTGCCCAACTGCTGCTGCTGCTACCTACGCCTGACATGTGCACCTGTGATGCCGCAGGTCGCTGGCCAACAACTTCTTCAATGGTGAGGCTCAGGCGTTTTATGCTCATAGCCACACTTTGCTCCACTTGCATTTGCATCCACCAAATATACCTGGGACTGTTTGCCTGCCATTTTGATACAGGCACGTTGCCCACAAGCTGGGGCGTCTCGCCAGCCCTCCCTGTGGCAAACTACATGTAAGGCTGCTGTGCTACTGCTGCCGACCCTTGTCATGGCTGTGGGTGGGCCTGCCAAGATAAACGCAACAGGCAGCGTTACCGATGCACATGCCCTAGTTTTGCGCCGGTCCCATGCTGTACAGCTACCTTGTTGGCAACAAGCTCACTGGGCCACTTCCTGCTACTTGGGGCAATCCTGGCGCCCTCCCGTTCCTGAAATACATGTGAGCACGTTTCAGCCTTGCATTTCGCTGTGTTTCTTGGCCTGCGAACACGGCGGCATGCTAAGCATCGCCGCATTGCTTCTAAGTCTAAGTATGTTCTCATGTCTGGCTTGCTGCTGCAGGGATCTTAGCAACAACACTTTCAACGGTATGTAGCATTGGAGCTGCGCGTATCATCATCTGGGGAGGTATCCTGTGCGGTTCATTTGCTGTAAAGCGTTGTGTTTGTTTGCAGGCCCGCTGCCCGAGGCGTGGGGCCAGAACGGCTCCTTTTCTCAAATGACTGAGATGTGAGCTACACCAAAGAATAAGCATTTTGTTCATGCACCCTTCTAGCTGTTTTATGGGCAGCATGCTGGCTGGCTGGCTGGGCCCTTAGCTGCCGTTACAAGCTGTGCATGCTCGCTTGCTGAGCCCATGCATTGGTTGTGTGTTTCCTTGCTTTTGCAGGCATATTGCCAACAGCAAACTCGCTGGTAGGTAACCAGCAGGATTGGGGTCCCAAAACTGGTGTGTGCATGGGTTAGCTGGTAGCAGATCGAGGGGTGGGTTGTTTGATATCTGCTGCTGCTAAGACTGACCTGCTCCTGCTGGCCTGTGCAGGTCCGCTGCCAGATGCCTGGGGCACGCCGGGTGCCTTCCCCAAGCTTATCTATTTGTGAGTGTTGTATGCAACCGATGCAGCTTTTACGTTGCCCTTCTCACTCTGGTTCCGCTGATGTGTGATGTGTGCAGGAGCCTAGAAGATAACAGCCTCACTGGCGAGTCCTTGCCGCAGCCTAGCTCGCATGCCGATCGCTGTTTCGTCTGCCATTCCTGCCCGTGTGCTCCACACCTGTGTTCTCTTTCTACTGCAGGCAGCATTCCTCTTGCCTGGAATACTACTGCGTCCCTTCCATCGCTTCAAGACCTGTGAGTCTGCCGGGCCTGCTGCCTGCTTCAGAACAGCAAATCAAACACTGCTGTGTTCTAGGACATTGCATTTTTTTGCTCCTTGCAGAATCGTCACTGGCAACACTGACCTATGTGGCAGTGTACCCTACACGATGCTGGAGCCGGTGAGGCAACTGGGTTGGAGCACGTCTGAGTTGCCCACCTCTCAATAATCAATCCTGCGTGTTATGGCCTGGCCGCTTGCTTGCAGGTGTGTAAGCCCGAGTTGTCGCAGTGTGTGAACAATGAACAGATTCCGTGTGCCACGCCGCCATCACCCCCTCCCTCTCCCACCGACTCCTCATCTTCCTCTACACCCATCGGTGCCATTGTGGGCGGTGTTGTGGGCGGCTTCGGTGAGACCTGAGTGGCTGCGATCCGGTTTGGCTGAGCAACGACATGTCCGCTATTCCGCAATATCTACATAGATTCAATTGGGTTGATTTGCTCAGCTCCACTCGACTCTCTGTTTCTGCAGCCCTGGCAGCCATCCTGGCATTCCTGGCCTTCCGCCCACGCAAGGGCTGGCTGAGGCAGCGGGCGACTGTGGGCAGCAGCGACAACCTCGACTCGGGGGGCAGCAAGCTGCCACCACACACCAACATTGTGGTTGAAGGCGGCGATGATGACGACCACGACCTTGACAGCAAGGGAATGCCGCTGGTGCCGCCAGTGGACCCCACTGCCTTCTCCGCGCTGCCTGTCGGGTCACGGGATGAGCGGGCAGAGAGCAATCTGCCGTTCAGCTATGTCACCACGGCTGGGTATGCCAAGCCGATGTTTATCCCAGACGCCAGCTCTGGCGCGCCATCCACTGGCCGCACCCCATCTGGGGTGTTGCCCAGCAACCTGTCTGACAGGTACTGCACTGCCCTGGGTGCCCGGCTGTTTGGCTGCCCCAGCCTGCAGAATTCAGGCACTCCTCATTCCTGTTGAGTGTGGTGAAGGCCAAAAAGTCCCCTTCCATGTGCCGCTGCTCATGCAGCCTCCACTCGCTGGAGACCGACCCCATGCTCACCTTCATCTCGTCCCGGCTGTCCACCATCCGACGCAACGCTGGGGGCCTGTCCCCCACCTCATCCAGCGGCCTTACCAGCATGTCTGGGCCACTGCCTGCTGAGGTGCAGCAGTGGGAGGTTCAGTGGGAGAACATTGTGTTGGAGCGCCCCATTGGCAGGGGCTCCTTCGGCAAGGTGTACCTGGCCAACTGGAATGCGACGCCCGTGGCTGTCAAAATTCTGATCAACGCAGGTGCGTGGCTGGAAGCTGGTTCCAAGCAGCATTCACTTTGTATGCGTATTTAATGACGTGGCCCTGCCATTTGTAGATGGCGTCGAGCAGACGCCCGACCTGGAGCTGCCGGACGAGGTGATGAAGTCGCTGCAGGAAGAAGCTGTGGTAATGTCGAGGATGCGCCATCCTCATCTCGTTTCGTTCATGGTGAGACCCTGAGCATCCGCTGGGCTAGAGCAGCAACAGTCTCCGGCTTTCCTGCCAGTTGCTCTGGGCAGGATCATAACACGGTGTAATCCTCCCTACATAGACCTTTACTGCATAGCAGCAGCTAGCTTTTCACAAGGTGCATGTAATGTGCTACTGCTGTGCAGGGTCTGTGCACCCTGCCCCCTTGCATCCTCACAGGCAAGTGTCGAAAGCTTGGCTGCCGCCTGCCATTCTGCCGCCTGCCACAGCATGTGTTGGCCAGGCCTGCTGGGTTCCTGGGATGCAATTCTCACTTCTGTCCCGCCTGGTCGCCTCCCTGCCTGCAGAGTACTGCAGCCGCGGCTCCCTGTACGATGTGCTGCGACAGGCCTCATGGCGCCCAGAATGCGCAGCAGAGCTGACATGGCAGCTGCGGCTCAGCATGGCATTTGATGCGGCGCGTGGCCTGTTGTACCTTCACCTGCGTACGCCACCCATCATTCACCGGGATGTCAAGAGCCCCAACATGCTGGTGGATCGCAACTGGAACGTCAAGGTACGGTTTTCTTTCATCGATGGATGCAATGTAGCATGGTCGAGCAACGGTGCGGTTGTCACCCTCCCTGCTCCAGGTGTGCGACTTTAACCTCTCCGAAATACTCCGGCACCAGCCTGCCGTGGTGCCCATGGGCGGCGATGCCACCAACCCCACCTGGCTGGCGCCAGAGGTCCTCAGCGGCGAGCGGGCCACGGCGGCATCCGATGTCTACTCATTTGGGCTTGTTCTGTGGGAGCTGCTTGTTTGGAAGCTGCCATGGGCACGCCAGCCGCCTTACCAGGTGACGTGGTTCTTGGTATAGAGGGCAGGTTGTTGGGGACATGTTCTGCGGACAGACGTGGCACAGTTGCCCTGGTGAACCAACACCGCCCTCCTGCTTGCAGGTGCGGCGCGCGGTGCTGGATGGGAATCGGCCAGAGATCCCGCCACGCGATTCGCTGCCAGGCCCCGACAACGACAAGTTTATGCAGCTGGATGCCTACTGCCAGCTGTTGAGGTGCGCGGAGCTGGTGTGGCGCAAGTGGGCAGCGTTTGCTTGCGTGCACGTGTTTGAACTGTTGCCCAATCTGCTCATTGGCAGAGCCGCTGTTGCCTGGCTTGCAGAGACTGTTGGGCGCACAACCCCGCAGACCGCCCCGCTTTTGCCGACATTGTCCCCCGCATCAGCGCCATGATGGACCTGGCCTCTCCAGTCGCCAGCATCGAGCGCTGAGCTGCCAAGGTGCTCACTTCCCCTCCTACTGTTACTTTTCATTTACTGGCTTGGTGCTGTTCAGTGCAAATGGACCAAGGACATTGATGTAAACCACACGGTATCGAACGAACAGAATGATGAACCGCTGGCAGGCCCAGTAGCTACAAGTTAGGGGCGTGAAGAGGATACTCCGCAGGCGGGTAGGTGGGGCGCTGATGACTGCTTCCTCCGACTCCATTGCTGCCTTGCAACCCTCCCTCAGCAGATTTGGCCCTGCTGCATGTGTTTGCTGCTTGCTCTGTTGCTTGCCCCTGCGCGCCTGCATCCAGGGACCTATTCCTTTCCAGACAGAGGGCCTGGAGCGGCTGCTGACCGCCGGCGGCGGCCTCATCGCAGCGCTGGCGGAGGCGGAGGGCCACGCCTCGGGGCGGGCCGCCACCGCGCTGGAGCAGCGCAGCGGCCTGATGGGTCCAGCCGCCCAAGCCGCTCAGCTTTCTGTGCTCGCGTGCCTTGAAAAAATGGTGCCATGCACCACCGGCCTGGCCGCCGCGCTGCCGGAGCAGGGCGTGGCGGAGATTGTGGCGGTGGGCCCCAAGGGCCGCTTTGTGCGGTGCCAGGAGGTGCGTACCCGCAAGCACACGGCGCCCGGCGCCACCAAGCCTGCGGCCCATACCGGCGCCGGGTTGTTCGCCGTGTGTGACGCGCTGCTGGCCGCGCAGTTCCCGCACGGCCGCGGTGGCCTGCAGCAGGAGCTGTGCGTGGCCCTGGGCATGGTGCAGGGCACTCAGCCGCCGCTGCTGGTGCTCCTGGCGCAGCCGGTGGCAGGGGCGGCTGGGGCGGGGGCGGGGGCGGAGGCGGCGCGGGAGGCGGCGCAGGCGGCGGCGCGGGAGGCGGCAGGCGCGGCGCTGGCAAAGGTGCCGGCGGCGGTGGGGGGCCTGGAGCTGTACAAGCTGTGAGCACATCATTACCCCCTCCCCAGCAGTGTAGTTCCATGCTTGCACCCCATCTTGCCCTACATCCTTCCAAGTGGCAGCATCCTGGGAGTCTGCTGCCTTCAGATAAGGCCTTGCTATCAGTGTGTTTCCAAGGCCACAAACCTTTCGGTACAAAAGTTCCATCTTGCCACAAACCCTTCCAGCCTCAGTACCAGTTTGCCGTACAAAGTTCCCATGCTTGCCATTCTCTTATTGCGGCACTAAATTGCCAGTCTCGAGGCACTTTGCAGGCAAGCTCTTGCAAAACTCCATTCGGCCCATCCATTCTTGAACCCATCTTGCTGTACATCGTTCCAGCATCTTGAGTCTTCAAAATTTGTCTCTCCGTCAGTTTCCCGTAAGGAAGCCTTCCGTACAAAGTTCCATCTTGCCACAGGCCCCTTCCAGACTCAGTACCAGTTTGCCATACAATTTTCCTTGCCAGCCTCGCACTTTTGCAAAGTTTCATGCCAGGGCAACTCACACGGCTCCCTCTGTGCCCCCTCCCAATACCCACGCCGTACGCTGGCCACTCACTCCCCCTTGCATCCTGTTCATTCTTGCATCTATGGGCCAGCACAAATTACAACATTCCATGCATGCAAAAGACAATCCACCAGCCCATGTAACTTGTATAGCGGCACAAGCAGGCGCCCGCCAGCGGGCTTCTGCATAGTCATCGTCAGGCGTTCAACTCTTTTCAGCATGGGCCGGCAGCAAACAGTTACAACATTGCAAGCATTTCCAAGGAGAATCACCAGCTGGTGAAGCATGCGCAGCAAGCAGGAGGTGGCCGCCAGAGCGCGGGATGGCGCCGCTGGCGCCGCCGCCGCGCCAAATGAGCGCCTCACACCGCCCGGCCGCTCTCGACGCTCTGCTTGATCTTTGTGATCGCCTTGCTCGGGGAGAGGCCCTTCGGACATACCACGCTGCAATTGCCAATGGTGTGGCACCTGCGAGAACAGCGGGGCGGGGGAGATGGGCACAGGCGCCGCCGAGCGAGTGCCGGGCGGCGCCCTCACAACACCCTCGCAACTCCACCCACCGGTACAACTTCCACTGGTCGTTCACGTTGCGCAGGCGCTCCTCGGTGAAGTCATCGCGGCTGTCGATGATCCACCTGCAGCCATGCGCCGGCGCCCGCCCGGTGGGTGCGGCCGCCCCGGAGCTGAAAGGCGCGGGCAGCGGCCCGACGTCCCACCTGTAGGCCGCCAGCAGCACCGCGGGCCCCAGGTACTTGTCCGAGTTCCACCAGTAGGAGGGGCAGGAGGTGGAGCAGCAGGCGCACAGGATGCACTCGTACAGGCCGTCCAGCTTGGCGCGGTCCTCCTTGGTCTGCAAAAACTCCTTGCCGTCGCTGCGAAACAGAAAACCATGGCACGTCAGTTGGGAATAGGAAACCCCATGGCACGCCACCCCCGGCTCACGGCTTGGGCTTCGTGGTCTGCAGGTAGGGCTGGATGTGCTTGTACTGCGCGTAGAAGTTGGCCATGTCCACCACCTGGCAAGGGGGAAAGGGCAGCAGGATGTCAGGCAAGGCCGCTGCCGCTGCCGTTGAGCCAGCCGCCACCCACTCACCAGATCCTTCACCACAAACATGTGCGGCAGCGGCGCGATGCGTGACACCTTGCTGGCATCGCGGTCCACCTGCAGCACGCGGGGCAGGACGGGGTGATGGCAATGGTACGGGAGACGCATTCGGCGCGAGCCTGCTGGTCCTCGCACACTGCATCGCTGGCCCACAAACCCGCCACCAGCCCAGGCGTGCACCTTGGTGAGGCAGGCTAGGCCGTTGGTGCCGTCCATGTTCATGGCGCAGGAGCCGCAGATGCCCTCGCGGCACGACCGCCGCAGGCTCAGCGTCTGGTCCTGCTCATCCTTGATCTTCAGCAGCACGTCCAGCATCATGGGGCCGCACCTGCAGCGATCGAATGCCGGGTGGTTGGGGGCGGCAGGCGGCACGCAACTACGGCATCGCCGACACCGTGGGCTACGTTACGTATCGCAGTGCTGTGCATGCCGCGATGATGTTGCGTCCCCCTCAATGCAGGCGCCACTCACGCGTTGATGTCCACCTTGTAGGAATCGTACTTGGGCGCCTGTCCATCATCTGGGTTCCTGCAGCAGCAGCACGCAAAGCAGGCAGTAAACGCCCGCCCACCCACCATCCCGCTTGTCATCCCGCCCGCCCAGACCCCACACCCACGGGCGGATCGCTAGGCCTCCTCAGCTCGCTGCTGATCGTTCCGGGGAGCCGGCCCAGCGCACCAACGGTACACCAGGAACTCCTTCTCCACCACAGCCTTGCCGCCGGCCGCCGCGCCAGGAGCTGCCTGGGTGGCGCTACCCCGCGCCAGCTGCTGCACCTCTGGCGTCAGCAGCTGGCTGCTGCGCTGCAGACCCCGTCGCAGGGCCTGCATACTGGCGGGTTTGGGCGCCCTGCTCGGCACTGCCGACAACCCTTGACACAGGGCCTCCGGTGCAGGCTAGGGCATCAACCACGTAAACCCGAGTTACGACAGGCGGTCATGGGGCCGCTATGTGCATTGCGCTGGTGGCTTCTGCTGAGCTGGCCTCCCGCCCCGCACCCGCATCCCCATATTCAGCAAGAAACACACTTCTACCAGACAGGCCTGTCCATGCATTATACGCTGCAAGCCTTCGTCGTTTGCGGCACCACGACACGCCTCCACCTGCGCAAACTCTGTCGACATGCTCTGCAGTGCACGGCCCAGCGCGCTGCCCAAACTGCAGCAGGCAACCAGCCCGCATTGGGCCGTGCTTCAGCCCTCTTCCCATGCTGGCCCCCCGCGCCGGCTCGCCGCCGCCGCCGCCCCTCGACGCACCGGTCGCCGCCGGCTCGGGGCACGCGCTCGTGCCCAAGCAGAATATCAGGCAAGGCCTTTTTGTTTTCTGTGTGAGCACTTCGACATGTGCATGCTTGACGGATTGGTGCGTTCGTCTGCCCCGCAGGACCTGCTGAGCACGCTGCAAACGCTGGGCGACGATGAGCTGGCAGAGTGGGCGGCGCAGCACCGCCAGCGCCTCACCCTCCCCTTTCTGGGCTGGCTCAGCGATGAGGAGCTGGCTGCCTCCTCCGCCGACCCCGACCAGCAGCAGCGACTTTGGGAGCTGGGCAGCAAGCTGATGGCACTGCGCGAGGGGCTCTCGCCGGTGGGCAACGAGGTGCTGCAGGCAGAGCTGCGCGCCGCCGCACTTCGGTGCAGCTGCAGCGGATCAATGGACGACGGCGATGATGACAGCGGCGACGAGGAGGAGGGGAATGCAGGCAGCACTGCCGGCGCAGGCGAGGATGCGCAGCGGCAGCAGCAGCAGGCGGCACTGGCAAGCCCCGCGTTCAGCTCTGCGGTGCAGCAGATTGCCGCATTGGGGCTCAGCCCCGAGGGGATGGTGCTGTTCCAGCAGCAGGCCGCGGCGCTAGCGGCGGTGGTAGGCGTCTCGCGGGCGCGTTCCCTGACCGAGGTCGTTGGTCGGGCCAAGGTGCAGTCCCAGCGACAGCTGCACAGCATGGCCGAAGCTGATGCTGCGGTGAGCCGTGTTGGCCTTGTTGGCCAGCCTGCTCCAACACGTGGCCTGTCGCTGTGAGGCAGCCAGAGCGTTGCATGAACGACGGCAAAACCTCCCCACCTGCTCAACCCCTCCCTTCACTCTTCTTCTTGCTGCGGACTTCTGGCCAGCACTGCAAGCCGGCTCGTGGCCTGGTTGCCAGCGACTGTGTCGCTGCTGAGGCAGACCTTGACCCGCTGATTCCTGCTTGCAGGTACGGATTCTGGATGTGCTGCTGAGCGTGCCGGAGCGAGTGGAGCGTGCAGCCTTGCTGCCAGATGCCTTCACGCCTTCTGCCAGCCGTGCAGGTGAGCGGAAAGCCAGAGGAGGGCACGTGGCAGGAAGTGGGCACGCTTGCTCGGGGGTCTGCATTCTGCCACGAAGCTGCATGCTGCTGCCATCCTTGGGAGCTGATGCTGGCCCTCTCCATGCATTGATCTGCCCAACTCCTCTCACAGATGTGGATGATGATGCAGCCTACTTTTCGCCGGATGAGGATCAGGTGTACACCACCCCGCTGCGCCTCCTGCACGCCATCGACCTCTACCTGGCGCGCCTGCGCGGCAGCAGCACTCCAGCAGGGCAGCATGTTCCAGCACTAGTCAGTGGCGGGCTGGGCCTCTCGCTTGCACAGCTAAAGGTGCGCTCGTCATGCGCATGCGCACTGGCAATGAGTTGAGGGGCGCTCCACCCACCCATCGAACCATATATTGCAGCCCCTCACTGTCTGCTGCTCTGCAGGCTGTGCTGCTTGAGCTACGGGAGGACGTTGAGGCATATGCACTGGGCGGCGAAGGCGACTCTTGCTGATGCAGTGCGTCGCTGCTGGATTTCTCACAGATGGACAAAAATAGCAGTTTGTGCAAGGATAGCAGTTGCAATGCGCAAACATATCAATTCGGGTCAAACAACACTGCTGTGATGAGACAGGTGATTAGAGAGCTTATGGAGCGGGGCAGCTGGGGATGTGACAGATTCACAGAAATAGATTAGGCAGGGAGGGGAGGGGCGGGAGGCACGTGAACCCTCAGCACGCCAACCAGAATAGCAGACAAGATGATTTCTGCCTTGACAAGTACAGATGCAAGGGAAAGGTGCTCAGGTTTAAATGCCACAGCCACATACAGCAGAAGCAGAATGGAAAAGGTAAGCAAAAGTACGATTGGCAACAGCAACAGCACAATTGCAGTGGCCAGGAGCAGGAACAGCTGTGCTAGAAGCACGCCTGCTACGAGTGCACACATGGACACTTGTTGCAGCCAGGTTGACTCGGGGGCATAACGCACGCGCAATGCCTGCTGGTGGCCAAGGGACATAAACACAATTGAATTGATGATGTTGACGCAACGAGGCATATAATTTCGCCGCTCGCTCCACACACACACGCCGCTTGGTTGCCCTAAGATCACGGCGATGACGGTAAGCATCGACACAGTGCACGCATCCCATCGTAGGCGGCGCAGGCGCTCGGGGTGGGCGGCATTCAGCAGCCTGACGCCGACACTCGTCACCCGCGTGTGTGCCATGCTGCAGGAACGATGGGAGGCACATTAGCAAGCTGGATTCCGGAGACTGATGCATGTTTGGCATGGTCAGGACGGACGCGCGCAATGAACTCACTTGATGCTGTGCAAGCTGCTCATCGCTGCGAGTTGACTGCAGCAGGTGTCATCGAACTGGGTGCCGCTCACCCCAAGTTCACGCAAGCGCACCAGGTTCGACAGGTGGGCAAACTGGCCGGCAGGCATCTGCAGACCAAAGTTTTGCGTGGTTTCCATGGCAGGGTTTCCCTGCAAATCCAGGCATCAATCAGACGGCCGCAGATTGCAAACCTTGCTGGTGCCAAGACGCAGGCAAGTCAACTGCGTCAGCTCCCAGAGGAATGAAGCACTGCCGCTATCCAGCCTGACAAGCGACAGGTCCAGGGCGTGGAGGTTCTTGAAGTGCTCTAAGAATGTCAGCCCAGCAGCTGTGATGTTAGATCTGCCTGCCAGGTTCAGGCTCGTTAGCTGGCAAAGGGATGCCAGGTGCGCGGCGCCACCATCGCCCACAGGTTCATCCAGCTGGGGCTGCAACACAGCGTGCACGAACGATCAGAGATGGCACACGACAGAAGATGGAGCGTTACTATGGAGTAGCATCTCAGCAGCTCACCCTCCAGCAGGACAAGTCAAGGTCCCGCAATCCAGTCAATCCAGCCATGTGCTGCCAGCCATGGTCGGTCACCGCTACAGCCTCAGGAATCCGCAGCTGCAAGGGATATATGCAAGTGTAGCCACTTCCCTCACCCTGTTGCAATCAACTGCTACAATTCAGTGCTGCAACATTTGCTGCAGCGCCTGCTGCTGTTCCCTTCACCTGCGTGAGCGCCGTCAGTGCCGAAAACTTGCTGACGATTCCGTTGGTAACCTCTGTCCCACATAACAGATCGAGGGATTCCAGCTTGATCAAGGAATGCAAGTGTAAGTTGGTTAACCCATCTAGCCCATGCTTCCTTTTCACTGCAATTCGCAAGAATGCCACTGGCAGTTATTCACAACGCACAAACAAGCACATGATTGGTCCCGCAACCAAATGCAGCAAGATGCAGGTTTTGCTCACCCGACAGCTGCCGCATGCGGGGCAAGAGGGCAAGGGACTTGAGGGAGGGTGTAGCGGCACTGCAGCTTTCAACCTGCGAGTACGCAAAAGGTCTATATCAACGTGTGTCAAACAGATGCATGGCACCTGCTCTGCGCACGCATCTGCACTGCGCAGACGGGCGTCAACTGGCGACCCGCCCCTCACATGCAGCCTGTGCAGGTTTGTCTGTGCCGCGATGGCATTGTCAAGCTCCTCCGGCGTGGAGCCCAGGACCTCGACCAAAAAAAGCTCTGCAAGCTTGAGGCTATGCAGCCCAGTGAGAGAGGCTCCCTCCTTGAGGTTGCACACTCTGCACATCATGGAAGGCAAGTTCTGTGGGTGCACAGCTGGCAGGCGGGTTGATCAACTCAAGTGCAGACGGCGGCACCTGAGGTGGAGCGCGGTGAGGCGAGGGAGCGACTGAGTGATGCATTGCAGGGTCACATCTGTGAGATCCATGCGGAGAAGTGATAGCGATGAAAGATTGGGAAACAAACAAAGGCGCTGGTCGAGGCTCTGGGGTGTGGAACGAGTGCTGAGGGCTTGAGTGCTGAGCTGCACAGCTTGCCGCCACGTCCGGGACACCAGGTGCGCTGGTTGCAGGTCTGCTGGTTGGAGGTGCCGCAAAATGTGCAGCAGCACGTGCTCATCCAAGCAGCTGAACGCCCACGGCGCCGGCGGCAGCGGCGGGGGGCGGCGGGCTATCAAACACCCTGGCCCCTGCCGCTTGTCGTGCATTCGTATAGCCGCTAAAAGGTGAAGCGATGCTGTGAGGCCGCCAGCAGAGTGCAGGCCCAGAAGAATTGCCCTATGGAGGTGTGTGCCCGCAAGGAGGGCGGCTCCACGATGTGGAAATTCAATTGAGCCAGAAGTCAAGATGCACAGATATCTTCAAGAGGAGGCTTTGGTGAGCAAGAGGAGGGGCAGGTGGAACCCTAGGGGCGAAGGGCAAACACAGAAAGGAGGCAAAGTGCTACGCCGTAAGTGCACAGCAATGCTGTGGTTTGATCTATTCTGCGGCCGAGGGCTTCAACTCAGGAACTCAGCAGTACAGGGCCGGTCCGCAGTGCACTGCGCTCTGGCGATAACATCTGTGACTTTCATCCTTCTCTCAATTGCCTGTCGTTTGGGCCATGTGATGGCCATGCTGACCTCGCTGCGTCGCCTTGCCAGCAGCAGCAGAGGCCTGCGCCAGGCTCGGCCTCTGTGCAGCGGCATAACGTACGGGGCCAGCGATGCAGACGTGGATGCGCTCATTGAGGAGAGCCTGGTGTGCCACCGCCACCTGCCGCCACTGCCGCCTGCTGCGCCTCTGCTGTGCGAGGTAGGGACCGCGCTGGCTGAACGCCATTGGCCAGCCGCTGTCGCAGGACAAGACCGCCCAGCGCAAGCGAGAGGACGAGTCGCCCTTCCGCCTGCTGACCACCCGACGAGAGGCGCTAGCGCTGTACCGCGAAATCTGGCGCATTTCTGCCCTGTTTGACTGGCCTGATGAGAAGGGGCGCCTCTGGTGCGAAGTGCGCAGTGGGCTTGAGTGATGCCAGTAACCAGGAATCAGTAAACGGCGCCAGCAGCTGCCCATGCGTTACACTCGGTGCATGGCATGGCTGCTGCAGGCGGGACGTGCTGCGGGAGAGTGCACGCCAGGAGTTTGAGGCGGCGCGATGTGAGGTTGACCCGGAAATAGTGAGTCGCAGTAGAGCTGGCTGACCTGTGTGACAAGGTCCGCCCCGCCTACCTTTCAGTCCCGCACCTTCTCTGTAACCTTCTCCATTCCTTGCCTCCACCTCAGGTCAACCGCCTGCTGGTGGTCGGGCGCGATGCGATGCACCAGGTGGCAGAAAGGTTCCTGGCCAAGCGGCGCAAGATGCTGGAGGACCAGGACGCGGCGTGGCGGGCAGCAGGGCAACCCCCGGCCTTTCCGCCCTCTGGTAGCTTTGACAGATGACGCCGCGATGCTCCAGTTCTGACCCCTTCATCAAATGCCAATCCCTACCCTTCAATTGTATTAGCTGTTCTTACACGTATGTTGTACAGGTACTTGCATCTGGCCGGGAGGTGCAGAACGAGGTGCACAGATGTTTGATGGCTGTCGTGGCATGTATGCATGAGTGGGCACGAGATCAAAGCACCCAATTAATCCAGAACGTAAGTGAGGGGAGTGCTGAGCGGTGCAGGGAGTAGCCTGCGTTTTTGGGGGCCGAAAAGAAGAGAGAGGGATGACCTTATGGGGCGGGCGCTCAGAGACGAACCACGCGCCACAAAGAGAATGCGGAACCAAAGCCACCGCCGCTTCAAAAGAATGGTGGGTAAGCGCGGCTGGTGGGGTAGCATGCATGGGTGTGGCATGATTCGTTGAGAGGGGGGGCTGGAAAATTGATGAGACAATGCAGCTCCCGGTTTGATGTGGGCAACTCATCAGGCTGGCTCAAAATACACGCTGCTTCGAGGCTCCGAGAGAGTGGGAAGAAGGGGTGTGTACTGGGGGGGCCGCACAATGATGGGGGGCACGCCTTCCCGAAAAGTGCGTCTTGTCTACGTACACGGCACCACACCAATGCTGCAGCCACAATGCGAGCCAAACCGGGCGCTCAGTGTTTGTATGCCGTTGGAATGGTGATTGGATTGCCGGCTGCTGCTGCCGTGGCCGCCTCCAAGCTCTCCAGCGCTGCTGGTCCGCCCTTTTCCAATGCCAGCACGGTGGCGATCTGCGGTTGGAATGGGCAGCACAAAATGCAGCGTCGGTCCAACGTCCGCCTCTGACTTCGAGCAAAGGCCGCTTCATTCATCAGGCAGCATGTTGCTCGCTGATTTTGTCAAGCTCCAGCTGCAGCGTCGCACCTGATACACATCTGGGTAGAAGGGGTAGGACTGCACAATGGCGCGTGCCTTCTGCAGCGGCGACAGAATGGTCTTGAACACGGTGCCAATGAACTCCATGCCTGCCAGATGCTCCTCCTGCAAGTTGGCCTTCAGCTCTGACGTGCACTCGTTCACCTGCGCATCATCAACAAACGAGTCAGGCAGCACACAAGGCCATCAACAGCAGTAACAGCTGAACTGCAAAGCGAAGCAGCTCATCAGCCGTGGGCGCACCTTGAGCGTCTCGCTGATCACACTTTGCAGCGCCATCATTCGGTCGGGGATGTTGACCATCTGCAGCTTGGCCAGGATGCCGCGACGCTCCTCCATCACCTTGGTCATGCGGCGCAGGAAGATGGCACGCAGGCTCACAATCTGTGCGCGCTGGTCGTGGCTGCAGTGGGGGGAGGCGGGACGAGAAGGAGGCGACAGGGACAAGATGATCTCAGTGCCAAATGGAACGACACCGCGACGCTGCTGTCCAGTCTGCCCGAGTAAACCTCAGTACAAGGCTGCCTACTGCAGCGCACTTTCTGCGACCCCGCTGTCAAACAAGCGCTGCATGCCGCACCTGAGCTGCAGGCTCTGCGTGACGGCAGCCCAGCGGGTGCGATCCTCTGCTGTCACGCCGCTGCGCCCGTCATCTAGCGTAGCCGCGATCAGCTTCTGCATGTTGGTCGGGTGCAGCACCGCCGTGTGCATGCATAGCTGTCCCGCCGAGTCCAGCACCTGGCACAGCGCATTCATGGCTGCCTGGTGCCGCGTGTCGTTGCTGTCGGGGCAGCCCTCAATCTGCGGCCAAGTGACAGGCGAGGCAGAGCACGTAGGTTCAACTGCGCACGCCGCGCAGCAATGCCTGCTCAAATGCGAACCCATGCTGGCCCCTCGCAAACAAACAATCCACACACCGCGGTGCCTCCCCACATTCGTCGGATTGGCTCGCACCTGTACCAGAATGTTCCCCAGCTCCCGCACCGTCTCCTTCCACCGCCCAATGACCACATCCGAGGGCATGCCCTTGACCGCCTTGATCTCCGACGTCGTCAGCGGCCCGGCAGTGGTGCCCAGCGTAAGTGCCCCAGCGCCACTCGCGCCACCAGTCAGTAACTTCTGGTTGCTGGATTGCAGGTAGTGATTGCCCAGGTCAAACACCTGCACCAGGTTGCAAGGCACAGGGGGAGCACATCAGCAAGCGTAGCAACTCCCCAGCTGCTACCAAACAGCTGCAGCCAACATGCACTCAGCATGAGGTTCACCAACAAACACGCTCCATGGGAACACATCGCGACACTGATTGTTTAAACTGCCACAGGAGGGCAGATATTGTGCGAGCCGCGCGTACCTGCTGCTCATCCTGCAGCATGCGGATATGCTCGTCGCGCAGCGCCAGCACCTTCTCCAGGATGGTGTTGCGGTTCTTGAGCGAGTTATTCTCAACCCGCAGCTTGCTCAGCTCCGAGCTCATGTCCTCCAGCTGCTCCCCCATGTCCTTCATCTTGGCTTTCTGCAGGCAGGAAGCGGAAGCCGTGTGGGACACACGTGTGCGCCCAGAGTGGGCTGTGCACGGGCCAAGGGTGTGCAGCCAGGCAGGGGGCTCCCGTTGAACATTCCATTCCAATCAATCAAACACCGATGCAGGCAAGTCCCAGTCCCTGATGGCAAGATCACAAGCTGCTGGCACGAGTGCGCGACTGCCAGCTGGCGCCGTCGCAGCCACCCACCTGGCGCTCTCGGAACCGTTTCTGTGCCCGCCGATTCTTCTCCTGCACTGCTGCTGCCCGCTGTTCCGCCGACTTCTTGCCGCCCCCCGCGTGCGCCCCGCCACTGCTGTCCCCAGAATCGTCGCCGCCGCCGCCGCCGCCGCCGCCGCCGCCCATCTGGTTCAGCCCGTCCGGGAGGACTATGCTGCTGAACAGGTTGGCCGAGGGTGGCGGAGCAGGGAAGCCACCAGGCATCGCGTTGCGGTAGGGGATTTGGGCTTGCATGAGGAGCGGGTCGCTTAGCGCCCCGGGTTGCGCCTGGCCGAAGTAATTCTGCACGGGAACGGCGGCCGGGAGGGCAGGGAGGGGGTGGAGAGGGCCCGGCAGGGCGAACCGGGGCAGGAACCTGCGCGCAGGTTTCCCGGCGCACCTGTAGGCCGTCTAGATCCAGTCCCCCAGCGTCTCCGGGCAGCCAGTTCATGTCCACGGCGCCCTCCGGCTGAAGGGCAGCCATTGCGGCGCAGCACCAAGGAGAGGCCTCTGGCAAGTCTGTCTGGCTGTGTGGCCCGTTGACAGTATGTTTTGGAGCCCAACACAACGAGTGATTTGCAGGAAGGAGCAGCGGGTATGACCTGATGATGTCACAGGGCAATAACCACAAAAGAAACGATCTTGGCAGCAGGTTCGCCGGGCCCATCTGGGTTCGGCCAGCGGCGCAGATGGGCTCAAGCCCGCCAGGAGAAACCTGCCTGCCGCCGCCGCGGCTGCCGCCACCCTTCCGCCGCTGCGGCTGCCGCCACCCTTCCGCCGCTGGAGTCCGGCCGTGTTTTCGCGCGCGCGCGCGCACACACACACACACATCAATGACAAAACATGGGTGGCGGCGCTTGTTCTGGGATATTCCCCTTTTCAAAGTTGGCCGCGGTCCACGCCGCCGCCTGCACGGAATCCATCTCTCCCGCTCCTGCTCCTGCCGAGGATGCCGCCACGCCCGTCTGCTCCTGGCCTGGCGTGGCTGCTGCCATGCCGGGAGACACTGCCAGGGCCGGCTGCCCAAATGTGCCGCCGCGGCTGCCGCCACCAAAGGGGCTGCCTGCCGGGGCTGCAAGCGCGCCGGCGGGGGCCTGGTGGCCAAACGGCGTGCTCCCAAATGCCGCCTGCCCAGCCGGCTGACGGAATGGGGTACTGGCAAAGCCAGTGGCGGGCTTGTGCTGGCCAGACACCGGCTTGCTGGCGTTCACGGCACCAAAGGCGCCGCCAAAGCCAAAGCCGCCACCTGCCACTGCTGCCGCTGGCTGCTGCTGCCCACCGCCGGCCAAAGCCGGCTGGTGCCCAAAGCCAGCAGCGGGCTGCACTAGCTGACCAAAGCCGCCTGTTGGTTGTGCTGCCTGCCCAAATCCTGCCTGACCAAAGGCAGCAACTGGCTGAGCAGGCTGCCCTGCAGGCTGGGAACCAAAGCCTTGCGTTGCTGGCTGCCCGCCAAACCCGCCGACGCTTGTGCTGAAGCCTCCGGGCACGGCCACTGCAGGCGCTGCATCCTGCAGCCCGCTGATGGTGGCAGAGGGCGGCTCAAGGTCTGGGCCGCCCAGGCTGGGTGGCTTGGATGCGCGCAGCAGCTGGTTGAACAGCTGCGCCCGTGCCTGCTCCGCCGCCTTGAACTCTGCTGCCAGCTGTGCGCCGGGCAGGCCGTGCTGTGCGGCCTGCATGTTGGCCCACCAAACTTCTTCGGGGCTGATGTCACCTGCGAGATCGTTGGGCGCCTCCCGCTCGTGCGCATAGCAGGTTAGCACCCAACGCGGCCGCTCATCCTGCAGGTCGGCCCGCGCCACCTCCCGCCATGACGTCTCCTGCTGCCTGTGGGCCGACCGGCACGCAACAGGCGAGCAATGTGGCGGGCCATTGCAGCGGCGGGAGAGCAGCGTGGGGCAAGCTGCAAACAGGCGCCTTTGCACCCTATCACTCCCTTGCTTTCCAGCAAGCAAGAGACCCAGCAAATCAGCTGGGTTGGCATGCTCGCCTGCCGCCTCGGCCAGCGCCTCGGCCGCCTTGCTGATAGCCAGCGCCTCGTCCGCCTTGCTGATAGCCGCCGCCGCCGGCCCCCTGGTATCCTCTTCCTTGCTGATAGCCTCCGCCACCTCCATAGTTGCGGTTGCCGCCTCCACCAGGACGGGGCTGACTGCCGCCCCACCCGCCACCGCCACCGCCGCCGCCGCCACCACCCTGCATCGCACAGGCGGTGCATACCCCGGTGTCAGGTGGCGTGCTGCTGCCTCCGAAAAGCATAAGCCAAGCCAAACCCTTGGTCTCAAGCCAAACCCTCAGCCTGGGAAGCGCGCCTGGTAATTACCACCCCCGCCCCCTCCTCCTCGCTGATAGTCGTTTCGACCCATCAAAATCAAATAAGCTGCTCTCCTCCGTTTGGCGCGGCTACAGGCTGGTTGGGGTACACCTGTCCTGCCGACGCACTTCGGCGAAAGCTGGGCTGCGCCTCTCGTCTGTTTGGTTGCAACCCTCATCGGCGTCTGCGCATGGTGCACCTCTGCCTGCGCCGGATTTGTTGGGAGCCCAACAACAGTTCGCGACAGCAGAGGTATGCGGCGCTGCTGGAGTGAACTGCTCTTGTCTTGCCCACGTGACTATATGCTAGGGTGCGCTCCGCATCGCCCAGCCCGTGCCCGCCTCCCCCTCTTGCCCCGCAGCCGGCGATAGGCGGCAGACGCCGCACTCCCGTTGGACACTTTCACTGGGGACGTGGCAAGCAAACTTGACAGCAGTCATTGGGCCGGCCTTCATGCCTCCCAGGCTGTTCCTCAATGTCAACGCCAGCGTGCAGAGCTTCCGCCCAGGAGGCGCTGGCGGGGGCAGCGGTGCGAGCGTCGATGACGACGCCAGCCGGACGCTGCAGGCACCCTCCATCGAGATTGGGCCCAGTGGCACGCTGAAGCTGTTCAAATCCTTCCAGGCCTTTGAGTTCAACCCTCTGGGCATGACGCGCAACATGACTGCACCGTTAGCCACGGGCGCCGCGGCGATGCAGACGTCATACAAGGTGCGACTTGGTGTTAGACAAAGGTGCTGCTGCCCAGTAGGATGCACATTGTTATACCATTGGCATGCTTGTGGTGCCCCTGCATGCCCTGCCTGTGCCCCGCCCACTTTGGACAGCAGCGCCATGCGTGCAGATTTCAGAGCATGACGTGCGCATTGTGCGCACGCTGGGCAGCGGCGCCAGCGGCGTGGTGCAGAAGGCCTTTCTGCCACGCGAGTCTCGCTTCGTGGCGGTGAAGAAGATCAGCGTGCTGGAACGGGACAAGCGCCACCAGCTGATGAACGACATCAAGGCGCTGTGCAACGCCCCGGTCATGGATGGCCTCATCCGCTTCTTTGGCGCCTACCACTCTGCCGACCGCGGCCAGATTGCGGTGGTGCTGGAGTACATGGATGGCGGCAGCTTGGCGGACGTGGTGCAGCGGGTGCAGCGCATCCCGGAGCCCGTGCTGGCGGGGATCACCGCCCGCATCCTGCCCGCCCTTGCCTACATGCACTCACGACACATGGTGCACCGCGACATTAAGCCCGCCAACATCCTCATGTCCACCGACGGCCAGCCCAAGGTGTCCGACTTCGGCATCAGCGCGTTCATGGACAACACCATTGCGCAGGTAGGGGTGGTGGTGGCGGGGCTTGAAGCGGTGGGGCAAGGGGCGAATGTGCCCCGTCCTCCCTGGTGCATCAGTCTCAATGCCGCACGATTGCCTTCTGCCGATACACACCCACCAGCACCTGCGCATGCCTCCCTGCCTCAGTGTCACACGTTTCTGGGCACGGTGACCTATATGAGCCCGGAGCGCATCAACGGTGAGGCTTACTCCTTTCCTGCCGACATCTGGGCGCTAGGGCTGACGCTGCTGGAGTGTGCCACCGGCAAGTATCCATATGACGCCAGCGGTGGAACCATCCAACTTATGATTCAGGTGCGAGTTTGATTCTGGGGCAGAGCGCTGCGTAGGGCTTGGATGGATGCGCTGTTGATGGCGGGCGGGAAGGCAGCAGTGCTTGATGATTGCACGGTGGCTGGCAGGCAATGCAGGCAGCTGCTTTGCTGCACCACATTTTGCTGGCAATGCGTGGTCGTCACCGCATGGAGAGGTTGTGCACTGCCTTGCTTGCCTGCTGCCCCCATCGAACCTGGCTTCCTCCATGCCTCCTCTTACCCTGACACAGCTAATGGAGGAGGACTGCCCGCTGCCACCGGCGGGCCAGTGCTCACCGGAGCTGCGCGATTTTGTGGCACAATGCATGCGGAAAGATCCCTGGCAGCGCCCCACAGCGGAGCAGCTCATGCAGCATCCGTTCATCACACAGCGAGGGTGCGGCCACCGCCCGTGGTGGTGCTGCTGTTGCAATTGCTGCATGCCGCAGCATGTTGGCGATGCGTTCTTGCGCTGCAGAAGCACATTTCCTGCAATTACCTGGCGAACTGCAAGCACACTGGTTTGACTGGGCTGTGTGTTCGCTGGACTATGGGTTGCAGGCAGCCGCCAGCAGACCTGCGGACGTTCATGCGCAGCTGCATGT
This sequence comes from Chlorella variabilis, assembly GCF_000147415.1. Classification (NCBI taxonomy): domain Eukaryota; kingdom Viridiplantae; phylum Chlorophyta; class Trebouxiophyceae; order Chlorellales; family Chlorellaceae; genus Chlorella; species Chlorella variabilis. The sequence continues at coordinate 335,243 of NW_005435079.1, read as the reverse complement.
ACGACGCGGCGGAGAAACTGGAAGATGCGGTGGCAGTGCTGACCAGCCGCTTCTACAACAACTTGTCATACAACTGGCGGGACAGCGACAGCATAGCGGCCTACTATGCCTCTGATGCGGTGCGGGGTACTGCTGCTGTTGGCCATGCGAGTTTTGTTCTTGTGCTGCTCTAGGAGGGAGCCTTCTAACCTTTGCCATTGGCTTTGACACATTGGCATGCCTGCAGCAACTGTGCTACTGCGGGGAGAAGCTGAAGGGCCGCTACACCATCGCCAAGCACTTCCATGGTCTCATGCGCCAGGTGTCGGCGCTGGGCGACATCGTACTGGTGGTGGATAGGGTGGACCACCAGCCGCTGCAGGGCTCGGTGAGTGGATGTAAGAGGGTGGTCAGCTGCTGTTCAACCAGGTGGCAGGCACAGTCCTCCCGTGGCTGCCACACCATTTTTTAAACCTTCTCGCAATTGCCAGCCATTTACTTGCCATGCTGGATCACCATGCCACTGCTGTCCCTGGGCCCCATTGCTCATTCCAGGTTGACACTGTGCTGATCCAGACACGCGTGTCGGTGGTGCGCGAGGCGCCCAACAGCAGCAGCGGCGGCAGCGGGGGTGGCAGCCTGGCAGACGACTCGGAGGTGCTGGGCACTCTGGCAGACAGCTTGTGCGTGCGGATAGCCTCGGTGGACAACATGCTGCCTGGCAGCGGCTTCCAGCTGCACAGCCATCTGTGCAGGTGGCTCAAGCCGATTGTGGCATCAACCAAGCGTGGCGTGCTGGGTGCCAAGCAGTGCCGTGTGCAGTAGCAGTCGCAGTGAACTCCATTAGCTTCTTGGCAAGGATGCATCGTAACAACACTTACTGTTCTGTTCTTCGCTTCGCCTGTTCTTCTTGGCTAGATGCACCAAGTTGAGCCATGTGCGTGTATTGCATTGGTCTGGCACCATCAAATAAGAGCACAAAGCTTGCCCAAAACAGCGGAGCACAGAGACTGAGCAAGGGGATCCACCAGCGCTGGCAACACGAGGCAATTGTGTGAGTCAAGTTACGCACGCAAGCGGCTGATTGTTGCAGCAGTGAACTAGAAGTGAACGATCAGTCAAGCATCAGTGCTACCGGCATGCCAAGTTCCTTGCTGGCTCCTACAGCATGATCAGGCCAACTTTGTTGGACGGCATCTCCTGTGCCACACGCCAGTTAAAAAGGTAATAACGCAGCTTGCCATCGCCAATCCCAAACTTGAGCTCTGTGGAAGGCACGGAAGGAAGTGGGTAGATGTCAAGCGCAATGCGCAGGGGACCAAGAGATCGAATGTCTGCCGCATTCAAAGGACCGACCAGGCACCATCGCATCGGCCTACCCTTGAGGATTTTCTCATTCTCAAAGATGTCAAGTGCATTAAACACATCATGCCCCGTGGCATGTGCCAGGATCAGCGCGTCGTTCATCAGCTGTGGCAGCGGCGTGGCTGCTGGAACCGTGTAAAACATGTACGCCGCCTGCAATACAGGTGGGCAGCAGAAAGTCGTGGAACACATTCCGAATTGCCCTGGTGAATGGTGAGTAGATGGTGCTGTGCAGTGTGGTCCCACTTAAAAAGAGCAGCAGTCATGACGCAGCGTGTACCAGCATTAGCACCACGCATATGCGCCAGGATCCCACCTCACCTTGAGGTTGTCGTACTGCTCGTTGCCAATAACAGAGCTGGGCAGGGTGTAAAAACTGAGCAGGTCGGTGAGACGGCCATCTGGTGCTTCAACCACGTACGTGTGCACTACGTCAGGCTGTGCGGCGGGAAAAGACGCAGGAGACGGCACGCTGAACCAGCAGGAGGGAGGGCATACTGGGCACCAATGGTAGCAGGTGAGCACAAAACAACCAAATGGTCCAGTGAAGAATTAGGTGCACATCTGCAGCAAACCTGGTAGGACAGCCAATGCCGCACTTCTTCCTCATCTAGCACCGGCGCAATGGCGTAATCCTTCAAATATGCAGCCAGAAGTGTTGCTACCTGCGCATGACAGGATGCGGGCGGGGGGCTCGCTGATCATAGAACTGCTTGACTTGCAGAGGTGGCGTTTGTGTGGCAGATGTATCGTGAGCAGTTGCTGTAGCCCGCTATAGCATTTGCCGCACTTGCCTGTGGCACATCCCGTGCCTCCATCTGCCTCATCCCGGGCGTCTGTGGCTGCTTCGGCAACTTGTACAGCTTGAGCGTGCGCGCCATCGTCATGCGTGGCGCCAGGCGGCTGCAACCAATCAGTGCATACAGGGTGGCTGGTGGTGCAGGACAACAGCCTCACGGCAACGCATGGCCATCAACACCCATTTGTGCCGCAAGCCGCACCTAAACCCTATGCTGATGAGTTTTTTGGGGTTAAGCGAGCGGTGCCAGTACTGGCATTCTGCTACTGGCTTGGGAAGCAGCACGCCTGCGGTGTAGACAGCCTGCCAGATGTCGTGCAGGTTCACTCGCCGTGTGATCTCCTGCCGCAGGGGGATGGCAAGCCAGGGCGATACAATGGAAGTGGAATAGCAGCTCCAAACCCAGATCTAAACTTTGGCAGCAAGCCCTCCCATTGCAGCAGAGGCAAATGCAGGCCCTAGCCGCAGCATGCACGGGCCAGGAAAACAAATCCAGTCACAGACACGGCACCGTGGCAGTGCTCGCCTTAATCAGCACAGGTGCCAGGCGCTTGTGCCGCAGCTTCTTGTGAACGCACAGGAAGTTGATCTCCACGGTCTTCAGGCTGGTGGCATTGACGCGCACGGTGGCAGGGATGCCGGAGATGAAGGCCACAAGCTTGCCGGTGGATGACACGCGCACGCCGCAGTGCCACAACGCCTTGTATCCGGGCGGCTGTAAGGGCAAGCAGGAAGGGTCTCTCTCAACATGAACACCACGCGCCAACTTCAAGAAGGAGACAACTGACAACGCTGCGGAATTCATCGCAGTCCTGCGCATTGTCTGCCCACCCAGCTTCCCGAGCATCTGCACTGTAGGGCGCGTCGCACCCTACACATAGGGTGCCCTCCCCACCTGCAGCGCCCAGTGCAGGAACTCCCTGGAATAGGCAAAGCGGAACATGTTATCATCGTCCTCCACATAGTGCGCGCTGAGCAGCTCGTAAATCTCCTTGAGCTCGCCGTCGTTGTCAATGTTGCAGGTCACCCACTCAAAGCTGCGGGGAGGGAGGGCACACCGAGGCCATCTACGGCTCATCATCTGCGGCAGCACCACCTGCATGCAGTCCCACTTCTGCATTTGGCACCCACTTCTGCGGCAGGCCATAGGGCTCCTTGCGCACATCCGCCACAGTCTTGGGCTTGTCAATGGGCCCATCACTGACCTGTAATGCAGGGCAGGAGCTTGGGGTGGCAGAGCAGTGCACAAGTGGCGGCGCCGCTGCGGCCATCACCTCCAGCGCCCTCCCTCCCACTCTTCCAGCAGGCCCTCACCGACGTGCTGGGCTGCTCGTTGAACTGCGCCACGGGCTGGGTACCCCAGAAAGCGTAGTTCTGCTTGGGCCGCTGCGAGTCGTCCTCAATAGTGATGGCGCCCAGCGCTGCCCGCAGTCGTTCAGCCAGGCCATCCTGCTGCTGCAAGGCACCGGCCGGCGGGTTGTCCGCGCCCGACATGCGCGCGAATGATCCGCTGCCAAGCTTGTGTGTGTGCTGATCAATTTGCAATAGATTCAATCATTCAATGTTTTAAAACACGGATTCAGGGTGTGCCTCGTCATTTACATGTGGCAGTAACCGTGTGCTGCTTACAAAAGTGGCCCAGGCCAGCATTCAGCACAAGAGAGCAAGCAGGAAACAATGGGAAAGGCCATCAAAGGAAAATGCAGGACAGCGAAGGATGGCATTCTGAGTTCCGAAGACACAACATGTTGAGCGTGTAGAGGAAGCCAGCCTGGAAGCAAAGGAAGTTGCAGGCTTGGCCACTCGGCATCCTCAAAGATCAGATGTCAGATGTGAAGAATAATGGGCAACCTGGCCGTCCCGCGAAATCTCCCAGGCATCGCCTTGACCGGGGAACGTCGCAGGGCCACCCGGACGGGTTACCAGTATGTGTTGGTCTCTACCCAGCCCTTGGGCTTCTGGCGCATGCGCAGCTGCATGGGAGGCAGCAGGGCCAGAGCCATCAAAGTGACCACGCTTGGCGAACATGCATGGGTTGCACAGGCCACCGCATTGGCCCCAGCCCACCTTGCGCAGCTCGTCGTAGATGAAGATGCAAAAGAAGAAGGGCAGGCCGCAGCACACATACATGACGGGTGGGGGTCGCGTGTTGAAGACTGAAAGGCAAGGGGTGGGAGGGGAGCGATGCGGGAGGGGACAAGGATGGATTTCAGAATCCGGGACCAAGGTGGCAGCAGTCGATGGCCAGCTACTTGCGACGGAACAGTGCATGTATACCCAGATATCTGCAGACTGCCACTGACCAGTGTTCAGCGGGGGAATGTAGACGACGGCCGAGGCTACGAAGGTCTCGAACAGCAGCGCCCAGTTGAGAACGTTGTTGCGCATGCCCTGCAGATGGGATGGGGAGACAGTGCAACGCTGGGTCCAGAACCAGCAGCTGGATCAAAATAATGATCCTGCCATGCCCTGCACTCCACACCAAGCCAGAACACCCACCTGGTTGAAGATGGACTCCTTGCGGGTCTTGCACACCAGCAGATCAGCCCAGCGCGCGACCACGACTCCCAGAAAGTAGGCCGACTGCGCCATCAGCAGCACGTTCTGCTGGTTGTTCAGGTTGGGCCTGCATGTAGGGGGTGAAAAGGTTGGCGTAGACTGGAAGCACAGAGAAAGTAGCAGCAGCTAGGCTCGTTCTTTTCCGGCCTCACCAGTACTGGGGCAGGCCATTCCACCACCACCATCCGCCCTGCGGTGCCCTGTCCACATCCGAGTTGACGAGGCCACGGCCAGGGAAGCCGTATTGATCGCCGTTGGCCTGGCTGCAGTACTGCTCAAATTGCGTGTTCTCCGCTGCGCTGAGGATGAGCGCATACTGGGCATCCGGGGAGTATCCAAAGGGATTGTTCACATCCACCACGCCTGAAGGCAGTAGGCACACAGCACGCGCCGATCAATGCCTGTGGCAAGAATGGACTGCCAAAAATGCCAGATTGGAACCCACCTGCCGCAACGCGGGCCCGGAAGATGTTGTTCTGCTCAATCAAGAAGTCCGTTTTGGTCCCCAGGCTGCGCCACCAGCTGCAAGTGCGGCCGCACACGGCCTGGATGGAGTCTGAAAGCTGGTTGCCTGCACCAGGCAGGCGGCAGCGGTTTGCATTTCCAGTCAGAGCCCCAGCATCAGCGCAAAGATATATCCAGCCTGGCTTGGCAGATAGGGTGCAGTGGTTCCATCTGGCCAAGGGGACCCACCGGTGGGGAAACCGCGGAACCCAAACTCGGAGAACTCGACAAAGGCGTCGGCAGTGCCGTTGAAGGGGATTTGGCAGCCGGTCTCGCAGAAGAGGTAATCGTCGCCGCGGTCCTTGGCCTGCCCATACAGTGTCGTCTGCCCGTTGAACGTCTCCTGCAAACAGAGGCAGGATGGGGTTCATTGAGTAGGCCCGCCTTCTTCACAGCTTTCAACATATCAAGATCCCAGCTTGCCTGACACATGAGCCACACCATTTTTTAGCAACACAGCGATTGCCACCCACCGGCGGCTCCTCGCAACCAAAGCCACATGTCTTGCTGTTGATGCCCCAGCTGTTGGTGCCCACGGTGCAGATCATGGGGAAGTTGGGCCAGTTGATGCCCAGCCCCAGCAGCGTGTCCCAGTTGTAGCCGTAGTCGTTGAGCACCGCCATGAAGGCCAGGAAGCCAGCGCAGGTCTGCAGCGCAAGGCCAGCCCAGGGCATAGGTTCAGCTTTCGTGTGACGAGCTTTCGTGTGCCGAGGAGGGCAGCAACAAGCGCCAGCGTCCATGGCAGACCGGCTGGCTGGGTGATGGCAGCTAGCAGGCCGGATTCATGAATAGACCAACCTGCATGATGCCGATTTGGAAGTAGGAGAAGGAGATGAGGCGCCGCGACACCAGGCGCTCCACAGCTGGGTTGCGTGGCGGCCGCTGCATGATGTCAGCCTCCTTCGGCTCGTCTGCAGGCGGGGGGAAGGGGGCGGGTGGGTACATTGGGCAAGCAGAATGGACGAACAACAGAGGACCATGTTTGTTTGGAAGCCGCTGGGCACCGCCAGCTGGGCACCGAGCGGAGGGGAGCTCACAGGCCAGGGAGATGGCGGGGAACATGTCGCAGCCCAGGTCGATGGTCAGGATCAGGATGGTGGAGATGGCCAGCGGGAAGTTGATGGCCACGTAGAGCAGGAAGGGGATCTGCGGCGGGAGGGAAGGTGAGACTTTTCACAAGGTGAGCTGAAGGGCAGGTGCCCTCCGCTGCGTATGTGGAAGCCCAGGGTATGTGCAATTTACAGGATGGGAGGCAGTTGGTGCCAGCATGCCCACACCTGCTCAGGGAACTTGGAGGCTAGGGTGTAGGCAATGGATTTCTTCAGGTTGTCGAAAATCACGCGCCCCTCCTCGATGCCTACACACAGCGTGGAGCCAAACCTTTCAGTGGGGAGACCGATTTGAATGTAATCACTGCATCTTGCCAGGCGGTCCGTGACCCACCACAAGCACGCAGTAACGCAGCAGGCGCACCAGCAACGATGGAGGCAAAGTTGTCGTCCATCAGGATCATGTCAGCTGCCTCCTTGGACACATCTTTGCCCGAGATGCCCATGGCCAGTCCTGCGTGGATGGACCGCCACCAACGCCCCTTCTGGTGAGCACAACACACGTCCGCACATTATCCCAGCACAAGGCGCAACTGTGTTCCTTGCCATCCTCCTTCCTTTTGCAGCTTGCCACACCTGTGTTGGCCTTCTTCAGCGCCGGCGCATCATTCACGCCATCGCCAGTCACCGCCACGTTCTCGCCTGCATGCAAGTCAAGAAAGGAACAGCGCGGTGGTCAGCATGTCCCTCTACAAAACCTTTGCACACCTGCTATTCAGGATGACAGTTGTCCATAACTCAAATCAACCAAAGCAGATGGCCAGGACGAAGTCAGCAGCAACAGGCGCGCACCCCTGCGCTGGCAGTTCTCCACGATGAGCAGCTTGTGGGCAGGGGACACGCGAGCAAAGACAATCTGCTCGTGGTCCAGCGCCCAGTCCCACTTGGCCTGCAGCGCAGGAGACCAGGCAGCTAGTCCAGTGGGGAACCAGAGTGTTTGGCAAACGGGCGGGAAACGAGTGCGACAGGAACAGCACAAAGTAAAGCCTAGAGGTGGTCCAAGATCTTGCACACAGGGAGTGGCAGGAAATGCGGCAGTCTCACCTGGCGTGCCACCGGGTCCTCAATGTCCATCCAGTCGCGGATGTCGTCGCCTGCAAACAAACAGGCAGCGACACACCAGACCACCGTTCAACACACACTGTTTTGCACCTTGTGTTGCTCAGCATCACTAATTGTTTGGCATGCCAGCACGGCCCCGCCCCAGCACATGACGCACCCTTGACCACGATGGCTCTGCCGGCCGCATACATGTCCTCGTCGATGATGCCAATCTGCTTGGCAATTGCCTGCACCAAGTCAACCCCGCAAACAACCACATAATCAAACATTGCACATCTGACCACTGCTTGCCTAGAACAACCGAGTGCCGAGGGTAGTGCCAACAACAGCTGCCTGCCTGCATACCTGTGCGGTGATGGGGTGGTCGCCGGTAACCATGTACACCTTGATGCGGGCACGCTTGCACTTCTCCACCGCCTCCTTCACACCCTCGCGCGGCGGGTCGATCAGCGACATCAGGCCCACAAAGGTCAGGTTCTGCGGGGGGGACAGTGTGTAGGGTGGGACTATGTGTGTGATGAGAGAGGGCAATGTGCAGCGGAGTCACAGGCACAGGAAAAGGCTCTGGACACGGTGCACGCCAGCCGCTCCTCTGAACATGTTGGGGTTGCGGCATCTACCCACCTTGAACTCGAAATTGGGCTCCGGCTTGTTAGTGAAGGGGTAATCCAGCGCCACATCGGTCATCTCCCTGTAGGCAAAGCCCAGCACACGCTCGCCCATGGCGCCCAGCGCCTCGTAGGCCTCGTTGTACTTGGCCTGCCAGTTGGCATCCATGGGCACGCTCTCGCCATCAACCATGATGTGGGTGCACATGCGCAGCACGCGCTCCGGTGCGCCCTTGAGTGTCAGGATGGGGTGCTCCGCCGTGGGGTCCTCGGGGCGGTGGATGGTCAGCTGCAGTGGCGGCGGTGCAGTAGCGACCGCCAGCAAGGAGATGCTCAGACCCGGCCGCACTCCAGTTCTGCCCAGTAACCCCACTTGCTGCCGGTAAAGTTACGCACCTGCCACTTGTTGGTGGAGTTGAACTTAATCTCATGGATCTTCGGGTTGGCCTTGTGGTATTCCTCCACAGAGCGCAGCAGCTCCACGCACTTGATGAGGCCGCTCTCTGCACCGCCAGCAAGTGCAGCGTCACAGGCGTGCTGGCAGCAGCAGCAGATGGATGGGAGGTCATTATCAGGCATCACACCGCAGCACGGCTGTAGCTTACCCGAGGCGTCGCCGGTGCAGGTGAGGCCCAGCAGGTTGAAATCGGGGTTCTGCACCTCCTTGGCCTGCAAGCAGTGCACAAACAATCTAGCCTCAGACCCGCATTGCCAATGCGCAGCTTCACCTGCCCCGCGTTGGCAGTCCTAGACTCCACACAGAGCCACGAAACGCACTAGGTCCAGTGGCGGCCTAGTCTCTTTGCCCTCTTCCTCCTTCTCCACCACGACAAAGCGGGAGTTGTTGCACAGGGTGGCAACCATCTGCAGCTTCTGCCAGGTGGGGTCCTGCAGGGCCACCAGAGGCAATCCATAGCGGATTATGTAGCGAGTCAGTGAGGGAAGTGGCCTCTGCAGGTCCTCGATGACTGCTAGCATTGACACAACTCGAAGCCAGCTCCCATGCAAACCCACCAAGAGCTCACCTGCGGGTTGTAGACTGCGCCCTTGAGCACGCCTGGACGCATGCATGCCGTGAGCTGTGGCTTGTTTCGGGCCGCAGGGACAGACACCAACACGCCATTGTACCAGGCATGCTGGACGGTCATGCGGTTCTGAGTCAAGGTGCCGGTTTTGTCAGAAGCAATCACGGTGGTGCTGCCCAGGTTCTCCACCGATGGCATGCCCTGCAACACGTGGTAGCGCGCAGAACCTCGGCTCAGTGCAGTGCAGTGGCCGTTGCGGGCGTGCATAGGAAGAAGGAAAGGAGCAGCATGCTGCAGAACTGCGATCACACGTCTGGCGCACCTTCACCAGCACATTTCTGGCATACATGTTCCTGGCCGACAGCGACAGCGAGACGGTGAGCGTGACGAGCAGGCCCTCCGGCACAGTTCCCACGATGATACCTGTGGCAAGCGGCAGCGCAACATCAACACACCCACACATGTTGCCACAAGATAACAGCCATGAGCCATGCGGAGCCGACTCCAGCTCACCGATGGCAAACACAATCATTTCAATCACCGAGGCCTTGGCCACAAACACGCCGATGAGGACAAAGGTGATGCCTGCATGTGAGCAGGGCGACCATTCTATCATGTGTTCATCCCCCGTACCCATTATGATTCCAGGCTCAGCAACAGAGCCACTGCACAGTGCGGCGCACCGATGGTGATGGCGAGGACGGAGATGATCTTGATGAACGTGGCCACCTCGCGCTGGAACTGCGTCTGGCTCTCACCGCTGCTCTCCGCCGCCAGCCCTGCGATCTGGCCCATCACAGTCCTGCAACATGGTGCATGTCGGTGTGTAACCGGGTGAAATGTCCCTGTACAATGCGATTGGGTGGAACCTTTCCGCACCAAAGTAGAGAGTCCCAACCCCACTACCTCCAGCGCTTCACTGCACCTGTCACCAGTGCCGATGACCATGCCGCGACCGGAGCCGCTGGTGACGATTGTGGTGAAGAAGCAGAGGTTGGCGGCCTCCAGGGGCACCGTGATGAGCTTGCCGTTGGAGTCGCGTGCGAGCTCGGGATACCTCTCCACCGGCTCCGATTCGCCGGTGAGGCAGGAATTGTCCACCTTCAGGTCGTTGGCAAACAGCACACGAATGTCGGCGGGCACCTGGTCGCCGTCATTCATCTCCACCACATCGCCTGCAGGCTCACAAGCAGGGTCGGTCAATGCCAAGCAAACCAGGGAGGGCGCTGAGCAAGATGCCTGGCCACCCTCGATTGCGCACAGCGGCAGGTTGGCATGGTTCCACCTGCTGCCTGCCTCACCCTGCTACCACTGCAACCCACCTGGAACCAGCTCCTGGGCGTCCAGGATCGACACATGCCCATCGCGCAGCACCTTGCACTTTTTGGGCACTAGCTTCTTGAACCCTTCCATCACCCCTGCCGCCTTGGCCTCTTGATAGTAGCCAAAGGTGGCTGTGTGTGGGCACAGCGGGCGGGGGAACACAGCGTCAGGCAGAGGCAGCGTGTCAGGCAGAACAGTGAGCAATACATGACAGGCGGATGCTGGACGAAGGAGGGCGCATCATGCTGTTCCCAGGTTGTTTGAGCTCAGCTGATACACACCCGAGAGGAAGACCACAAGGAACAGCACCACTCCGAGGTACAGGTTGGTAAGGTCGCTCTGGTCGATGGAGAAGGCCACAAAGCACAGCACGCCACCCACAAGCAGCAGGATCATGAACACATCCGCGTAGCACATCAGGTACTTGATCCACCTGGGGGGGTCACGGTAGCGCAGCAGGCGGGTGCAAAGTGGGATCAGGAGATGGCCAGCAGCCGACCCCGCAGGAGCAACTTGCAGGGCCGGCAACGCCTCGCATCCCACTCACCAGGGGGTGGTGGCCGGCGGCGTCAGCATATTGGACCCGAACTTCTGCCGGTTCTGCAGCACCTGCGCGCCTGTGAGGCCGCCCTCGGGTGTCGCGCCGTAGTACGCATACAGCTTGTCTTCGGGCCAGGTGTGCTCCGTAAAGTCGATGTCCTTGCGCAGCTTTTCGGCCCGTGAGCTGCCGGTGCTCTTGGTGCGCTTGAGAAAGCTGAGGCTGCCGCCCAGCTTCTGGGACAGGCTCTTGCCGCCTACGGAGGCACCGCCGGGGGGCGCGCCATTTTGCGCTGCCGCATCGTCACCGCCGGTCTGCATAGGGCCTCCTGCCGGCTGGATCAACTGCTGCAAAACAACGACAAGGGAGGCCACAGTTCAGCAGCCTTTAAATTGGGCGCCCTCCTGTTGGTTGAAATTTGAAGTACTAGCAAACGTGTTTGTTGAACCGTTGACGTGAGGAGCGCAGCCAGCTCCGGGCCGACGGGAAGCCGGCGCCACGCCGCCGCCGCCGCTGCCAGCAGGGGCTCGGCGCTTAGGCCAGCAGCGGCGCATCTTAAGCGTGGGTCACCCTGCTAATCAAGTAGGACCTAGGGAGCGGCGGGAATGCGGCCGAGGGTTGCTGCCCCAGGCACTAACCTACAACCTGGGGGACGGAGGCCGCTGTTACTGGGGACTGATCGCTGGCATGAGATGCAGCTGCGGTGCCGAAGGGGAGGCTGGTGCAGCACTCCAGCAAAGAAGCCCTATTCTTTGGGAGGGTGTTGGCCACCACCAGCGGCTTCGCTTCAGGGCGTAAACACGTGCGATGGTTAATACACTCGCTTACTGCGAGCATATACCTAGGGCCGAGCCACTGCGGAGCATCGCATGCAAAGCAGGCGCGCGCAATGTCCGCAATTTGCGGCGCAAATCTGAGGCAGAAGCAAAAATACCAATGCAACAGGTTCGGTGCAACATTAGCCCCGATCCTCGGCAGGGCGCTACCCTGTCGAGTTGTTGCCCAGGGGCAAGGCAAGCTGCTGATGCTTTTGCGGTCCATGAAGACAGCACAGGGCTCATTGACGCCGGGTTGAGTGAGAGGAGGCAATGCCATTGCCTTGGCGGAAAGAGGGAGATCATGCAGTACGGGAGGCGCGGTACATTTCGCCTGCGCGCTCAGAAATTTCCGGAAATACTGGCCCGATCAGACACATGCCGTTTAGAAGCGCATGCGCTACAGTCCATAGCTGGCGGAGCCTCCATCGTTTGTGTTGGGCATCCTCCTCTGTGTTGCGTGCTTTCCGGCCAACAGGAACACCGAGCTGGGTGCACCTGTCAGGGCGCGGCTTGTGCTGGGGCGAGCGGCGTAGGCGGCGGCGTGACGGCGGCGGCGGCAGTGGCGGCAGCGAGGCGGCGGCTGCGTTTCTGCTCCCGTCCTCGCCCAGCAGCACGCAGCCATGTTCATTCTCAGCACCCTCGAGGACAATGTGAGGATTGCACCGCAGGTGAGCGCCGTCAAACTTGCGCGCACCCGCACGCTGCTAAGGCACAGGTGCCCATGAAACCCAAGGCAGCTCATTTCTGCAACCAAGCGCAGGACCTGGGCAAGCCGCCGGCGGTGGCCATCACGACGGCGCTTGAGAAGAGCTTCCTGGACAAGGCAGTGGCCGGCCTGGGGCTGGTCGTCACGCTGTACGACATCCTTTCTATCGGCGACGGTTACGTTTACCCTAGCGACGGCGGCGCACACTACAAGTGCGCTGCCGGTTCTGCATGCAGGGCTGGCAGGGCAGGCCGACCAGCGTGCAAACAGGCAGCAGCACGAGCTCCAGCCAACCGTGTGCCTTGCTGCTCTCCCATGCCATGCCTGCAGGGTGTGCTTCCGTGTGGTGGTCTTCCGTCCTTTCCGTGACGAGCTGCTGGTGGGCAAAGTGCACAAGATGACAAAGTGGGTGGCAGGGGGGCCTGCCCCGGGCATGTATTCTTATCGCTGCCCAGCCATGGTGTTTATGCCTCCTCTGCTGGTCGATCCATGTCGGTGCTGTTGCCACTGTGCTCTGCCAGGGAAGGCATGTACGTGGACCTGGGGTTCTTCAAAGATGTCATCATCCCGCCACACGGCATGCCAGAGCCATCATTCTGGAAGGGAGACGACGAGGCAAGCAACGCAGCGGCGACAAACTCAAGGGGCAAAGTTGGCTGTTCATGTTCAGTGCTGTGGCTGCAGCAGGGACCAGTAGCATACCATAGCATAGGGATCAGCACGGGCATGGCCATGCACCATTGTTGACGTTCCACGCCATGTCAACTGCAGGCGTGGCTGTGGAAAGTGGAGGGACAAGACCTGTTCTTCGAGCGGGGGCTACCACTGCGGTTCAAGGTGCAGATTGTGCGATTTAACCCGGTACCCACGTTGGCAAGCCAACAGAAGCAGGTGAGACCCAACTTGTGCTGTAAACATGGGGGTGCGCAAGTGCTTCTATGCGACCATCAGAGTGCATAACTGCTCTCTGAATGCAGCAGCAGGAGGGGGAGCCAGTGGTGGGAACCAGCGACCGCCCTTTTGTGCCGATGGAGGTGGTGGGCCGGGCAGATGGCGATGGGCTCGGCATGGTGCACTGGTAAGCATACTGCAGCGCACATGATGAGCCTGGTTCGCAAGGTCCTGAGCATCTACCCTCCATGCAACCCTGTCGTGTGTGCCTCTCTGCAGGTATGCTGCTGCTGATGATGACATGGCAGAATAATGCCAAATGTGTTTGTGTACGTATGCACTCTGTGTGTTGTTGCCTCTGCCCTGCTTGCTTTTGTTTGTCCAACATTGCTCTGCTCTTTTGGTTGATCCTCCCCCTGCTCCCTTCTTTGAGCTCCAGCCTGTTGCTTTCACTTGTTGCACGCATTCATGAGCATTCTCCACTGTTGACGTTTTCAGAACAATGTCAGTGGCCATTGTGGCACGTATCAACCAATGGCAATCCCAGGAAGGCAACGAAATTTCGACCGAAGTGTGTGGAATAGAGTAAAATAAAGCTGCTACGTCAGGCTTGCGAAGCAGTAGCTACAAGCTCTTCTGAAGGCTGGCCGAGAATGCGCTGCAGCTGCTCCTGCCGCCGCTGGGTGTTCGTGTGAGGTTGAAAGGTGCAGTCGCGCATGTGGTCGCACAGCGTGCTCTCCAAAAGAGCCGCCTGCTTCTCTGCGGCCTTGGCCTGCACAGAGCAAGAAGAGCCCTTTGCGACAACATGCACCAAGATGGCAAGTAAATGCCAATGCTAGCGGCACAGAGCCTCCACACACATCAATACTGTTCATTGCCCCGGGAACACATTGTGGGATTGCCATGCCTTACCTCTAGCAGTGCATGGCCAGCCAACTGGAACGGCTGTGGAACAGTGGTCCCCTGCTTGCCACATGGGTTAGTCAGAAACACCTTGGCCGCCCGCTCCTCCGCCTCCACCTTCTGCCGCTCTGCCAGTTGCTTGAGCTCCAGGTATCGCTCCAGGCCCCGCACCACCACAGGTCCCTGCAGCCTGGGCGCATTGGCACTGATGCCATGACTCTTGACAGGAGTGCGCACCATTGGCCACCAAGACACTCTACTTTGCTCACTCCCTCACTGCACTCAACAACCACCTTGGCCTGCACCCGCCGCCGGTTGATGTCGGGCGAAAAGCTGCACTCCAACAGTTGCTTGGATTCCTCCTCAGCCTTGGCTGCTGCACTGCGTGACTCCTTCTCTGCTTGGTAGTCAGCGATGCGCTGCGTCAGACCTTCAAAACCCTGCTGAGGCATGATGAAATGCCACACCTTCAGGCACAGCTCGCCCAGGCCCAAGAATGTGCCGGCGCCAGAGTAGCGTGCGCCAGCACTAAAAATACTGTCCGCACCTGCTTGGCAGCATGGGCGATGCTGATCGGAGCATGTGCCTTGGGGGGGTGGTATTCATCGTAGTAGCCCTTGACCCTCGGCTTACTCGTGTCCGGCTATAGGTGGCAGACAGCCAGCCAGCACAGGCAGGGGCAAACAGCTGCCTTTCACTTGCTGTAGACCCTGGGCATCAGAAGCCTTGCCAGGAACATCCTTCCCACATGCAGCTTTCACTCACCTGGAAAGTGCACTGCGAGCGCTGCCGCTCCTCCTCCTCCTGCCGCAGCTCTGCCAGCCGTTGCCGCTGCCTGTCGGCCACGCTGGCCAGCCCGTGCACACCACCGCTTCCAGTAGGTGCCAGTGCCACCGAGCGCGGGTTAAGCTGCGGCCTGAACTGCATTCCCCCATACACCTCGGCCTCTTTGGCAGCCCGCCGCGCTGCCATGCGCGCCGCCTCTTCACCTGCCATTCGCTCGTACCGCTCCTGTGAAACACAGAGCAGCAGATTAAACAAAAGTAACCTGTTGTGGTAACTGTTGCCACAACAGGCAACCAGCTCTCTCTACCAGCTTGCCTGTTCAGTCTCCAGTAGGTTGCCCGCTCGGCTGGCCGACAGCGCGAGCACCATTACAGCATTACCCGTGTCGGGCCGGAATGTGCAGGCCGCTGCATCTGCCGCCTCGGCGGCGGCTTGGCGCTTCAGCTGCTTGCGCAAGGAGTAGTAGCGCAGCCGCTCCTGGAAGTCTGCATACGGGCGGTGCAAGGTGTCGGGCAAACTCAGGAAAAGCAGCGAGCCGTCAAAGGAAAGCTCGCCAGTAAACCAGCTCAGCCTGTACAAAGCAACGCCTGGGCATGGGCAGCAAGCACTGGCCGGCAGTCCTGCTGCAATTGTTGCAGGCCCCTGCCTGTGGGCACAGTGGCACTGTCCTCCAGAAGCCGCTCGCTGGCTGTGTTGATGGAGGGTGAGAATGTGAAGGCACCGTCGCGCGCGCTGCCGCTATGCAGCGGGCCTACAGCAAGGCGCACACACAACCAGCAGCACTCAAATGATGCCAGGCAGAACGCTCAGCATGCTCAACAGAAAACCATTCTCTCAATGGCAGTATTTGCCAATGCCCGCACACCTGCACTGCTGGGCCGGCGGGCTGCTGCTGGCTGCTTAAACAACTGTTGCGTCTCCCGTTCTGCCGCCAGCTGCAGAGACCGCTGGTTCAGCTGCGGTTGGAAGGTGAGGTCGGCATCCGCCAAGTCCTGTGGGGCACAGTGCAGGGGCAACAAGGGCAATCATGGAAAGGGCAGCAGAGTGCACCATCTTTCTGCACGGCCTGACAAACTGTGCATGCACAAGTATCAGACAGCTTTATGTCCAATGACTGCCTGCTGCTGGCGTCACTGGCCCTCACACACCCTCCGCAGCTGAGCCTGCGCCATCTTGGTGGTGCGCCGCTTCTGTTCCTGTCCCACCCGTTTGTGCAGCGGAGTGTAATCTTGCCGCAAATGTCGCTCCGTCTCCGTCGCCAGCTGCGGCAGGAAGCAAAGCGGCAGCATGTCCAGGGCAGCATGCTGTGGCGCATGGAAATGCAGGCGTCAAGCTCATCCCATGCTGTGCAGCAGACAGGGGCTCCTTCCGGTGCCACACCCACACACGGGCATCGCCGCAATCAACCCAGTCTCCAGGTCAAACACACCTGGGGCGCAAAAGTGCAGTCTGCCAGCTGCTCTCGCTCTCTTGCCACCCGCGCCCGCTCCAGCGCCTCCTGCCGCCCAATCTGTGACAGCTGCAGCCGCTCCTCAACTGGAAAGCCCGGTGCCAGGCGGTGCCGATTGGGCGGGCGCCCTGTCTTGGGCTTGAATGTGCACTCCTACGGGTGCGGGGGCTTGCTTCACAATGGTGGCAGCATGCGCCAACGTGGACATGCATCAGCAACAACGCCTGGACACACCTGTAGCTGAGCATTCTCCTCCTGCACCCTGATGTGAGCGCACTGCTGCCACAGATCGGTGCGTGGCTGCGCCAGCTGTGCAATGCGCTCATCTCCCCCATGCCGCAGCAACTCTGCAGCCATGGCACCACAAGCAATGCAATTCACGGAACGCTTTGCACTGTGCTGCGGGCTAGGTTGAAAGAAAAACTATCTGGCCTCAAACCCACCCGCTGTGCTGCTCTGCACGTGGTATTGCGGCAGGTCATCATCATTCATTCTCAGCTGTCGTCCCGGCATTCTGGCGCCGCTGCTGTCCACGCCAGCGCTGCACAGCGGCGCTGAGGCAGGTCGAGGGCCTGAGCTGTGGTTGTGCAGGCTGAGGCCAGGGCTGTGCTGTGCATCATTGCCTCTGCTGTGCCCTTGCTGATGCTGCGAGTTTGGCGGTGGCCCTGTTACGTGCTGGTGCGACCGCTCGCTGTCAGTTGCAGCCACATAGCCGCTGCCGCCCTGCAGCGGTCTCAGCGCTGTCGCTGCATGCCCAATGTCAACAAACAGCGGCCGACGCCCATTTGTGGAGGGGCGGTAGGCAGGCAGCGAGAAGTGCACGGCTTCACTGGGCGGGGCAGCCATGGCGTCATCCCATGCCAGGCTGTCGTGGCTGGTGCTGCGAGCGCTCGGGCTGCCGTGCCCGCCGCCGGCAAAGCTGGACTGCGGGCTGTACAGCAGTCGAGTGTCTATCTCAAAGGGCTGCCCTTCTGGCACACTGCTCAGCATTTCCAGCAGCTCTCCAGTTGTGCGCGCCTTGGCGGCAGAAGCGCCACCCGCCGCAGCTGGAGGTTTGGAAAGTGGCGATGGCAGCTGCTTCTGAGGCCTTTGACGCTGCGAGGGCGTTTGACGCTGCGACTGGGGCGTTTGACGCTGCGACCGCAGCTGCTGCTGCTTGTGCGGCAGCACAAACTCCACACCGCTGGCGCTGGCGCTCGGTGCAACTCGCTCTGGAGCAGTGCCCGCGCTGCCTACACGCCCTGCTTGTGCCAGGCCCCGCCGCATCGAAGGCAACTGCGATGCACTGTTCAAAACATCCTCGCAGAACTGGAGGTCCGCCTCTATCTGCGTGAGCGGCGGCGGGAGAGGTAACAGTGCCGTGTGGTGCAGTTGGCGGCAGGCGTCGCGTCTTGTCGCAACCACTCACCTCTATCGTGCTAAAGCCATCCATGGCTTGCCCAGCCTGGACAGCCTCTCCTCGTTACCAAACGTTACTGGGCCCTCGAGACCAGACCTCCAACTAATGGCCGCCTGCAGTTTCTGGGCCCTCCTACGACGCCCACCACCCCCAACAAACGGCCGTAGTGTCCTTGAGCTGTCACCGTGGTTCCAGCGACAGCTGCACGTCCAGCAAATGAACGCTACACGGAGTCAAAATTGCAAGACAATAGGAGTCAAGGAAACAGACAAGATCGAATGGAGGCCGGGTGGCAAAGATTATTGTGTAGGAGTGCATGTACATGTGCATGTCCCGCCATGGCCGCAAGTTCAGAATGCCCACGCCGACTTGAGGCCAAGGAAGGCCGTGTGTCTGCCGCTGGCCTGCTTCATAAGCAGCATGGCAGGCGTCAGCAGCAGGCCATCGCCCATGTTGAACTGCAGGTTGAGCTCGAAAAGGTTGGGCACCAGCAGGGTGCCGTTCTCGCTCCCAGCGCCGTTGGCCTCTGCGGTCGCCGACCTGCCCACGCCAAAGGCCCAGCCGCTGCCGCTGCCATCGGGGTAGGACCCCAGCAGCAGGCCCCATGCGCTTGGCCGCACCTCTGCCAGCTGCCCGCTGCGCACGCGGCGCTCCACCTCATCTCCATCGGCTGCTGCCCACCCATGCAGCACCGCCGCGTCTCCCAGCTTCCAAGCCAGAGTGGCACCCAGCTGGCGTTCTGACTCCACGCTTGCGCCGCCCGTGGCCGCCGCCGCCGCTGCCGCCAGCGGCGCAAACCGTTGCAGGGCGCCCAGCATTGCTGGCCGCTGCAAGCCGCCGCCGCCGCCATCAACCTCTGCTGCCTCTGCCCCATTGGTGCCAGCTCCCGCTCCTCCCGCCACCTCGCTGCGGTGCTCCAGGTAGGTGGCGCCCACTGATAGGCTGTTGAATGGTGCCACCACTGCTTGCGCCAGAAGGCTGCACGCTGCCGACCCCTCTGGCGATGCTGCGGGCCAGCGCAGGGTGCAAAGGTAAGGAGAGCCAGCGCGGCGCAGGGCCAGCCCTAACAAGCCAGCCACCAGCATCACAAGAACTATCTGCTGCGCGCAGCTGCATGAGCCGTCGCCGACAAGCTGGCAACATGGGCGACGGCAAACAGTCTCACCCCGAGCAAAGTAGCCAGCATTGAGCCAGGCCCGCGAGGCCTCCAGGCCCAACCCCACCAAGGATCCCAGCACGGGGCGGTGCAACGGGCTGCCATCACGCACCATGCTCGTCAGGCCCTGCATGCAAGGACAAAGCTGATGCGCATGTGGGCGACCCTCAGTCTCTGTTTCCGTTAAACGACCGTACCACATTCTGCCCAATCCGCGCTCACATGTATTTGCAGACCGCTCTGCTGCAGCCCAGCAGCCCACCTGGCCGGCAAGAGGGTTGAGTGTGTAGGCAGCGTCGCGGCCACGCGCCCCAAATGGCGCCAGCACCAGCCGCAAGTGAGAGCCTATCCTGCTGCTGTACAGCACCTTGCGCAGCGACAGCTGCTCCGCCGCCGTGTCGACTTTGCACTCCGCGTGCACGCTGTCGCGCCCGCCCCGCAGCAGCCCCGCCAGCTGCAGCAGCACGTCTGTGCCCAGCTTCACGCCCGCAACTCGCAACAAATCGCTCGACTCTGCCTCAGCGCCATCCTGCATAAAGGCAGCGGCAAGGGAGCCAACATGGACCAACAAGGCGGAGTGGAACAGGCCCCCCTGCTAGCCAGTCATGCCTCGGCCAGCGCTGAGTTGTGCCTCACCTCTGCCCACATCAGGCCGCCGCCCAGTCGCACCATGCCCGACAGGCGGTGCCTGGCCGTGCTGCTGGAGGCCGCGCTGCCATTGACAGCAACACCTCGGCGTGCCCCACCGCTGCTACTCCCGCTGCTGCTGCTGGACACCGGGGTGGCATCTGCAGGTGGTGCCCTGGTGCTGGTGAGGCCTGCATCCTGCTCCAGTGCATCCAGCCGCTCCTTGACATTGACCAGCTCCGCAAAGGCCTCTGAGCACAGGCGGATCAGCACGGCCACATCCTCAGCGCTGCACACAGGGACGCCGGATGGGATCGGGTTGATGATGGCGTGGAGCAAAGCAGAGGGAAGCAACAGACAGTGAGGAACACAGCGTTCAGGGGAGCAGTTGCGGGCAGGCTGACATGTATGTGGGCTGCTGTGCCCTCACCTGGCGGGCGTCGTGGTGCTGGTTGCCGCAAACGTGGCCTGCAGCTTGGCTTGCAGCCACTCCTTGCGCTGCTGCAGCTCCCTCTGCAACTCCTCGCCTTGCGGCCACTCCCGGCCCTGCAGCTGCGCTTTCTGCGCCTGCAGCCACTCCTTGCGGCTCACCAGCCACTCCTTGCCCTGCTGCTGCCATTCCTGCCCTTGCGGCCACTCCAGGCCCTGCAGCCACTCCAAACTCGCCTTGCGCAGCCGCAGCTTCTTAGAGCTGACCTTAAAGAGCCCCAGAGCGGCTGCCGATGCCAGCACCAGCACCCAAATGTTGCGGGCCAGGCCGCCGCCCTCTTCTTCCTCGTCGTCGCTGCCCTCGTCGCCGCCGCCGGTGGAGCCCCCTCCACCCCCATTGCTGCCGCCGCCACTCGACTCTTGTGGCGCTGCCTTTGAGCGCCAGGCCCAGCGCCGCCTGGGGCCTTTTGTGTGAGGAGCTCCAGGCGTCGCCGCGCCCATCCCGTGGGAGAGCCCCGGCCTGGGCCTAGCTATCAACTTTTGCTGCTTCGAGCTTGTAGAGAAGCGATGTGCAGGGCGCACGCCCGGTAGCCCGGCGGCAAACATGTAGCCAGACTGTGCAACAGAGCCTTGGGATCAGGCAACAGAGCAATGGGGATCAGGTTGAGTAGATGTGTGCAAACAGCTGGCCATGAGGGACTGCGCATCATGCACACCTGTTGGCGCCGCCCGCAAAGCGTCCACTACTGCTCAATTGAGGCTTGGCTTCAATTGGTGCATGCACGTCTCCCACAGGAGAAGTGAGCAGAATTGGGTCATATTGTCACCAACATGAGTGCATTTGTGTTCCACAGAAGAGCAGTGCTAGAATTCAATAAGTTCCATCAGAGAGTTTGACGCGGGCGAGACGTCTCCTACAAGCCAGGCCCCAAGCAGCAGCCCGCCAAGCGGGCAAACGCCCTTGTTATGCGCCGTGGCACTGCAGCCAGCTTGCTGCCGCCACCGCCGCTGCCGCTGCTTTGCCGTGCTGGGCTGCCTGCACCCCGCCGTGTGCGTCTGGTGGCAACGCCGCTACCTGGGGCGCCGAGCGCCAGCAGCGGGTTTAACATCTCCCCCGAGCGACCCATCTCCCCCTCCGCCGGCAATACCACCACCTGAACCATCGGCCGCTGCATCGCTGCGCCCGCACCGCTCCTGCTCGACTCTGCCTGCTGGCCGTGCTGCCGCTCGCTGCTCTCCTCACACGGCGCAAACTTGTGGGGCGCGGTCTGCGGGTAGCGCCAGTCGCCATCCCCATACACCAGCGTCATCAGCTCCGCCAGCTTGGGATCCCGCTCCTGCAGTTTGTGCCGCGTGTTGACGCCGCTCGTCACGTCTGCTCAAGCGTGGGCAGGGCAAGCGGAAGAGATTGGGGGCGGGATGGGTGGGAACACGACTGCCTGCCTAGAAAGCTGCTTGTGGTGGGGCAACTGCAACTGCTGCTGGTTACCCAGAGGTGGTGCCTCCACCATGGCCCACCGTGTGCCCATCAACTCACGCCCCGCCCTTCAGCTCACCCTCGCGCACGGTGGCATCAAACCATGCCTGCGTGCCCTCCGCCCAGTACTCGCTCTCATTCTCCATCATGTAACAGCTCAGGTCGTACCGCCCGCTTGCATGTGCCGCCTGATATGCATCCACAATGGACTCCTGGTGAAAGGTGCCAAAGTGGATGAGTTGGCAGGGAAGGAAGCAGCAGGCTAACAGAGGGGTGCAATTGGCATGCGTGGGGCATGAGCGCATCGCTCAAGAGCTGCCACAGCGCTCACCTGCAGCGGCTTGTCATGCAGGCCCAGGTCCATCACAGCATGACCAAATTCGTGAATCTGCGTTCAGCTGTGAAAAGGCTGTTGGCTGCCAGCCATCCATTACGTCCTGTCACCTGCCAGTTGCCACATTCCTTGAGCAGCAACCCGCGCGCCTTACCAAGATGTTTTCGTAGCGGTACCGGTCCTCTGGAAGCATCAGCAGGTTCTCTTCGCCACAGCTCGTCACCGGATTGCCTGCGGCAGCACATGACTGTCATGGATCTGCCGTGTCACCGACGCAGTGTTGCGCCGTGCCGCGTGAACACGGAAGCCCTGCAACTTCGCTGCTGCAGACGCCCGTAGCCCCACCTGGGTTGCCCCCCAGCCCACGTGTGGCCTTGTCGTAGTCGCCGCCACCATTCTCGCAATCCACACCGCGCAGGTGGCGGTACATGGGCAGGTCGGTGGTGACCTGCTTGCATTGGCAGCAGGGTGGTTGGTAGTGGCAGCGGTGGTGGCGGGTTGTGGTGGTTGGGGACGGGAGGCAACTGGCCTGGGTGGTAGCCAGCTGGTGTAGGCCGTCCATACCCTGCTCATCTGGCAGCAGTCACAACACCACGCACCTGGTTGCAGCCAATGATGGCCACTTCCGCCCCCGCCTCCACCATCGACTCCACGATGCTGCCATCTGCGTCAGCCAGCATGCTGAGCACGATGTGCGCCGCGGTCTCCACTGCCTCCTGGCACACGCAGTCAAAGGCCAGGATGGGGATGCCCAGCGCCTCGCCACGCTGCCGGTACGTTCCCCACCGTGGGTCGCTGACCTCTACCTGCACCGGAGAGAACGCACAAGGGTGTGTGATGTGTGGATCATAGGGGCCAAGGAGAGCTGGTTGGCAGGTTGCAAGAACAAACATGTGGGGCGGTGGTGCTCACCAGTGGCGGCCGGTGCAGGCCAGGCTCTATGTGGGTGCTCCCATCGTGCTGCAGCGTGATGGTGGCGGTGGGGCCGACATACCTGCAGCGACATGGGCACGGCCGGCGTTTGGGCCGCGGCCCCTTGCCCCACCCAGCAGCATGATCTGCCTCAATGGCGAATCAGCTCGACAGCTCAATGCTGCCACGGCCTTCAGAGCATAGGTGGCCGAACACACTCTGCCAGCAGGTCGCCCGAGGCGGCATCACGGAGGCGCCAAGGGTGGTTGACATAGGTGTCTTGGTTATAGTAGCACTGCACAGGATCACATCCTCCTTGCTGTAAGAACTCGGCTTGGGCAGTGCGGAGCAACTGTTTGTGCAAACCCCCACTCACCAGCTCGTCCAGCCGCGCATACTCCTTCTCCTTGCCGCTGAAGTCCACCCACAGCACCCGTGCAGTCACCCCTTCCCGGTTGTTGCAGAACCGAAGTATGCAGGGGGCCTCCGAGTTGCGCGAGCGCTTCTTTGCACGGCCCTTCGTCATGGTGCGGCCGAGGGCAGCGCCGTTCCTCCGCTCCTCAACAGCACCTGCAACCCCAAGATGTATCGGAAAGTGACGTACTGACAGTCGAACAGGACAAAACAGGGGCATAAAGCATCAGAAGTGCATATATCCGACCCTCTCCACCTCCCCTCTGGCTGCCGCCTGCCACCCCCACGCACATGGCGCACCGGGGCGGCGTGCAGCACCAGGGGAGGAGGCGCGGGCCAGGCAGCAGACTCCTCAGGCTGCGCCACAGAGTCCTCAGGCTGCGTTCAAAGGGCTGGGTCTCGACAGAGAGGGCGCAGGGCGCCGAAGGACGTGGCTGCTTCTGCAAATCACTCGGGGCTTCCCGAACAGACTTTGGAAAACTCTTTCCATTGGGATACAGGCTGCCCAGCGTGATACAGAGGGGTGGTTCTCGCAGGCAGGACAGTGGGGCGTAGTGCTTTGACCCGCGCGATGCCACATAAGCATCGTCTCTGATGGCAAGGGAAACATGCTGCCAGGCAGTAGAACTGCTCGACATGACGTCGACACGGACAAGTCGCCCGCGGGCATCGATGCACGCTGACAAACGAGCACGCTGGCAGCCCAATCAGGAGAGGTTTTGATGAAAAGAAATGCCGAATCACGACCTCAGTCCTCTTGCTGAGGCAGCGTGTGGCACCGGTGCACCTCACGTGAAGTATGACCTCACACGGCCCGAGCAACTCTAGGCCCTCCTCGAGGGATCTCCTCCCGACTCATTGCTGCTCCTGGTGCCGCCCCCCTTCGCCCGACGGTGTCCTGCTACCGGTTTGGGGCCTGCATCCCCTGCTCTCCCGCACGTGCCCAGACCTTTCAACGGCCCGTTCTGGCTCGTCTCACGCCCTGTACGATACCGCATTGCCTTCATTGTCCACAGCGAGAGGCCCGCCGCTCCACTTCAGCGCCACCCCACCTGACCCGCCGCCACCTCATGAGCGGCGCTGCCACAACAGCAACAGCCGAGGGCCGCTGCTACGGCACAACCTGGCAGCTCGTGCAGCGCATGTTCGAGCGCAAGCAGTTCAAGCTGTGGCCGTAAGTGTTGCCGTGCTGCATGCTTCCATGCTTCGTGACGCCTGACAGCTGGCGGCCGTGCACCTTGGGGCTGGTTGCGGCTAGCGGCTTGCTTGCCCATGTGCAATCTCACGCCGTGCGCTTCTTGTATTCTGCAGCTACACACCCTACTTTGGCGGCCTCGCATTTAGCATGGCCACCATCGTGCTGCGGAAACACATGAAGGCGAGTACTGTTTTTGGAACCCTCCTCAAACTTCTCATTATGCTGAAACATCTCTTCCCTTCTTTTGCATGCCTTACAGGCCATGCTGGCTACGCAGGCCATCATTGGCGTGGGGACTCTTGCCATGGGCAATGCCGTTGCCACCACAGCCATCGTGAAGGAGCGTTCGCACTCCTAAGCGGAGCAACAAACCAACACATTTCTGTATCCGACCATGGCCTTGATACGCCATGCCATGACTTACATTGAAGTTTGTCCTTTTTCACCTGGCCACCAAATTTTCTTCACTACCATCCGAATGTGCCACACGATGTCAGCAGCAGACCCGGCGCCTCGACTGTGGCGGGCTTGGTATGTGCCGTTCCACATTTGCAATGATTGGCAATGTTTGTTCTGCCATCATGCTCAATGCATGTCCACACATCAAATGTACAAACCTGCATCAACATGCAACACTAAAGGGACCCACATGCTGGGCCCAGGCAGCTGCCGGCGGAGCGGTGGCGGCGACTTGGTGTCTTTCCTTGCATGAGCGAGATGCGACGTTGTCTGCGTGCATCCAGAATTCTGGGGCGCTTCTCTGCTCTTGTGCATTTCGCCCCTGAGAGAGCCCGCCCAGCCCAGGCCAGCCCCGGCAAGCAGTTTTCTGTCGCGCAGAAGACCAGAGGGAAAGCGGTGAGCTCGGTGCCCTGAACTCAAATGGGCACGTTGCAGCTGGCGCGCGCCAGGAGCTTTCGGGGAGTCCCACCGCCGGCACCCGCCGCCGCTGGCGTCGCCTGTTGCCTGCTCGCGTCACCCGCTGTCGCTGTTTCCCTTGCAATTAAACGATGCAGAACATCAACGGATTTTCTGCCATTACCTTGAGCCTATCAGCCTTGAGCATCAGCACCTGTGAAGATGGGCGGCGGAGGCGCAAGGACCCGGTCTGCTGCAACACGCACCAGTCACAGCGGTGGGGAGGAGCCCTTTCAGGTCGGCTTTGCTATCTCCATGTGGCAAAACAGGCAAGCTTGGCGCCTTCTATGGCTATCCCTGTGGCCTGTGTGCTCTCCCGCCGCACCGCTCTGCCGTGCTCCAGCTCCGCCCCTCTCCTCTCGCCATCCCTCGCTCTGTGGTTTGGTTTCCGCCATTGCCACCTCCCCAACCACCTCCCTTCCTTTTCCCTCCCGCCACCTCAACAGCGGGGACCAGTTTAAGGAGGCCTCCAACTGGGGCATCTTCGAGCGCCAACGCACCTGGCTTCTCCAGGTGAAGGATGTGCATGCTTGGCGCTGCACTCGTGCAGTCTCATGTCGATGCATGCTGTACTCGAAGCTTGCATGCCCCTGTCCTGCTGCCACAGCCCACCATCTACAACGGCGACCGTTGCGGCGCCTCGTGCGACTTTTGGAACCGGTATGAGGAGGACCTGGAGCGTGCCGCGGCGCTGGGCAGCAACTGCTTCCGCATCAGCCTGGAGTGGCACCGCATTGAGCCGGCACGGGGGCAGGTGGACATGGAGGCGGTGCAGCGGTACAACAAGATCTTCGATTGCATGCACAGGTGGGCGATTGGCGGCACCTGAGTGACAGCGGTAGCATGATGGCGTTGAGGGTGCGTGTACATTGATCATGTTGATTTCAGGATGTGTCAGGAAGCATGCGACAGCAGGTCCAACCTGTTTGCTGGTGATGCGGGCTTGCCAGCCTCGCTGCGCCCCCACCCCCACCCCCCCACCCATTGTGCTACCTGCTGCAGCAAGGGGCTGGAGCCGCATGTGACGCTGCACCACTTTGTGCACCCGGCCTGGTTTGAGAGGCTGGGTGGCTTCACCAAGGAGGGTGAGGATAAGGTGCAGGTGCAGGGTGTTTGCTGTTTCGCACCCCGGCCCTCATGCTGCCCGATGCCCAGTTGGCTGGCCCTCATGTGCCCCCTCGCCACAGAGAACATCCCCTACTTTCTGGACTATGCCCAGACCGCATTCCGCTTGTTTGGCAAGCATGCCAAGTACTGGGCAACCTTTAATGAACCAGGCAAGCAAGCGAGGCGGCGCAGGGCTGCCCAAGGACTGCTGGCATGGAGTCGTGATACAGCACAAACAGTGCTCTTCGGATGTTGGTCTCTGAACAGTGATCATGGCCCCCCCCGGTCTTGTGCAGGCGTGACGAGCTTTGCGGGTCACATCTACGGCAGCTTCCCGCCAGGGCGCATCGGCCAGGTGGCGGGCTGCGCGCGCCAGATGCTCTTGATGCTGCGCTCGCATGCCCAGGCGTACGAAGTGCTCAAGGCGATGCCCGGTGAGTGGGCAAGGCCAGTGTGCACTTGATTGGTGTGGGGCGCCATCAGCCTAGCATTTGCTGAGCACGGCCGCTGCCTTTGTTCCCTTCCCCATCCACCTTGCAGGCGGCAAGGAGGCCCAGATCGGCATTGTGTGGAACTACTTTTGGTTCGAGCCCAAGCGTTCCAGTTGGACACCCTTCTACGTCCCCTGGGTCAGGTGGGTGGGTGGGTGGGGGAGGGGTGGAGGTTGGGGTGGGTCAGGCTGTGCTGTTGTTTCCTCAGTTTGCTGTCTGCACACAATATGAGCACCCAGCCTCACCATTCGTCCCACCCTCAGTCCTCACCCCACAACCCCTGCCGCCTGCTGCGCTTGCAGCCGCCTGCTCACCAGGATGTGGGGCAACGACATGTTTATGCAGTATATGCAGACGGGGGAGTTTGACTGGAACCCGCTGCCCTGGTGAGAGTGCGCCCCGCGTGCACTTTGCCTCTGTTTGCCAGAGCTAGCCCAGTCACTGCTTCTCCTGGTCATCCTCCCAGCCGTCATTCCTGCCTCCTGCTCCACCATGCTGCGCAGGGTCTTTTCGCGTGTGCATTACAAGGAGCCGGGCGGCCGCCCCGGGTGCGACTTCCTGGGCCTCAACTACTACTCTCGCGGCGTGATGGACTGGAAGCTGAGCCCCTGCTGCAACCTGGGCGAGGTCATGACCGACATGCCTTACGCTCTGTGAGCTGTGGGAACGGGCTGGTGGTGATGGCTCACGGGGCTGGTGGACAGGGTTGCCGCGGCTGGTTACCACTCTCATGCATGGATCGTGCGCTGGACTGCCATGTTCCTCCCCCTGCTGGCTGCAGCGTAGCCCAGTAATGCTTTTGCAGATTGCCCGCCGTTTCTTATCCCCGGCCCTCCCGCCACGCATTTGCGTCCGGTGCAGCTATGCCGAGGGCCTGGTGCTGGCGGTGCACCACATGAGCAAGTTGGGGGTGCCCATCTACATCACCGAGACGGGGGTGGCGGATGTGGGCGATGAGCGGCGGCCGCTCATGCTCCAGTCCTACATGGAGCAGGTGGAGCGTGCGGTGCAGATGGGCTACGACCTGCGTGGCATTATGTACTGGACACTGGTGGACAACTTCGAGTGGGGCTTTGGCTTTTCCATGCGGGTGCGTTGGCTGGTCTGTGGCCGCCATGACATCGGTGGCGGCGGGATCTCCGGCTGCTGTGGTTGTGCGGCCAGGACTGGACTGGGTCCGCGCTTCCCTGCCTCTGCGCTGCAGTTTGGCGTCTACAAGTGGGAAAACGATGGGAGCCAGAAGCGTGAGGCACACAGCAGCGTGAGCATCCTGCAAAAGTGGTACGAGCGGCTGCCCCAGCGTGTGACGGAGCTGCTGCGGCTGCGGCGGCAGCAGGAGGCGGATGGGGGGATGGCGGCCCCTGCCCTTGCTGCGGCATAGGCGGCGACTACCTTGTACACTGAGGTTGGATGCTTCTTTTGCCCTATTTTTGAGAGAAAATTCATTCAGTGATTTGCATCCCTTGCAATGTGTGAGACCCTGTCAGAAATCCAGGCGGCCGCCCGCGGCGGCGCTGTGTGCTGGGACCTTCTAGGCGCGTCCTTGGCCATTGTTGCAGCATCGTTTGTGCTCCGTTTCTTTGCTGCGCTTCCTCTAGCGACATGGGCACGACAGGCCGCTTCCGGCCGCTGCTAGCCCTCCTCGTTTTGCTGCCCGCTGCTTCGCTGGCCTCCTTGTTCTCCCCGTTCTCGCCGAGCACCTTCCCCAACCCTAAGATCGACCTCCAGGCGTGTGGACGAGACGTGCCGAGCAACGTGTGCGACCCAGACAGTTTGCTGAGGTAGGGGTGACATTTGCTGAGATAGTGGAGCAGCAATGATCGGAAGAAGGTCCACCCCGCAACGCCACCGCAAGCGCCACCACGACCGCCCCGGCCCTGCCGCCCCCACTCCCTCGCAGCAAAGCAGCAAAAGACTACATTGAAGGGGTCATCAAAGCAATATGGAATGGTGATCCGCCCTACAAGACGCAGGACTGTGCGGGGAAGCAGGCGGGCTACCAGGTTCGGCACCCGCCCAGCTTGCAACACGAGCATTCCTCGGCCTTCTCCGCCTTGTTCAGATCTCTGCCCACTTTGACACAGGTGGCGGTCGCGGTGATGCGGAAGATGGAGCTGCCAGCTGGAGCCACGCCAGCGGAGGCAGCGCAGGACTTTGCAGTGGCCCTTCATGAGAAGTGGGGCGTTGGGGACGCGGCTTGCAACAATGGCATTTTGTTTCTGCTTTCAGTGGATGACCGTCAAGTGTACGTCTCCACAGGCAAAGGTAGGGGGGTGTTGGGATAGCACGCGGGTGTGCGTGGGGATGAATATGATACAAAGAAAAAATAAAAGCAGTTGAGCTGGTTGCACCACAATGTTCAGGGCTGGTCGACGCCCCTGGCCCCCCGTCCCTGCCAATGCAGGTGCGCAAGAGGCGCTGCCAGATGCCAAGATCGCCGACGTGGTGGCTGATATCCGTGGCGAGCTGCGCGCAGCGGACTATGACGGCGCGGTCAAGAAGGCAATCGTCGACATAGGCCTGGGCCTGGCGGGGGGGCACCCCAAAGGTGGGGCTGCTGGTTGTGGCATGATTGTGGGCTGGGGCCAGGGCGTGCACGCATGGCTGTCTGCCAGTCCATACCAAGTTGAGTATCCCAGGCTGCCGTGCGGCCAGATGCTTCCAGCAACAGCAGCAGCAGAGGGCGCGCCCTTATGCACCTCCGTGAATCCCTCCTCGTGCCCAATGCCCATGCTCCCCCTCCGCCGTCCCTGCAGGCGATGGCGACGGCGGTGTGGATTGGTTCGGGGTGGGCATCCTTGGAGTGCTGGCCGCGGTGTTTGGGCGTGCGGTTTTCAAATCGCTGCGCCGTAAGCGCGAGTACCGCGAGTGCAAGCGCATGCTGGCCAAGCTGAAGCGGGTGAGTGGGGCAGGCAGAGGTTTGGGAGGCTTGGCTGGTGGGGAAGTGGGGGGAAAGCGAGGACATCAGGCCACCCAAGCCGAGCGCAGCAGGCAAAGGCTCCGGATTTGGTGCAGCACCGCTGTCTGATACACCGATGTGCCCTCCCGCCGCTGGCAGGAGCAGGAGAACCTGCGAAGCCACGCCTGGAGCTGCCCACAGTCGTGCCCAATCTGTCTCGAGGACTTTACGGTTCAGCCGCCCTGGCGCAACAGCAAGGCCGGGGACGACGGCGCCTCCTCTTCTGCCGCCCCCACCAGCACTGCAGGGCTGGATGAGGAGGCGGGGCCCTGTGCCTCGCTGCTGAGTGCTGGCGGGGGCAACTCTGAGGCCGAGTTCAGCAGGATGACTGCAGCGGGGCAGGCTGCCATGAGGAGGCTGCGCCAGCGCCGCCGCGCTGCGGCCGGCGACAGTGCCGGCGCGGGCGGGGCCGCGAGCGGGAGTGGGTGGGCCGAGGGCTCCGGCCCCTCCACCAGCCCCGCGGGTGGCGCTGCGGCGGGCGGCCAGGATGGCAGGCGCGATCGCACCCCCGTCACCTTGGGCTGCGGCCACACCTTTTGCGAACCCTGCATTGAGACGTGGCTGGATAAGGGCACCACCTGCCCCGTGTGCCGTAAGCCCATCAGCGACGGCAGCGGCACGGAGAGCGGCGACGACCACGCCTCCTCCGTGGCGGCGCGCCAGCGCGTGGCCGACGACTGGCTGGCCACCGACCTGGCCTTCCGCCTGGCAGTGCTGCAGCAGCGCTACCCAGCCTACATCACTCCCGCCATGGTGGACACCTGGAGCGGAGAGGCACAGGCAACTGGTGCGTGGGGGATGGGATGTGTCACGACAAAGCTCTTTATTGCCGAGCACCGATGCTCAGCCGCTGTGCACAACCTACGCACCTGCAGGCTCCTTCAGCTGGGAGACCACGCGTGACTTCCAGCTCAACGACCCCGGCGCCGCACAGCACTACGAGCACGGTGGCAGCGGTGGCTTTAGCACCTCGTTCGGTGGTGGCACCGCTTTCGGCGGCGGCGGGGGCGGGGGTTCGTGGTAAGGCGGTGGCGGGCCAAGAACAGGTCAAGAACCTCCTTTGTTTTGCAATTTTTGTTGATGACTTGCATTGAGCGTGTACACAAGGACCCTTCTCTGGGCAGACCTCTGTCAAGGTGCTGAACACTGTCCGCTGAGCTGGCCTGGCATCATGGCACTGGCCGGCGGGTGCCTCGTGATCTCCGGGTGGGAAGACAGTCTTTCGGCTGCCTCTCGTCACAGCAATGCAATCAGAAAATCAACACTTCAAGCCGTGCGCAGCCCGGAATCGCCGCCTACTCTTCCTTCTCGAGGCATTGCAGGTCGCCGCGCTTCAGACTCCCCCTCTGAGGTGTGCCCAGCCTCCCTTCGCGTTTGGCATGTTTTTTGCGTGCAAACTACCGCTTGAGGCGCAGTGAGTGGGGTGGCCATCTGCCACCGGCCGCCGCCGTCGCCTGCCGCTCAAGGCCCACGTGCACCCCCTCCCGATGCAGGCGTATCATGTTTTGCGGTCTGTGCCGCCCACAGCGACAGGTGGCTGCGGCAGGGGCCAGCCCTGCTGGACCTCAGCCGCAGCCTGTCGAGTCGCCGCCTGCACAGCCACAGGTGATGATGCGCAGCATGTCGGAGCAGCGCATTTTGCAGCTGGAGGCGGCCGAGAGCAGCAGCTTCAGCCGCTCGCAGAGCATGCCCTCTCTGACGCTGCTGGAGGCCAGTCGCCGACGCCTGCTGGCTATGAAGGAGCAGGTGAGGTGCCACAGGGAAGCAGGTGGAGGCTGGCGGTTGCAGCATCAACAATTTAAGGTCATAGTCATGCATGACACATGTTGGAAAGTGCATCATGCTCTGGCGGTGCGCAGGAGGCGGCAGTCGCGGCGCAGCAGCAGGTTGCCGTCGATGCTGCCACCGCTCAGGCGTTTGTGCACGCTTACATGGAGGCGATTAAGAATGGCAACGCAAGGTGAATGCCCGTCTTGAGAGGCAGCTTCGGAACGAATGCATGCGAGCTCCGCCCCCAGTCTTCCTGCATGGCACACATACAGAAGAAACGCCGCCGACGCCCCTCCCGCCTGTGTCTCCCCGCCGCTGCAGCTGGGCCTCGGAGCCCAGCGTGAGCCAGCTCTTTCTGGAGGATGCCCGTATGATTGCGGCAGACAGGTCTAGCTTCCATGGCCGCCCAGCCATCGTGCGGCGGCTGAACCAGGGGGTCAGCCAGCTCGCGCAGATGGCGGGGGAGCAGGTGGCGCTGCCAACCTTCAACCTGGAAGGGCCCACCCCAGACCCCAGCAGCGGCGACCTGGTGGTCAAGCTCAAGCTCCAGCGCGGGCGGCAGAGCATAACGTTCATCTTATTTTTCAAGATGCAGAAGGGCCTTATCGTGATGCTCCGCAATAGCCGTGGCAGCTGAGCGGGCATGAATGCCACACGGTTTTCAGATGCAACTTATTGTAAACCATTATCCTCGGCACCAGCCAGCAGCTGTGCATCGATGCGCCGCAACTGCTGCGCTACTCTCTCTCCAACAGCCGTTGGCGAATACTCGCTTGCCATGCGCTGCCGTGCCGCCCTGCCGCGCGCCGCCGCCTCCTGCCGGTGAGCCGCCACATGCCGCAGCAAATGCACCAGGTGTTCCACAGATGGTTGTGCCCAGCGATGACCTGCACGCATAGAGGGGAACATTTGGGCTTGCCAATGGCAGCACCGCCCGATGCACAAGCATCCACGGAGGAGTCTCCCCACTGGTACCCCCAACCTACCTTTAAACGCGCCCTCCTGCACCTCGGTCAGCAGGGAAACCTTGAGCGGGTAGCCAACGCTCTCATCAAGATATGCAGTCGGGCCCGACCAGTTTGTTACCACCACCGGCAGCTCCATGGCCATCGCCTCCACCACCGGCAGCCCCCAGCCCTCGCCCCGTGTAGGCAGCACAAAGCAGTCTGCCGTCTTGTACAGCCGAGGCCAGGTGTGCTGCGCGATGTGCTCGTGCACCACGTACGTACTGGGCATTCGGGTGGGGTCGGCGGCCGCGTCGCCCAGCTCCCGCCGCGCCCAGCCTGCCATCCGGTCCGCAAAGTTGGAATCGCTATGAAATGGCTTGGTGCTCAGCAGCAGCAAGACGTTGTCATCGGCGGTAAAGGCAGACAGGAAGGCCCGCAGCAGCACGTCCCAGCCCTTGCTTGTTGCTTGTGTGGGCTTAAAGTCTGGTAAAGCAAGAACTAGCTTGCAACATAGACTCCCCGCCGAAACGGGACGGGAACCGGGCGAAAGCAGAGAAAGCAATAAAACAGGGGTGGAGCAAGGCGACATGCAACGCAAGCAGCTGACAGGGCACGCATCGAAACGTGTGTATGACTGGCAAAGTGGCATGGCGCATTGGGGAGAAACGCAACGGTACGGGAGCATGGGCTGGCCAAACGGCAGTGCGGAACGCTAGGTCACTAGAAAAGCAGGGAAAGGCGCACTATGTATGCAATGAGGGCAGCCCCGGCTCGGGGCCGTTGAGAAAGCAGTGGGCGGGAGGGGGGAGGCCCCGGTGTGGGCGGGCCCCATCGAGGGGGGATGGGGCGCGCAAGCGGCCAGATGGGGCGGGGCGCGGGCGGCAGTGGAGTCCTGCGGCTGGGTGGGATATAGGGCAATGAGCGTTGAGCAGTGTGCGATGAGCAATGAGCAATGAGCAGTGAGCAGCCCCTCCCTAAACAAAGTGAAGCGCAGGACGGGGTCCGGTGGATGGGAGGCAAGGAAACGCGGGGGGTTGCCACGTGCGCTACCGCCGCCGCCGCAGGCAGCACCCCTGCGGCGGCGGCAGCGGCAGCAAGCCGTGGACCCAAACGCCGTGCCGCCGCCGCCGCAGGCAGCACCCNTGCGACGGCGGCGGCAGCAAGCCGTGGACCGAAACTCCGTGCCGCCGAGTCCCGTGGCTGTGGCCGTGGGCTTCTGGCAGGAAACTACGGCCGCAGCTCGGCAGCACGGGGGCGTCGCAGCGTGCCGCCGCCGCCGCCGCGCTGCCCCCCGGGCACGGCGGCGGCGGCAGCAAGCTTGGGCCCAAACGCCGTGCCGCCGAGTCCCGTGGCTGCGACCGTAGACCGTGGGCCGGAAACTGCGGCCGCAGCTCGGCGGCACGTGGTTCTGGTCAAATCGCCAAGCGTGCAGCAGCGCCGAACCACGCTTCCCGGCCTCGGCGCATGCCTTCAGGGGCCCCCTATCGCTGGGCACACCCCTCCAACACCGAACATGCGCCCGGGGGGGAGGGCGGCCCGGGCTGCCCAGGCCAAAGTGGGCCGCCCTCGAGCAAGAGGCGGCCGGGCTGTGTGCTGAATGAATGAATGAACCCCTGCAGGGGTCAGAGGCCGGCAGCATGCCGTCAAAGTCAATCTGGTAACTGCACCGGCAAGATGCAAAGGTGAACTTGCAGCAGCTGCCGCTCGCTGGTCACTCACCTTCCGAGTCTCCCACTTAAAAATGGACAGGAAAACGTACGGCTCCGAAGCCGTGGTCCTGCCGGCCGCTGAGGGATGCGGCCAGGTGGGCCCAAACACGCGCTCGCCCAGTGGAAGCGCCAGAGGTCGGTGCTTCTGCGGATCAAACTCATGAGTGTCCACCGCCTCGGGGACCACCACAACCTTGCTGGCATTCACGCCTGATTTGGTGAAGGTGCGGCGGTGGAACTCTGTCGGCACCCAGACCTCGGACATCTGGTTGATCCTGCGAACAAGAACACAGGGCAATGGCTCTGCTGCCTTGATGGTATCGAAAGGGTGCAGGAAACTGCTCAACCCAAAGCCAAGCCTCGCCGACCACAGCGGCTCCCACCTTTCTACATGAAGAGGGGTGAGGCGGTCCGTTTCGAACATGGCCCTGCCCACCACGAACGCAGCCTGCCCCAGCGGCAGTGGCGGGCATAGCGACGTCTGGAAGAGCGGCTGCGGCAGGGCCCAGGCCCCCGGCACGGAGTGGCAGACAATGATGGCGTGCCGTGCATCGTCCATGGTGGCGCGGCCGGCGGCCCCCACCATGCGCGCCACCTGGCTCTTTGTTTCTGCCGGGAGACCCGCGTAGACCTCCTCCAGGGCCAGGTCGCCATGAGAAGTGATCCACACCCGGTCTCGCCACTCTGTGTGGGACTGCAGCGCCCGCACAAGCTGCAGAGCCTCCATTCCCATGCCGCCTCCTGAAAAGAACGGCGCATGCCACCAGACGACTCGCCTGCTGGAACTGCGAGCTGCTTGCGGGTGTGGCGGTGGCGGCACGCCGAGTGGCGACGGCGGCACTACCCCCGCCAGGGGTCGGCGCCTTGCGTTGCTCTGGACATGGCTGAAAAGGACGAGCGTGGCTCCAGCGAACAACAAAACACCACACGGGAACAACACGAGAACGGGGGAGAGACGGGCGCCCTTCTTCCGGCGCCTGGAGCCCGCTGGCTCTCCAAGAACCCGCCGCTGCATGACACGACGGGCTTCCCAATTCGAGCAGCCCAAAAGAGAGGCACTACGCCCCACTGTGCTGCACACTGTCCTGTGCCAGCTCAGCATCACCTGCCTGGAAGACAAATTTGTTCTGGGCTGGGCCTTAGCTGAGCCTGTGCGGGCCCCGGGCGCACTGAACTGCCGCCGAGGTGTGCAGCCAACAACAGACGCTGAAAGCTGAGTCTAACTTGGCCCCTAACTTGGCCCCAAGCTCGCCTGGCGGTCCACGAGTGTGATACTTGCAGCGCGTGCAGCATCGAGCAGCACTGTCCGCAGCGGCGGTGACGGCAACGACGGCGGCGAGTGGAACCCCCAAAATGCCACAGACGTTTCTGGTGGTGCAGTGCTTTCAGTGTAAAGCATTTCAATCGGATCTTGAAAAAAAGTCCAATAAGTGAGTGCATTGGACTGTCTGCATACGTGCACCAGAGCGCAGCTGCTGGTGCAGCCTGCGACAGGTACGCCGCTCCTTTCACGCGTCGGCCTTCCCTCGCTTTGCTGCAGATGGCAGTGTAAGCTCTGCGGCGAAAAGCAGTCGTTGCAGCGCGTGTATGCAAGGAGCCACAGCGCCAAGGACTGCCGCCTGGTGGTGCAGCACTACAATGCGGCCCGCGGCGACATTCTGGAGGACGAGGATGCAGAACGTGCGCAAGCCGCAGCGTATGGCTCAGCTGAGGCAGCCGGGGGCGGCAACGGAGACTCGGGCGGCGAGCAGTGCTTGCCACAGCAGCAGCGCTGGCAGGCGTTCAAGGATGAGGGGGACGAGGTGCGCCCTGGGATCCATCGCTTAGCACCCCTCTGCTATGCACCCTTGCACGTGCGACGGCCTCTGTCCCGTCTCACTTCCCCCTTTGCAGTAGTGCAGGATGAGGGCTGGACGATTGCTGTGCCACAGCGTGCTGCTGCTGTCAAGCTCAAGTGCAGTGGCGGCCAGGCAGGCGGTGGCAGCAAGCGCCGTAGGGAGCAGCAGGACCAGGCGGTAGAAGACCATGAGCCGCAGCGGTGGGACCACGCAGCATGGGGCACCACTGCTGGGCACCAACAGCAGCAGCCAGCGCCTCCACAGGCGCGGCAGCCGCCGCAGCATCGCTGGCACGCAGGTGTAGATGAGGGCCAGCAGCAGCAGCCTGCCCCAGCTGAAGCACATTCCGTCCCAGGCAAATGGGGTGGGGTTGCTGCTAACAAGCTGCCGCCTCCTGTGTCTGCTAAGTGGGGTGCCTGGGCGGATGCCGCTGACGACTGGTAGCTGGCGCTGTTTGGCCTCGTTTATATGGTATTGCAGCAAATTGCACAGCAGAATGCATGTCCCAATGCATGCATACATAAGCAATCCTCAAACAACTTATTAACTTTGAAAAAAACAGAATGCCCGAGGAAGCGAAAGAATGAAGCAAGCGAAGCGCTTGCTGTTGTTTAGGCGGAGAAAGGTCCAACTATAGCTCTTAAAAACAACATGCAACTGGGGGAGGTAGCGCTTTGATAGGTCTAAACTAACAGTGTGCATGGCTGAGCTAACAGTGTGCAAGGCTGAGCTAACAAGTGTGCATCGGCTCTGCTCTCAGGTGTTTGGTGCCTGCTCAGCGCATGGCAAACCGCAGCGCATGCCGTTTGGCCGCTGCCATGCGCGCCTTGGCAGCCGCCGCTGCCACAGTTTCTCCCGACTCCAGGACAAATGCAGCTTCCTGGCGGCAGCTGGTTGTGAGGCAGGTGGTGGAAGTGTCCATGCTGAAGCAGCCGCCCTGCACGCCAATGCAAATGCGCGTGGCGGAGGCAGCATAGTGCTGCGTCACGTCGACGAGTGGCCTCCGCTCTGGGTGCTCCTTCTTGTTGGCAGCAAACTGTGGCAGCTGTGGTCCACCGAATGGAGTGTTGGCGGGCGCCACTGCAGATTGTGGGCAGTGGAGTGGGAATGAGCAATGTCGCTACGGCACGGGGAGCAGTACAGACCACGGGCAAGGGGGTCTACTTTGACTGTGCCTCGGAAACGAGATGTCATGCCTCACCATTCTCCTTGCCCTCCACTATCCGGCTGGCAGCAGGCGTGGGTTGGCTCAAGCCCTTTGTCGCCGCCGCGGCGGGCGGTGTGCCACAGTACACCTCCATTCTCTGCGTGTAGGCAATCCGAGTCGGTGCATTTCGCGGCGCAGGCGCCAAAGCAGCGGCAGGAGGCGAAGCGACGCAGAATTCAAGTGATGCTGGGCGGTTGTCTTTGTGCACTGTCAGTCTGTCATGGCGGTCTCCTGGCCGCCCTTGCAGGCCCAGGCACCAGCCGCATCGCTACATGCACACCCTTATCGCACCTCTTGCAGCGAAGGCGGGTCTGGCACACTCGAAAGCCCGGGCCCCGGAGGCTCCGAATGGTTGCTGCCACCACCTAGAGGAAATTAAGCGTTGATGGCCAAGAAGGATGAATCAATGGGCACATCTGTTGAGAAACCGGAGTGAGATGCTTGCCGGGAACTCAAAATCGCCCAATTTTGAGGCGAGGCGCCTCATGCATGCCGGAGGACGCTTTCCACCTGCGGAGTGGAAGTGTGGCATTGTTCTACTGCGTGCCTTGTTCAGCATTAGTTCCAGAATTCAGCCCTGAGTGTGTGACAGTGAATGTTTGCACACAGAGAGCAACAAGCACACACACAGGTAACGCAGCGACCCCAACACGCGCCGCAAGGATGCGTGGGTGGGGAATGCTACAGAATGCCAAAGGCCTTGCCCAACTTGTTCGAACGTGCCGTGTCGCCAAGCTTAAGCAGGGCGTCAGCCACCTGCCGAGCCGTCGCAGTGTCTGCAGCTGTTGTGCCACCGCCAGCAGCCTGCGCCTCCAGTACCCGCGCCAGCGTAGTCAGCAGCTCGGCGATGCCCTCGCTGCCACGGGGAGGTGGGGTGCCGCTGTGGAACCAGTCTGCTGGCAGTGCTGCCACGATGCGAGCGGCACGGTCTGCCGCTACTGCCGATGTGGCAGCCGCTGCCCGCGCATATGGCAGCAGATGCTGCGCCATCAGCCGCTCCAATGCCAGCCGCTGCAGCGCGCTCCGTGGCAGGCCGCCGTCAAAAGCACACACGCTGGCCAGCAGCCGCACGCCACGCCCAAAGCGCTGTGCCAGGTGGATGGCGGCACGCCGGGACGTCTCCAGGGCCGCGGGTGGCCAGGCCGGCAGCGCCAGGCCCCCCACTGCCTCCTCCAGCTTGGCCTGCACCGCACGCACCACCTCCTGCGCCGCACCGAATCGCAAGCAAAGACACCCAGTCATCTAAACTTGCTGAACTGGAAGCTGGCCGAGGCTGGGTGAACCAATGCAGTCAGCCCACGTCCATCCACCCACCCCCACCTCACCTGCAGCTCCTCCTGCTCTGCCGGCACATACACCAGTAGGTCTGCCAGCATTGCCGCAGCTGCCTGGCTCTGCCGGCGGCTGTAAGGGCTCCACACCCCCGCCAGCAGCTGCCTGGCAAGCGGTAACACCAGCTTCTGCAGGCGGTGAGCAGCAGGGCGCTCACAGTCACGTCAGCATAGGCTGCGCAATGCAGCGTGCCACGCACTTCAGGCCCGCACCTGCACAAGCTGCGGCACCAGGTTGGCATCGGGGTCTGTAGGGTCCAGGTCAGATGGATCCTGCGGCATTCCGTAGTCAAACAGCTGCTGGTACCACTGCTGCGAATCAAAGCCTGCATGCGACCAGTTGGCGCCGGTGAGGGGTGGGAGAGGAAGCAGTCGGTCGCAGGGTGGGCAACGGGCCAGACACAGCAAGCATCCACCAAACCCCACAAGCAAAAGCACACGAGGCAACCGGTCAGGCCCGCGCTGCACACCCACCCGCGTCGCCGCCGTGCAGCGGGCGCCACTTGAGCAGCTCCAGGCGCACAAAGGGCGCAAAGAGGGCGGGGGCAGAGAGGGAGACGTAGGCATCGCGGTATGCGCCCGGCTGCCGCGCTTTCCACTCCTCCAGCCGCCGCTTCACCGCCGCCAGGCTGCCAAACTCGTCGTCGGCATCCCGGAACACTGCAGGGTCCGCGGGCGGGGGGGAGAAGAAGGAGACGCATGGGCTCCGGCGGTGTGCGCTGGATGCAATCCAGCGGAGCCAATCCAGGGCCATCAGGCAGCCAGCAAGCACAACACGCCGAGCAGCGGAGCAGCTAGCTCGCGCCCCCTGCCAACCCACGCGGCATCCCACCTGCGTCTGCTGCCTCTTGCACCTCCCCCTGCCGCACACGGAAGTGAGACACCTCCCCCTCCGACTCCTCGCTGGTGTCCTCACCAAACCGTGGCTCTGCCGGCGCTGAACTGCCGCCTGCCTGCTGCTGCTCAAGCTGCTGCTCCAGCACCTCGAGGCGCCGCCGCCGCTGCTTGGCCCTGCAGATGGTGACCAAGCGGCATGCACTGTATCCGAATGCACAGAGTCGAGCACAGGCACAAGCCAATGTATCACACAGGTGGTGTATGCACATACTGGCAAGTGCACGCGCCGCCACGCCGGGCGCCACCTCACCTGTCTGCCAGCTCCGCCTTCTTCTCCGCATTCATATCCCGCCCAAACTCATCCAGCTCTACCGGAAGGTCCAGCCCCAGCAGCTTCTCCTCAGCCGCCTCTGCCGCCACCTCAGCCGCCGTCGCCGCTGCGCTCTGCGCACCGCCACGGGACAGCACCGCCATGGCCGCCGCCACTGCTGCCTCTGCGGGGCTGTGCGCCTCGGCGTCGCCCGCCGCCCGCCGCCGCTCCATGGCTGCTGCTCGCCCCTCGCACAGCTCAAGCAAGGCATCCTCCAGCTCCTCCACGAGCGGAGACTTGTCCTGCAGGGGGTCCAAACGTAGTGCCGCGTGGGTGGGCTGGTGGGCCAGCGGGTGCAGGGTGGCATGGTGAATGGCAGGTCCACACCCTAGTGCTCGGAGCCTGCACACACACATCGTCGCCAAAGCCAGAAGCTGGCGGCCCCACCCCCAGTTCGCCACCCACCTGCAGCATGTTGCACAGGTCTGCTACGTATGCCTTGAGCCCCTGCACCAGCACATACTTGCTGGAGGCTGCCTCCAGCTCGCCCTCCATCCGCGTGATGGCTGCCAGCGAGCTCTGCACAGGCACCAGGCACAGACCCCGTGGCTACAGTTCCGCAAACAAAGCCCCCTATCTGCCTGCCCCCCCGGTGAAGTCTGGGGCCTGCCAATGAGCCAGCCAGCGAGCCAGCCATGGCAGCCCATCCATGCCCACCTGCAGGCTATTGGACGTGCGCTCCAAGTTTTTGTCTGCCTGCTTGCGAGACATCTGCAGCCGCTGCAGCCCCGCTTGCAGCGTCTTCAACACCTCGGCCGCCGCCGCCTGGATGGCCGCATGCTGCGAGCCACCGGCTGCCAGCGCTGCAGCCGCCGCCGGCCTGCTGCCTGGCACGCCGCCCTCGCCTGCCGCAGAGCCAGGTCGGCTGCCAGGCGGCGGGGCCCCAGGCGCCGCCAGGCCACCCATGCCCTTGCGGATCTGCTCCTGCGCCCACTCTTCATCCTCCTCCCCATCCTCCTCTGCCTCCGCCGCCGATGCCGACGCGCCGGCGCCCCTGCCTCTGCCGTGCCGTCCGCCAGGGGGCGGCGGTGGTGCCCCCATGAACTTGATGCGCATCTCCTCCTCCGCTTCCTCCCCTTCCGACCCGCTCCCTGCCACCACCACCTCCTCTTCAGCCTTCTTCTTGTCACGCAGCCTGCAGGCAGCACACCGGGACATTCAAGAAATCAGGCAGGCGGTGAAGGGGCTGGCATCTGTCGCAAACAGCTGCATCAGCGTCCCAGCCTCTGTCGCAAACACAGCTACATCAGCATCCCAGCCTGTGTCGCAACCAGCTTCATCAGCATCCCAGCCTCTGTCCTTTACAGCATGCTGCGCGCCGCAAGCCACCCACCTGCTGAGCCCCGGCGGCAGGGATGCGGTGGGGATGTAGTCTGGCGCCAGGTGGGCGCCACGTAGGCGCTCCCGCTTGGCCTTCGCCCACGCAATCATCTCCTCATCCGGAATGTCTGACTCATCATCTTCATCCTCTGCGGCTGCTGCTGTAGCCTGCTGGGTAAGCGACGGCGGCGGTGCACCTGCTGCGGGGGGCGGTGGCTCCGAGGGCGGGGGCAGTGGCATGTCGCCGGGCGCACCGCCGCCGCCACGGCTGCGGCTGCTTGGGCGCTGCAGCGACAGGTCCTCTGCAGGCGGGCGCACCACTGCTGCTGCGCTGACATTGTACTGGAACCGATCGTCCTTCGGGGGAGCTGCGGGCTTGAAGCTGCCAGACAGCTTGAAGGCTGGCGCCGCTGGCTTGGCGCTGGCGGGCACGCTGCGTGCATTGTTCTGGAGCTCCTTGAGCCGTTCCGCAGTGTACTCGCCTGCATGGGGCGGCAGATCACAAACAGGTGGGTAAGAGGGCACAGACGCGGCAGCCTCGGTGGCCGCAGTTGCTGCTTGGCTGTGTGCGGCAGCAGCAGCTGCGGTCCAGGCCGTGGCACACCCAGACTGCCTCCAGCTGCTGACAACCTCGACCACTGTGCCCCTCACCTGCGCCAGACATCTGAGTGTAGACACGCTGCGCACGCTCGTCTGCAGGCGGCGGCGCCGCTGCGCCGGGTGCCCGCACGATGCCCTTGAGCTTGCTGGACTTGGGCTTGGCGGTCGGTCCGCCGCCATCCTCGCCTCCAGCATCGTCCTCAAAACTCAGCAGCGCCTTCTTCTCCGCCTTTTGCTGCTTGTTTCTGACCCTCTGAGCTGCCTTGGCTGCGGGAGGCAGCCCAAAGCCTCCCGCCCCTGCCTGCTCCTCATCCTCATCGGCTTCGAAGCTCGTCAGGGCCTTCTTGCGTATGTTTCTCTGCCTGCCAGACATCGCAGGCGGTGCACACGGACACTGATGGTGCTAGGGACCAATGCAGCGCACAGTGCATGCTGCCAGAAGCACTGCCAGAATGCAGAGCCATCGGAGGAGGCGAAATCCCAGAAAAGGTTGCTGAGTGGCACAGCACAGCATGCTGTTGTCACCCAGCTCCTCTGCAATCCCATTTGGATGGGAGTAACCGGGCATTCCATCACTGCACCAAACCAGCGTCAGTGGATCCTGCTTGAGCGTGCACCCGCCGACTGTGCATCACCCGCGTGCAAGGCAACCACAGCCAGGCCGGCATTTGAAGCTCCCCGAGACAAGGAAACGGTCTGCAAGGCCAAGCGGCGCGCCCAGCTTCGGTCGCTTGCAGCAACTGGCAGCAGGCGGCAGCGGCGGCGGGGCTCCAGTCGATACACACACGAAGTCCAACACACACGAAGTCCAACGGAGGTGGCACCAAAGAGGCAGACAGACAGAAGCACTGCAGCCTGAATGGCCCCGGCTGCGGCGGCCGCCCCCGCCAAGAAGCACAAGAGCAAGACGGCCTCGGTGGTGTCTGGGTCGCTGTCGGGTGCAGTGGTGTCGGCCTGCGTGCAGCCGCTGGATGTCATCCGCACCCGCATGCAGGCAGACATGGCGCATGGCGTGGTGCGCAACACGCTGCACACCATGCAGACCATCATGGCAGAGGTGCGGCACGTGGCTGTGGTGCTCTCCTGTGCCGTGCCATCAGGCTGTGTCGCATGGCAGGCAGGCACATGCTGCACAACAGCTGTGGCTGTCGCATGCTGCTGCCTGCCAACCCTGCCGCTTCTTCTGCACTGCCTGCTACTATGCCGTGCAGGGAGGCGTGCGCACGTTGTGGAAGGGCACGCAGCCTACAGTGATCCGGCTGGGCTTGGGCGCCGGACTGCACTTCTTCTTCTTGGAATCGATTAAGCCGCTGTTCGAGCGGCAGCAGCCAGATGGCAGCGTGGGAATGACCGCCATGGGGGCCATGGTCACTGGTGGGTGGTGGGCACATGCCGCTCGCCCGCGCGTGTGTGTTGGGCAGCATGCCTCAGGTTTGCCCGCTTGGGAGAGGGGGGATGCTGCCTTCCTGATGTGTTAGCCAAGTTGCAGGCATGCCAGAGCAACGGCGCCAAACCTGCAAAAACCGGGTTGCTGCCTGCTCGCCCTGCCTGCAGGTGGCATGTCCCGCACGTTGGCAGCGGTGGCTGCCTGCCCCTTTACCATTGTTAAGACCCGCATGGAGTACTCTGGGGCAGGTGGCCATGCCTACACCAGCACCATGCACGCCCTCTCCTCCATCTGGCGCACCGAGGGCCTGCGCGGCATGTACGCCGGCCTGGGGCCCACCGCGCTGAGCCAGGCGCCCTTCTCCGCCCTCTACTACATGTTTTACACCCGCCTGCAGGTGCGCTGCAGGGCGCGCTGGTGCTGGGTGGGGCAGCAGGGCTCGTTGCCTGGCTGTGATGCCCTGTGCCAGGAGGTCACGGCTGAGGAAGGGA
The DNA here is from genome assembly GCF_000147415.1 of Chlorella variabilis. Lineage (NCBI taxonomy): Eukaryota > Viridiplantae > Chlorophyta > Trebouxiophyceae > Chlorellales > Chlorellaceae > Chlorella > Chlorella variabilis. The sequence goes on along the minus strand of NW_005435079.1, from coordinate 291,593 downwards.
GGCTAGGGAGATGACCAGTCAACAGTCTCCCTCCCGGTGGCTGGGGCTTGAATGTGCTGCAGGACAAGCTCAAGGCCACAGAGATGCCGAGTGTGGGCGTCAACTTTGTGTCTGGCACGCTGGCAGCAGTGGCGGCGACGGTGCTGACGCAGCCGGCGGACGTCATCCGCACTAGCATGCAGCTCAATCTGGCCACTGCCACCTCAGCAGCAGGCGGCCCTGCTGCAGCGGCAGCAGCAGCGGCAGCAGCAGCCGTTCCACCCAAGACGACAGCAGGCATCTTCCGGCACATTGTAGCGCAGCACGGCCTGCGCGGGCTGCTGTCGGGCGCGGCGCCGCGCATCGCCAAGCGCACGCTGCAGACGGCGCTGCTGTGGACGCTGTACGAGGAGTTGTACCCTGCGCTCACCAAGGCTGGGGAGTTGGTGAAAGCTGGCATGGATGAGAGCCGGGGCGGAGGGAGCAGCAACGTGTCGAAACAGCTTTAGTTACCGTGGGCAGGCACTCTTAACCCCCCTACATACATCTTTCATCCATTCAATCCATTTCACTTCATCAACTTGTTGCCTACCTGCACTGCCATTCGTTCTCCCCTCCTTTCTTCTCCCCATTGCTGCCCAGCTATGTGTCATGCAGCTATCAGGGAGATGTACATGCCTGGAGTTGCAACAATTGGTTGAGCAGCATGAGATAGAGATAGACAGCACCACAGCAACAGCCAAGAAGCCTGCAATCAACAAGGGAAGGACCCTTGGGCCAGAATCTGAGGCTCCAGCAGGCTGCCATCGCCGCCCTCTAGCACTGCTGTGGCATCGAAGTGGAGCAGGCACAGGGGTTGCAGAGGTTCATGCTCGCCGCGCATGCGGCTGCCCCTGGTGTTGCTGGGATGCCGCTGCACGCACACCGCAGCCATGTGGTCTGGGGCGGGCTGCAGCAATGCAAACTCCCAGTGCCGCATGTCGGGAGCTAATGTGTGGAACTCTATTCTGCTGCCACTGCCATCGCTGCTGTCGCTGCTGCTGCCATCCGCCGTGCTGTGCCGAGTACTGCTTTGCACGGGTGGCAAACAGCTGCCAGTGCCTCCTGGTGCATTGGGCGACTGCCACTGCTGCTGCTGCTGCTGCTGCTGGCGGTACTGCGGGAAGCCGCTCAGTCTGAAGCTGAAGCTGCGCAGCCCCGGCGGAGCGCTGATGCCACGCCCCAGGGCCTTCACGTACGCTTCCTTCAGCGTCCACAACTGCAGGAAGCGGGCCGCCCGGCTGTCATCATCCGGGCAGGCTGTACAGCAGTGGGTGAAACAGGACAGTGTCAAGAGCTCGTAACCAAGGGGGGGCAGGCAGGCAGGCAGACTCATGCCCAAGCCCGCACAGCACCACAGGCAGATGCCACTGATGGCATAGTCACGGTGCACCATGCACCCACCCAGCAAGTCTGCGATCTCGGTTTCTGAGAAGCGGCGCCGGGCCAGGCGCAGCGGGTCACGCCGTGTGCGCCGCGCAGAGCCCTCCACATCTAGCCCCACCAGCCCATCGACTGCAGGCAGGCAGGTGGAGTCGCTAGTCGGTGACGTGGCAAGCATGAAACCCAGTGATTCAACCCCAGGCAGGATCAGGCAGCACTGAGGCAGCCACGCCGCACCTGTCACTGCCAGGCCTATCAGGGTGGCAGTGTGGGTGAGGCTGAAGCTCAGCACATGATCGCTGCGGGCTGCGCTGGGCCACAGCAGGCGCGGCTTGCCATGCGGGTTCCTTTCAAACAGCAGGCTGCTAGGATGGGCACCTCCAGGGATGTATCCCGCAAGCACAGACCTGCGGGCAGGCACAGAGATGTGCTGGGAAAATTGAAGTGCCAGAAACGGAGCTGCCTGTGCCGCCAGGGCCCCGCAAAGGCGGCAAAGGCCGAGGTGCTCAGCAGTGGGCCACGAGGGCATGCACCTGACCAGCGCTCGTGCCAGCAGCCGCTCGCGCCGTACTGCTGCCTCATCAGAGGCGCTGCAATCCTGCAGCTCCTGCTGCGTCAGCAGCTCACTGCAACACTGCTCCAGCTCGCCACCAACCTATGGAGGAATAGGGTGGCTGGTGGGCGCCGAGCAGGTTTGTTACAAGCCGACTCATGCTGTAAACAACAAAGGCACCGGTCCAAACTCACTTTTGCGGGGTCAAGCCACCAGATGTGCACCTCGCCAGGCCGTATGAGCCGCCCGCCACCGGGGGCGGTGGTGGCGGCGGCGCCCGTCCCGGCGGCACCGGCGTCATAGCCCACTGCTTGCAACTGCTGTGCCGCATAGCAGCGCCAAGCTCCTCGTGGCTGCTGGTGCCCCGACCAACTCAGGGGCTGCTGTAACTGCGCCGCAGCGAAACTGGCATGTCGGGTGCGCCAGGCTGCAGGGTTTGCACTAAACTGCCGCAGGCTGATGATCATCTGCAGGCGCTGCAGGCGGCCGTGGAAGTGCATCACAAAACAGAGCGCTTCGCTGGAGGGCAGAGCAGGACAGTGGCGTAGTGCTGCGGTGGACTTTGCGGCGTGCGGCACGGCGCGCCTTGCCGGAACGCACTTGTTTGTTACACCAAGAGATGGCAGCCCAACGAAGCGCAGCCAGCGAGAGGTGGGTCCAACCCGGCCACGCCGAACTGGCCGCTGCCGGCTTGGCAGCGGGGCACGGAATAGGAAGAGAGTGAACCTGCCGAAGCTGCCGGGCCAGCCGGCAGCGCGATGGGGTTGGGTGGTCGTCAGCGAGTTAGCGGCGGGCGGGAGAGCGAGGTGCCGTTAGGGGCACTAGGGGCTTGCGTCCAGTGCTATTCAACAGCTCACACACACAGTGTGGCTTGCCCATGGCGTCCCATGTGGCTATTGCTAAAGTGTTTAATCTCCTGCCACGCTGCCGCCCCCTGCAGCCACGCCTCGCCGGATGCGGCAGCGCCGACGCGCCGCCTGGCGCTCATCGTGCACACGTGGGGCCACTCCAGCTCCTTCTTTGCCTGGACCTTCATGAAACAGTACATCTTGCGGCGCGTCGAGAAGGACGGCTGCACGGTGCTGGATCCCTCTGAACAACTGTTCATCGTCAAGGTGAGTTGGGTGGGGGACACTCGGCCTGCACACCAACCGCACCCTGGCCGCAGGCGCCGAGCAAGCTGCCACTGCTGCTTGCCCATTGCACCTGCTTGCGGGGCACATGCTGCGGCTTCATGTGTGTCCACAGTGTGGGGGGCGACGCGTGCTGGGGTGCAGGCGGGCAAGGATGATGATGGTGACAAGTGGAAGATGGGCGGGCCACTCATTCCAGACCTGGACACAACGGTGGCTCACTACCCGTGCACTGTGGTGCGGCTTGAGGGCGGAGCCAAGTCCAGCATCCATGCCTGGCTGGACAGGAATGCCATCGACATACTCGTGGTTGGCGAGCATTGGCCTTCGGGAGGACTCAAGATGATGTCGGGTGCACAGCGCCGCTGCTGCCGTCATCGGGCCCAAGCTCAGCAGCGGGTTGCCTTCTGCCTGCCAGTTAGCATGGTGTGCTGAGCCCGGCTCGCTGGCGGCTGCTCTCTCCTGCCCGGCTCCATTGCCTGCAGTGAGTGAGTGGGTGAAGCAAAATGTGAGCTGCCCCTTCCTCATCATCCGCCGCTCTGCCGTCGCCAACGCGAGAATGAAGATCAGCTCGTCGCAAACCAACACCAGCAGCGTGACGGCGGCAACAGCGCCAGCTGCAAGCCCAGAGGCGTACTTAGGGTATGTGGCTGGCTGGCTGGCTGGGGGATGAACAGCCGTGCCTCGCATGTGTGTTTGGCATGCGTGTTTTTTGTTCGTGGGCAAGCCATCACTGCCGCTCCCATGGCTGCTGCGCAGGCGCACCTCCCCCGCCTGCCCACGCACGGCGGCCATGACGGGGCGGCGCATCGCAATTGCCTACACCAGCTTCACGGTGGGTCGCGGCCTCATGCAGTTTGCCAAGAGCAAGGTGCTGAGTCACAACGACACCATCTTCCTGTGCCACGTCTTCCCGGAGAGGAATGCCATGGAGAAGAACCCGGTGCGTATGCTGCTGCCTGGCCAGGGCAAACAGCTGGGGAGGAGACCACACATGGTGCCGCCTGGCGCTCTCGCTGGCATGACGTGGCTGCAGCATGCCTCGTCGGGCGCAGTGCTGTCCCTGCCGCGCTGCATGCATCCGGCACCCACTAGATGCCAGCCTCACTCCCCCCACCCGTAGGTGGTGCACCAGACGATGAAGCTGGTGCGGGTGATGACGCTGATGCAGCGGGGGGACTCCAACGACGAGGTGACGCGGGACAACTCCATCGATTTTGGCGCTGCTGAGCTGGCGGGCTACAACTTGAACCTGAACGTGTGCCTACAGGTAGTGAGCTGCCCGCACCACTGTTTTCGATTGTCAACCTGCGTTGTGCTGGGCTGATGGGACCCATTCTGTAACCCACTGCATTTCCTTTGCTGCTCACCCATTGCTGCCCCTCGTCCGCAGGGCGACGCCAAGTCTGCTCTCACCAGTTTTTGCGAGAGCGAGGACATTGAGCTGCTCATCATCGGCACACGCAGCGGCGGCAAAATCCGGAAGAAGCTTAGGTGGGGAGCACGGTTGCTGCAATTGCAGTGGCACAGCAGGAGCACTGCAGAATCTGTTGTGTCATGTCAGAGGCTGCTGTTGAATAGTGGAGAGGTGCAACTGCCGGGCATCCTGGAACATTGTTCTTGCGCGCTTAGGCCTCGCCGTCACCTGACACACACCACCTCTGTGCTGCAGCGGCGGCGGCGTGTCGAGCTTCCTGATTGACCATGCACCCTGCCCGTGCCTGGTGGTGCCATACAAGCACATGGGCATCGACGATGGGCGGGACACAGCAGACGAGGAACTGATGGGCACCTCCCCCAGCTCGCCATTGGGCTGGATGACGGCGGCCATGGATGCGGTCACAGGGTGGGTTTTCGGGGGCCAACGTACACCGATGTGCAGCTGCGTACATGGGCGTCCAACCGACCCCTGTTCCACACTGCTGTAGAGGAGGAGAGGGGGCAGCGGCGAATAGAGAGCGCGGCTCCAGCCCGACGCCGCCTGGTGTCACAGTGGCAGCAGACGTGGCGGCAGGTGCGAGCAGCAGCGGCGTTGGGCACAGCACGCCGTCCGACCTGCTGGCAGCGCTGCAGAAGCAGCTGGAGGAGAAGGATCGGGTGATTGGGGAGCTGCGGCAGCAGGTGCACGAGCTGCAGCTGGCGGCAGCACAGCGGGAGGCCGAGGGAAGCCACGACGCGGGGCGGGCCAGTCAGGCTGTGTGATGGCGTGCCAGGCGGTGCTTGAATGCTCCTGCTCCTCCTGCTGTGGCTCTGCCTTGGCCTTGCTCAGTCTGCTTTTGACGCGCTAGTGATGCTGTGACATGGTCGTTTGCCGGCCAGCCAACCCCCTGTTTCTGCTAGCTGCCATTTTTGCACTGGCGTCGATGGGCCTCCTCTTGTAACATCAGGGCGGAGGAGGAGCGAGCTCTGTATGCAAGGGCACGTACACCGCGGAGATGCAAGCTGAAGATCAGGAGGCATTCAAGGGAGAGTGCACACATTGGCTTGTTGCTCACATGCTTGGCCCTGCATGCAGAATGCACACATATTCCTGGAGCCTGGAGGTGTGGGTATCTTCAACCTTGTCCGCTGACGGGGCGTACTTCCCCCCGCTATGAAGCATAGGAGGGCCCTGCTTTCATTGTTGACAACAAGTTTCTCGGCTGCTGATCGCGTGCACCCTACAAATCGATGCGACTGCTGCAGACCTCTGGCTCGGTGAGCCAATATGCTGGGTCTTTGCGTGGGTGTGGCCACCTGAGCCTCAAACGGCGCCCTTCGCGACTGTCTTTGTTGCCAGAGTGCTGCCGCGGGGCTCCTCACTGGTGCACCTGGGTGCCTTTGTGGGCGGCGGGCGGGCACCGCGCCCTGCCGCTGACCGGGGCAGTGTCGGACTGCAGGGCCCACAGGACTGCCTCCCTGGTGCAGATGAGGGCGCTGCACACTGCAGTGGGCAGCGCCAGGATGCTGGGGCTCAGCCCCGCCTCCTGCCGCCCCCGCCCAGCCAGCTCTGGCAGCTACCGGCGGTCCACGCCTGTGCGGGCTATGCTGGAGCAGTGGGTGACCCAGGAAGACGGGCGTGTGCGCTCCAATGCCACTGCGGCTGCTGCAGCAGCACCCGAGCAGGCGGTGAAGCCGGGGGACGATGACCGCACACGCTTCCAGCTGGTGAGTGTTTCGTCGCACTAGCCCTTGGTTTGCCCACACTCCATTGGCTTGTTCTCTCCAACTTTATCATGTGGTGCAATGCAGCACTTCAGCGTAGACATGTGGAGGTCGTTCTATCCGAGTCGCTGGTTAGAGGCCAGCATCGATAACGAGGCGGCACCACTGCAAGGTGGGCAAGGAGGGACGGCCTTGATGGCAGGCGCTGCCAAAAAAGGCAATGCTGGTGCTCAGCCATCCCTTTGCTGCGCAGATCGCATTCAAGCGTTCACCGACACGCTCTCAAACGCGGTCAGCACGGCGGGCATCCTGGGGTCCACCGACGCTGCCAGGTTCTGGTGCGACCGAGCTGCGATGCCACCTTGCAGCTGCGGTCTTGAGCAGCACATGCACAACTGCATTCTGACCAAAACACAACCTGGCCTGCTCTCCTTGCCATCATTGTGCAGGGCCTATCATCTCACGCGTAGCGGTTTCTTCATGATCCAGGTGAGGTGCTGCGCTGGCGTGCGTGTTGTGCTCCACGCGGCGCCAAGAATGGCAGCCGGGATATGATCGTGTCGGAGCGGCAACAGGCCTGGAAGGCGCAGTTGGGCTCGAGGCGACAGGCCCACAGCCCGGGGACCCTGCTGATTCGTGTCCCTTGCCGTGGTCCAGGGGGTGGCAAGCCTGCTGGCAACCCGCCAAGCCATTGGGCAGAATTCTCAGTCCCAAGCTCTTACTCGCTTTGAGACGATGTTCAGGTGGGCTGGGCCCTACATTTAGAACGCCATCTGTCCGCTTGTGCTGCACCATGTGTGCTCTCATCAGAAAGGCCTCCGCCCGTGTTCCTGCTGCCACGCAGGCGTGGCTGGGCTGGGCCGCTCACAGAGGCGCTGCTCACATTTTACCAAGATTTCGAGAACATCAAGGCAGGGGCGTACTCGCTGCCATGGGACATGATCACACTTGGCCATCGCCAGGCTAACCCGCTGTTCATTCTTCAACGAGCCTCCGCGTTCATTCGCGAGGCCACTGAAACCCTGCGCCGCAGGCAAGCTTACCAGCGTCTGTCATTGCCCGTTGCGGTCAGCGCAGTGGCTGTACACTCACTTACCTCCATCTTATAATCTGGCCTGCTGCAGAGATGCTGGCCAGCCGGAGCAGATTTGGCTGCGGTCCTCCCTCCTGCCCGATTACTTCCAGAACAGTGAGACAAGCCGTTGTTTTTGTGCCCAGTGGACTCATGTGTGCATTCAACTGAATATTGGCAAGGGAAGGTCGGCGGCGTCATGCCTGCACATACCCCGCCATTGCTGCAGCCTTCCACTATCAGACCGACGGCTGGCTCAGTGCTGAGAGCGGTGAGCCCTCAAATATCGATGCATACTATAGCCGCCGGTGCCGCCGGTGCCTGCTCACAAGGCTGCTCCTGTTCCTCGAGCTCGCCGCCCTCCGCCACCCCTGCTGCCTGCTCCGTGCAGCCAAGGTGTATGAGACGTCCACTGAGACGCTGTTTGTGGGCCGCCAGGTGTGGCTTGACGAGACCTGTGTTGACGATGGCCGATGGCAGCCGATTCCAAGCTGCTGAGATAGCAGCAATGCAAATAGAGTCCATGTTGCGCTCATGCCTGCAGGATGCGATGCAGCGCAGCACGCTGGTGCCGCTGCGAGAGTTTATGGAGGGCAAGGACGCCTCGCAGCTCAAAGTGGGTGAAGGGACAGGTTGGCGATGCAATGGCTGCAGCTGGGTCGCATGACCTGGGGGTTGCTGAATCTGTGACCGTTATCATGGCGCTGTGTTTGATGTTCACGCAATCTCCCTGCTGTGCCTGCAGGCGCTTGAAATCGGCGCGGGAACGGGCCGCTTTGCCACGTTTGTCAAGGACAACTATCCAGCCCTGCAGCTCACCGTGTCGGACCTGTCGCCCTTCTACCTCTCGGAGGCCAGGAGCAACATGCAGGTTCCATTCTGAGTTCATGTGCCTGCACATGCCCTCCCCTCCCGCGTGCCCATTCATTTCCCCACATGGCTGCAGTACTGGAAGAAAATGCGGGCCTCGGATGCGCAGCTGGGTGGCCTCGATGGCACGGGCGTGACATTCCTGCAGACGGCCGCAGAGAAGCTGGATGTGCCTGACAGCAGCCAGGACATTGTGTATGCCGTCTACCTCTTCCACGAGCTGCCCGCAGACGTCCGCAGGCAGGCGATCAAGGAGATGGCGCGCGTGACCAAGCCCGGCGGCATCGTCATCCTGACCGACAGCGCGCAACTGGGCGATCGCTTGGTTTACGACGACACGCTAGGCAGATTCTCAGACTTCAACGAGCCATTTTACTGCGACTACATCGCCACGCCGCTGGGGCCGCTCTTTGAGGAGGCGGGGCTGCAATGTGGCATCAAGGTATGTCGTGCGGGTGCAATCTGCCCGGACAGTTGCAGCCACCTGCCGCATTGAACTCACGGCTGGCGTGCTTCTTGTTTGCCTGCAGCTTGTGGCCAGCACAACGAAGACACTGTCCTTTCGGAAGCCGGTGGAGGGAGACATGTTTGCGCTGGGAGGCAATGCGGCAGCCGCTGCCACAGCAGCTGCAGCAGAGGTGGCGGCTGAGGCCCAAGAGGACGAGTGAATATGCTGCAGAGGTTTTGTGCACGTGCAGGGCGCTTGCTTCTGCCCGCTGGCTGAACACCCACAGCGTTCCCCAGCGGGATGCCGCTCAGGCGGCCACATCCCTGAAAATGAATCTACCAGGCGATCTAATGTTCATACTTCACATGTTGTGCAACATGTCATACCTCACCTTGTTGTGCAATATGCCCCCATTTTATGCCCTGCATCCAGCACGTTTTTGTTCATTTGATCTTTTCTCCAATCCCTCCTGGCATAGCGCCATGTTGCTTACCCCGCCAGCCTTCCCTGTTGGTGATGCCCAGCGATTGCCAATGACCCCATCCCAGCTGCATCAACTGTTCAGTTTGTCCGTGTCAGTTCAGATGAAAATCGTTTCGAGCGATCGGCGGCGGCCTTGTGCGGCGCCGGCAGTGGCGGCAGGTGCATCGGGCTTCAAGCAGCAACCCACCAGCGAGCCCACATTTTAACAACCGGGTTCTAGAGTCGATGACGTAGTACTGAGGGCGATCGGGGATGGAATTGCTTGATTGCTTGGCTCACATGATCGACAGTGCGAGAGAGCGGCCAATGTACCAGGTACACCAGCACACCCACGGCAGACAATCGCAATCGACAGAGTGCCGTTCCCCATGCAGAGGGCACCTCTGGCACCACTGCCACCTGTCTTGCAGGTTTTGCTTCTGCTTCTTTGTACGGGGTCATCATTTGAGTTGCACTGATCTACATCAGTCGCCAGGCTGGGAAGTTTTGTTGCAAAACTGCGTCGGCGCGCAGCAGGAGCTCCTCTCTCTGTCTCTCTCTTCCCCGCCCCTGCGGACGGCGGCAACTCCTCGCTGGGCTGCTGGCAGCAGGGGACAAAGGCACTGTAGACACTTCGCTCCCTCGACCAAAGCGGCCTGTAGCGGCCTGTAGCGGCCTTCAGCAGCAGCGACGCAGGGGCCGGTGGTGATGCCAGGCCCAAAGTGGCTGTGGGGAAAGGTGGGGGGCTGGGCACGGCGTGCGGCGGCGGCGGTGCTGGCAGCCGGACCCGTCCCCCGCCACGTCGCCCTGTGCATGGACGGCAACAGGCGCTACGCCCAGGCCCGCCACATGCGCCAGGTGGAGGGCCACACGTTTGGCTACCGCCGCCTGATTGACGCACTGGAGTGGTGTCTGGAGCTGGGGGTGCGCTACGTCAGCGTCTATGCCTTCTCCATCGACAACTACCGCCGCTGCGGCGAGGAGGTGGACACTCTGATGGCATTGGCCGAAGAGAAGCTGGCGCACATGCTGCAGGTGGGTGTGGCAGGTGCAAGGTGGGCCGCTTGGGTCCATTGCCGGATGTGCCGCTTGCATTCCTTTGCCCGTCGTTGTGGTGCATCTGCCAGGGTAACGTCTGCAACGAGGTGGGTGCTACGCTGCTTCCCACGCACTGCGCTTGCCGACACCTTGCTTGCCCGCAGGAGTATGACGTGCTGGTGAGGCATGGCGTGCAGGTGCGTGTTGTGGGCGACCTGAGCCTCGCACCGGCAGCGGTGCAGGTGGCTGCGACACGTATCATGGAAGCCACCGCTCAACATGACCGGGCTGTGCTCAACCTGTGCTTCTCATACACGTGCGTGCCCGCGGAGGGGAGGACCTAACAACGAGTCGCTTGCTGGGGCGGTTGTGCAGGCGTTGGCTGTGCTTGCTGCAGGTGTGGGACCTGGTGGCGTTGCTTTTGCAGCTGTAGATTGGCAGTTCCTAGCTTGTTGCAGGGCATCGGAGGAGCTCCAGCGAGCGCTAGATGACCTTGCTGCTCACCCAGCGCCCAGCAGCAGCAGTGGCAGTGGCTCTTTGACGGCAGCAGGCCTGGATGGCCAGCTGTACACACGTGGCTGCCCGCCGGTGGACCTGCTGGTGCGCACCAGCGGCGAGACGCGCCTCTCCGACTTCCTGCTGTGGCAGTGCCGCCACGCGCTGCTGGTGTTCACCCCGGTGTTGTGGCCCGACTTTGGCTTCTTGGACCTGGTTGCTGCCGTGCTGGAGTTCCAGCGGCATGCGCCCCGCTTGCAGCGCCTGCGCCACGCCGCAGAAGCCCAGGCAGCGGGCACGGGAGGTGCAGTACGAGTGGCAGCAACGTGCGGCACAGTGGTAGAAGCAGCAGCAGATGAAGCAGCAGACCAAGGGTTCTACAAGCAGCTGCAGGCAGTCAGTGTAGCACTGCAGAAGCGGCAGGGCTCGCCCCGCTCAGTCGCCTCCCCTGCCTCGCCCAGCAGTCCCAGCAGCTGCTCAGAGGAGTATGCTAGTGCGATGCCCGCAGCAGTAGCAGCAGAAGCGACCGATACGTTAGTCCTGCTGCGGCATCGACCACCGGTGGCTTCAGCTGGAGCGCAGCAGTACCAGAGCGGGGCCATTACGTAGCCGGGCAGGATCTATATATAGTAACACCAGCAGATTCCACTCATTCATTTTGACCATGCTTGTTGATTTGCACTGCATTCATAATCAATGTTTCATTTTTTACTCAATGATGCGCAATGCACAGATTGTGACAAGCGGCCGAGCTGGTTGGCTGGTGGACAACGGCTCCTGGCTGATGATCACACATGCCTATGCTGCCTTGCTGCCTATTTCACGCCTCCATCGCCTCATCTGCGTCGCTCTCTGTCTCGGATGCCTCGTCGCCAGAGGCTGCTTCGATGCTGTCACTGACGAAAGCGATGTGCTGCATCCTGATGCCCAAGGTCCAGGCGGCCATCAGCAGCGCCTCGGCCCGCCCGTGGTCCTTCTTGCGCCTGCAGTCCAGCGAGCGAGCATTAGAGCTGAAGAGAGATTCCAGCCACGAGCAGATACAGGCAGCACGCCTACTGGTGCATGTGTTGCGGCATTTCATGGCTGAAGTGGTGGCGGGCAAAGTGCAAGCGAGATGGAAAGTACGGCATTTGCTGCGCTCACTTGAGAAAGATTGAGGCGGTGGGCAACAAGTGGCGTGCCAGCGCGATGCTGCCATCCTTGCCCTGCTTCTTCAGCCCCATGGCCTGCTTCCAGGTGCTGGCTGCACAGCCAACCAGAGAGTTGGGAGGCGGTGGGGGATTTGTCGCGGAGGCAGCACTGGAAACAAAAATGGGGGTCCAGGAGCAGACACACGCATGCACCACGTCACCTTGCTCACCTGGCACACGGTGATAGGGGATGCCCTGGGCCGCCAGCAGCCCATTGAGCAGGCCCACCGCAAAGCCGATGCCATACCAGGCATACTTGCCGCAGACGTGGCCGGGCATGGAGTACTCCACCACTGCACGAACTACCGGCGGCAGCTCTGGTGGACTAGCCTGGCCGTCACCTAGACCGAGGCTGGTGACGCTGCTAGTAGGGACACTGTTTCCGCCATTTCTGACAATCTCCTCTGCTGCTGCTGCTGCTGCTGCTGCTGCTGCTGCTGCTGCTGATTTGCTTTCTGGCTCAAGCTCTGAGCCATTGCCAGCATTCTCCACCGTCTTGCTTCTTCTTCTTTTCCGTGTAGCACCAGACTCCTCTGCCTCCTCAACTTCCCAACTGCGCCTGATGCTGCTGCTGCTGTCCCCGCTGAACCCCAGGCCAAAGGCCCCGGTTCCGGCCGCCATGTCTGCGTAGCGCTGGAGGATGTGGATGAGGCCCTCGGCCTCGGGCTGCCGCTTGTCCCGCTTTCCGTACTTCCAAACTTCCACCGGCATGTCGTGCAGCTCCACAGACAGCTGGTCCAGCGGCGGCAGCGACGGCACAGGCAACGTTGGTGCTGCCTGCGGCGGCGCCCCATTAGCTGCTCGGGTGTTAGCTGAGCTGGAGCTGCCATCAGAACAGTCGCCATCAACGCTGCCGATTGCTCCTGCCGCAGCCTGTGCCATCGCCGGCGGGTTGAGCCAGCTCACCGCTGCCACCGCGCCGCCTATGTCGGGGTCCACTGCCAGCAGCACCGCCCGCCGCCCCGGCTGCAGCAGCTCGGGGAAGATGGGCGTCTCGGGTGGTGCCCGCTCAAAGCTGTACATCACCTCTGCAGCGAGCGAGGCGGAGAGGCTTGGCATGACGGCCACAGGGTGTTACACGCTGAGTGTCGCAAGCAGCATGGTTCCCCCCACCTGGTTGCGTGGCCTTGACGGCCTTGCTTCCGGCGGAGTGGCACTGGAGCAGCAAGCGCCTGCCGCCGCCTCGTGGAGCGGCAGCGGCTGCGGCGGCAGCTGGCGCCAACCGGCGCGCTACTAAACACGCCAGGGCCATCCTGTGGCTATGCTATAATGCCAGATGCAGATGGGTCCGATTGAAGGTCGCACTATGTTCGGCTCAAGGCTGGCAGGCATTCGCCTTGTCTGGCTGTTTGAGAGACTGCCAAGGCAGTCGAAATGCCTAACAATTGAAATGAGTTAGATGATGAGAAGCCAACTCACGCTGCTGGCCAGGCTGGCTGACCGGGGTTGGTGTGGGGGAGCCGTTTCGGCCGCTGCTTTGTTGCTTCCGGTGGTCCCTGGCTCAGGTGTTGCACTGTGCAGGGCGGGTGTTGGGGCCTGTTCGCAGTGCGACATGGTTTCTCTACACACGACGGCTATTCTAGCTGCGCTGGCTGCTGTCTGGGTGAGTGCGAGTTGTGTCGACCGAATGCATGGGCACTCGCGCCTCCTATCCACTGCAGACCACGGGTTCCTGCTGCCGCCGCTGCCCGCCGCCTCTGGCCGCCCCGTGCCTGCCGTTGGGGCAGGAGCCTGAAATGCATGCGAGGGAGGGACCTGTTGGGAGGAGGTAAGGCGGAAATGCCGCTCCACCCCATCGTTGGCATGAACAACGTGACGTCCCCGCCACCTGTCCTGCAGCTGCTAGTGGTGGGGTTCCGCATTCTGCCGCGCTGGCGGCTGCGGCACATCCCGCTCGTCAAGCCCCTGCCGTTTCTTCTTGGCCACCTGCTCGTGTTTGTCCGTCAACCCCTCCACGAATGTTACAAGCGTTGGGCTCGGGAGTACGGCAGCATCTTCCTGGTGTTCTTTGGGTGAGGGCTGGTGTGGTCGCTGGGGGTTGCGGGCTGGGACATCAAGCTGTGCTGTGGCTAATTCCATGCGTTCTACCAGCCTGCTCCACCTGCCTACCCATTCTTTGCCTCCTTGCAGAAAGAACCCCTGCGTCGTCTTGACCGGTGGGTTTTGATGCCGTAGGCTTTTGGTTTTATGATGTGGCATTGACAGTGGACTGGGCTGGCCTGCCTTACTTGCCCTCCCTCATGCCCTCCCTACCTACCTCTCAAAAACAGACCCGGATCTCATCCGCCAAGTGGCGGTCAAGCACTTTGCCAAGTTCCACGACCGCCCATCCATCCTCTCCGCCATCGGCTCCGCCAGCTCGTGCGCACCCGCTCTGCAGCTGCGCAGCCTGCTACCCACTTTGCGCTCACCATCTGCTCAGTGCCGCGTCTAAATCATTGACACTGCCCATGCCTGCCATGGGCTGCTGGGATGCCGTGCAGCAAGAACAAGCGGCTGACGGCACTTCGGTCGGGCTTGCTGGTCAGCCGCGGCGGCTTGTGGGGGAGCCTGAGGGCCGCCATGAACCCGCTCTTTCATACCACGGCCCTGCACAGCTATTCGCCCATTATGAATGACTCAGGTAGGCAGTCGGGCAGGGCTTGGTGGTTTGGGTGGCAAGGGCGCCTGCCCTGGCGTAAGGTACTCACGGGTTCACGCCTCATCCCTGCAGTCGGCCGCCTGCTGGAGCGGCTGGAGGGTGCAGCGGGCAGCGGCACAGTGCCGTTGGACATTCACATGCTGCTGGGACGCACGACTTTGGAGGTCATTGGACGAACGGCCTTTGGGTGCGAAGGCAGCGGCTGGTCGTGCCGCTGCTGGCGACGATGCATGGTGACAGCTCACATTGGCAGCATTGCAGCGGTTCGATTTACTCACCCTGCTTGCTACGACACCTCTCCACTTGTGCAGGGTTGAGTTCATCACAGACGGTGAGCGTGAGGACCGCCAGGCGGGGCGGCCCAACCTGGTGGCCGCAGTCAAAGTGAGCATTCAAAGCACGAGCGATCGGGGGCCTGGACGCGGGTTGGCAGCACTGAAGCCAGAGTAGGGGCTGGCCGTCTCCATTTGCGTTAAGCTTTTGCTGTGTTTTTGTCTGGTCACTCCGGTCCTGCCCGGTCCTTGCCCTGTTCCAGGTGATCTTTTCGGCTGGCGGCTTCATGCCAGGACAAGGCATCGGCATCCTGTTCAGGATAATGCCAGACTGGCTGGAGCCGGCGCTGTTCTGGCTCTTTTTCACCATGGTGGTAAGCAACGGCCGGGGATGGCAGGGTGGAGTACCAGCTCTCTGTAAAGCTGTCTGTGGATATACAGCCTGTGCTCATGTGCTGGCCTGCAGGGCGGGCTTGCTAAGAGGCTCGAGTATGCCCGCACCACCTTCATGTCCACGGCAGATCTACTCATTCAGGCAGGCCGCCGCCTCCGCCGCGCACTGTCAGCCTGCTGCTTGCCATTGCTGTGGTATGTGCGAGGCCCTGGCACCCGCCAATAGGATCTCGTGGGCGACCCCTGTTTGACCAGCGTCCGCCTCCACTGCCCCTGTCGTGTGCCCCTGCAGGCTGCAAAGCGGGCTGCGCTGGCGCGGGGGGATCAGGTGGTGCTGGTGGAGTCGGACTGGCGCTGGTGGTCCCTGTCTTCCGTCTTTGTGCAGCAGAACCCCTATAAAGTGAGTGTTAGGAGGCAGAGCAGGATGCACTGGGAAGTTTGCAAGCCGGCAGGCACAGGGGTGTAAGGTGGTGTGCAGCGACAGCTGGTGTCTGCTGCGCCCTCTGTGCAGAACGTCACCCCCGCCCCAAACAGCGTAATCGACATGCTCATGCGTGCAACCAACAAGGAGACGGGGCAGGGCTTGAAGGACGTCCAAGTGGCAGTGCAATGCAACACTCTTATTGCAGGTGAGCTGCTCGACCCGGTCGTCCGTTGGGGCATGCATGCTCCTGACACCCTGGTCTCACGATGCGCTCTTGTGTTCTGCTTGCCCTGCAGCCGGATATGAGACTTCAGCAAACGCTCTAGCATTCACAATCTACTGCCTGGCCACGCACCCCGAGACGGAGGCCCGGTTGCTGGACGAGATTGATGCCTTTGGCGGCAAGGTGGGGCCAGAACCTGAGCTAACTCAGCACATGCCAGCCTCCCTCTGCCCACGCTTTTGTGCCTCATCCCCTCCTCGCTATTAATGCAGGAGCCGGGCCTGGATGACCTGCCCCACTTTCCGTTCGTGGAAGCGGTCATCAACGAGTCGCTACGTCTGTACCCGCCTGCCCACACCACCAACCGCGAGTGCACAGCGCCGGGCGGCTGCACACTACTGGGCGCCGGTGGGCAGCAGTACCACCTCCCGCAGCACACATGGGTGCGCTGGGTGGCTGCCGCCTTTGCCGCCTGTCGGTCTGGTTTGCCTCTTCTGCACCCTGAGTCGTGTACTGAGCCCTGAGTCGTGTACTGCCTGCCGTTGGGTTGTTGGGCTTCGTTTGCAGGTGCACTTCGCCATCTTTGCGCTGCACCGCAGTGAGCAGCACTGGGTGCAGCCAGCAGCCTTCAGGCAAGCAAACTTTGTTTGCGGTAGATACTTGTGCCTACAAACCACCTCCCCAAGGTGTATCACTTAGCAACACCCTCATTACTCGGCTGCAGGCCGGAGCGCTTCCTGGATGCAGAGGAAGCCTCCAAGCGCCACCCAAATGCCTTCATGCCGTTTGGCCTAGGGCCCAGGATGTGCATTGGCTACCGCTTTGCGCTGCAGGAGCTGCAGATTGTGTTGATCAGGTGGGTCACTCGGGTAGTGGCTGCGGGTTGGCATGTGTGTGTGTGTGCAAGTGTCTCCCTGTTGCTGCAGGCACTGGGTTACCCAGCTGCAGGGCTCAGCGAATCAGTGGGAGTCCCACGCTCACACGGTGCTGGCAGCCCTCTGCCCACCCTGCAGGATCTATCAGCGCTTCACCTTCCGCCTGGCGGCCGAGCAGGTGCAGCCGCTGCCGCTGCGGGCTGGCCTCACGCTCAGCCCCAAGGATGGCCTCTGGGTGACAGCCCACCAGCGAGCGGACGGGGGCACAGCAGCGTCTGGCACCACCCCGCGGCCCTCTGTGCCAATGGCCGCTACAGCTGCTGCATAGCCAGGAACCGCAGCTTGGCTGGCAGCGCAGAAGCAAGGACCCCGATGCCAGTGCTGCTTGTCTCTTCGCTGTCCTGTATACTGTACAGTACGCTCTTTGCAAATTTGCCACCTGTACGTTTTCGACCTGTGCTACCTCAGTGTGGCTTTGCAACCATTTTGCAACACCCAAGCAGGCCAGAGCAGCATCAGCAGCGGCATCGGATAACAATGGCACCAGCAGGGACAACAGCAGGTGGCACGGCTGAGGGCTCCGTTCAGAGGCAGGCAGCATGCGCCACACCAATAAGCCCCTCAGGGCTGTTGGATTGAGGAATTGGAGTGGAAGAGAAGGTGGGTGGCGGGTTTTCCTTGCCGTGCGAGCGCTGGCAGGCCGTTCACCAGGGCGGGGACACCGGCCCAGAGAAGAGGGCCTCCTGCTTAGCGACGCATGTCCAGGTCCCTGTCGACCCATCGCATACCGCATGCTCGATGTTGCTCAGGGCCTTGTTGCTGCAAATAAGGCGGCGCAGCAAGGCAGCTTGTCGGCATCAAAGCATGCGCCTGGTTGATGGGAGCAGACGCTGCATGCGGCCGGCCGCAGGGCGGGATGCAAATCACCCTCCAGATGTCTGTTGACAAACCACTCACTTGGGACAGATGAGCGGCACGGGGGCGGAGGTGCAGTATGTGGCGTATGCAGGGGTGTCCTTCAAAAAGTAGGAGATCACTTCGCAGCTACCCATATTGCAGCCTCCCAGCGCCCAGGTGTTGCGCAGCTGCGTCAAATCGCCCAGCTTCTGTTCATAGGTCAGCTCATCAGGCACGCCACAGACGTAGCACGCCTTGCCGCACTTGAAGGCCTTGGTAAAGTTTCGCAAGACCTGATCACCGGGGCAGCTCACAGAGGCTCCGGTGCACAGTTCGGGTTTGTCACTGCAGGCAGTGGCAGGGCAGGCAGGGCAAGCAGGGAAGGGGGTTAGGCACCACTCACAACCGCGGGCGGCAATGGATGCCCAGCTGGCGTCATTCCCGGCGGCGAACCCACCACTTGTCCGCGGCCGCCCTGCAGACGTGGGTCGAGGGCTTGAAAGCGTCTGGGCCGCAGGTGGCCGCAACTCCATCACAAACTTCTTCCTGATCGCACACACCTGCAGATTGGATGGCATGGGGCAATGGTGAGGTGGCTCAGATGGGCAAATGGCAAATCAGTGAGTCACAACGAAAAAGCTGCATTTCAGTGATTGTCCCAGAGCTGGGTGTCTTTTGGGCTCCCGCCGGTAGGCTTCAGGGTGCCTGGCGACACGGCACCACCGCAAGGCGATAGGCTGGCGCGCAAACACATTGCCGCCCCAGTCAGTGTGCCCCAGTTTCTTGCATCTTCAACCCCCCCCCCCCATTGGTCTCATCACTCGGCTGAGACCAGCTCCAACCATTTGACCGCAGCACAGCAGCACACGCGACGCGTGACGGCGCGCGCAGCAGCGGCAGCGTCACACACCTGCGGCTTCCCGGCACACCGTGTCCTTGGGCAGCACGATGTCCTCGGGGCAGGCTTTGCCAATTCCGTCACACGTCTCCTCGATATCACAGAGGCCAGCCTGGGCGCGGCACACGACTGAGCTGTTGGCGACGGCATCTTCGGGACACTGGGCTTCGCCACGACACAGCTCGGGAAGATCGCAGTCGCCGCTGGCGGCGCGGCACAAAGTCCCCTCGGGCAGGAAGGTGTCAGATGGGCAGGCAGGACCTTCCCCCGAGCAAAATTCAGCCGAATCACAGGCGCCAGCGGCGGGACGGCAGATGGTGGTGGCGTCGGCAAAGGGGTTGGCGGGGCACTCCAGCGAGTCGCCAGTGCACACAGCGGGCAGGGCACAGACGTCAGGAGCATCCCGGCAGACGGTGCCGCGGGCCGCGGGCCGGGTGGCGCAGGTGCCGGCGGAGCAGAAGCCTTCCACGCAGGGGCGGTTGAGCGCCAAATAGGAGCATTGGCCGTCGCTGGTGCAGCCGTTGGGGGTGCCGGTGCCGGGGCCTCGGGGGCACGTCGCCAGGTCGATGACGTTCTCGCACACGCCACTCACAAAAGGCGTGCCCTCGCCCGAGCAGCTGGTGGCCGCCCCGCCGCAGCAGCGCCCCTCCTCAGTGCAATCGACAAAGCCGCCAGCCTTGCCTGTGGATGCATTGGCAGAAGCATGGATGCCATTGTGGGCTCAAGCCGGGAGAGGATGCTTGAGCAGGCAGCAGTTTTTGGCCTGCCTTTCGTAGCGTAGCGAAGAAGGCGAAGGCCTCCGGATCCCGACCATACTGGTGTTTGGCACACCCATTTCACGGCATTTCACGCTCAGTTTTGCCTTGTTGGCAACTCTAATTTCCTTGCACCGCATTTTAAGACTCGATTCCGGTTCATTAAACCTTTGGGAGCATTTCTGTTGCGAATTGGCCGCGAAAGAGTGCCAGACCACGAAGATTGAGGGGCGCCAACGTGGCGCCAGCCTTTCGCCGCCTTTGTGTCCTCCGGCTGCCGCAGCCACCCACATTCCTCCACCTCTTTGATTCCCGCCCCATCTGCCCTCTTCCCCCACGCTGCATCTACGACTCCTTTCAAGGGGGTCTGCATCCCGGGGCAGGCAGGCCCTCTCGCGCGAAAGCACGATTATGAAGTAGGAAGGGGCAGTCGGCCTGGGCTGCTCAGCCCTATGCTCTCGAAACGGATGCACCAGATGTAAGTGCATGCCCTGCTCCGCCGCCCTGCTGCTGGCCCATGCCGATGCATGCGAGGGCCATGGCCAGCACCCCTCACCCCTGCCCACACCTCGCTGACCGCGGGGGCTGCCACATCCAAGTGGCACATGCCATGCTCACCATCGTGGGTCTGGATGGTCAGCATGGTGGCGTTGGTAGGCACCGAGTAGACAGCAGATGTTACTTCGTTGCGCTTGTTCTTGCCTAGTTCGTACAGGTCCTCGGGTGCGGTGCCGTTGTTGCAGGAGCCGTCGACCAGGGAGCAGTCCAGAGGGGCGATGCCGTCGGCGGTTGAGCTGCGGCAGCACATCCAGCTGAGGGCGGAGCCCTTGCAGCCGGCCACGTCGATGGTGATGCGCAGGCTGGTCTCGCTGGTGATGGGGTCGGTGTAGCGGGTGGCGCCAGTGCAGACGGCACAGTTGTCGGTGCAGTCGTAGGAGCAGGTGGGGCCTCCTGCACAGTGCGCAGAGCGGAGGGGGAGGGGGGTTGGGCGGCGGGGTCGCATCAGCGAGCTGGGTCAGCAACTGGACACCGGCTGCAGTGGCGCAGACTGCAGGATCGCTGGTCGGTTGCCCCACAGCGTTGCCGCCCATCCCTCCCTACACACCCACGCCCACACCCACCCACCCACCCACCACACCACGCACACCACCTGGCCACCCACATTGGCCAGGCAGCTTGCATTATTATTGCAATTGATTGTTCCTGGTTTTCACTCACCATTAAGTCGCCTCCTGCCCATCATGGCCTTGGGCAGGTAGGAGTCAGAGGCGCCTGCAATCAGCCGGGGGCCCAAAGCCGCAGGGGTCACTAGGGGGTTGACGCCCTTGCGGCACGCCGGGAGGGAGGTTCCACTGATGCTGCCCAGCCGGGTTTGTTGTGACAGGCGCAGCAGGGAAAGAGCCCTCTTCCCAGTCCTCAACCCCACAAACTGATCAGAAGACTCCTCAAACCCACTGTGGCGTCGCCGGCCGCACGCGGCGGTACTCTGCTGGGAGCCAGCTGCAGTGGCGGCAGCAATGGAGACAATCCCCACTCGCCTGAGCAGTCGGCACAAGCCAGCAGCAGGGCCGCCATTGCCACGCAAAGCAGCCTGGACAAGGTGATGGGTGGGTGGCGGGAGGGCAAAAAGTGGGTTGGGTGTGGAAGGCTAGGTTGGCTGGGGACAGCCCTGTGCGTGGAAATAGAAGGCGGAATGGAGGCAAGGCTGGCTTCGCGGGCTTTTGAGGCGCCCAAAGCGCGCAGGACCATGTCGTACTAGAGCACGCTTCAGGACTTCGACTGGTCACATAAAGGGGGGAGCTTCAAGGCTCCCAAGAGGGCATGCACGAAGCAACAGACGGTTCCCCGCCTTGATTCAGAGTGAAAACCAGAGTGAAACCACTAGTTCCCCTCAAACACAGCCGCAACCGCCGCCAGTGGCCAGCTGCGGCAGGCTTTCCTGGGCGGGTTGATGTTGGAATATCATAATTCTGGAGACAGTGCTTGATGAACTGGAGACAGTGCTTGATCAACCTCATGAAGTTTCGTGCAGTAACTCCACCCCTTTCCCGTTGTCGCTTTGCCCCCCGCCTTTTGGGTTCGACCCCAACTGCTAGTTACAGCACTGGAACCCCTTGCCCCTCCACCTGCAACTGTGCGGTACATTTTGCCGCAAAGAGGCCCCCTTATCTGTTGCTGCCTGGCTATAGCATATCCGGCTCACACTGGCTCATTGTAGGACCAACAACAGCACAACAAACTCCACCTGGGAATTCAGCTGGCCGTGCACGGGACGGCCGTGGCCACAGCCGACCCATCAGCTGCGCGGCTGCTGCTGATGCACACGCGACCGGTCCTCCCAGCGCTGCTCCCCCATCAGCCACACGCGGTTGCTGCTCTGCAGCAGGGCAGGGCCGCCAGGCGGCGGCGGCGTCAGGGCATTTGCAAACTCGCAGTTCCCCGCCCCTCCTGCACATGTGCTGGCCCGCCGTCGCCTGCCGCATCCCGTATTCACGTCAGGTGCTGCACAGCCAAGCCCCGTGAACCTGCCCAACCCATTGCCCACCTGCATCGACAGGTCCTCATCGGCACTGTCGCCCGTGTGCAGGCTGAGCAGGTCGGCGGGCGTGGCGCTGGGGCCCAGCAGGAAGCGCCAGGTGGCGGCGTCACACACTCCACTCTCAGGGTAGCTGTTGCATGCCTGCAGATGACCATGACAGCACGAGGCAGGTAGGTACAGCTGCAGGCCGCAGAAAATGGTGGAGACCCACCCTGGTTGCAGGCTTTCGCCAGCAGCAAGAAACATGCCCTGCCACCAAGTTTTGCACGCACCTGGCACGTTTTCAGCGCTGCCATGGTGCCGTCGCCAAAAATCCACCACCGCATGTCGTCCTCTGCGGAAACCAGGCACACGAGCGATCCAGTGGGCCAGCAAAGGAACCAGCATGGCAGCCGCTCACCACAAACACTGTGTGTCCTCGTACTCCCCCACAGTGCTTCCTTCACCTCACCCAACCCAGCTGTGGTGGCCACACACCTGAGGGATAGTACCCCGCCCGCTCCAGGGCCACGTGCAGCGCATGCACCTCACGACCGCCGTCGCCGTCCATGAGCACGGGCCATTCTGCACATAGCACGACACACAAACACATAGCGGCCCGCAAGCTGCTTGCATCCTGACCAGGCACTGGCCATCGTGCTGGATGGCATGTGAAAACTACTATGGGAGCGGCATGCTCACACACACACACACACACAAATGCCGCACCTGTGTAGGTCTCCTTGTGCCCCACCTCCACCTTGGCGCTGACCTGCTCCGACCCAGCCCCCAGCTCCACGGTCTGGCTCACAGCCACAGTATCGCTGACCACCTTGCCACCAGCTGCATGATAAGGGAGAAGCGGCAGTTGTGCAAAGCAGCATAGCAAGCAAACCGTCTGCCAGCATTGAATGCATAAAGCCAGGCCAAGCCAAGCCAAAGCCTTGACGAGCGCTTTCAAGCTTCACAGATTCTGACCCACCTGCAACGGTGTCGGTGACAGTGAGCTGCTGCACATCCTGCAGACTGCCCTCGCCATTGGGCTGCACCGTCTCGCTAAAGGCAGCGCTGAACAGCTCCGCATATGCAGGCCTGGCTGGGGCATCTGCCGCCGGCTGCTGCATCTCGGTAGTGCTGCTGGGCTCGGCCTCCGCTTTGTTGCCGCCCAGGATCGACAGCCCCGGCACATTGAGCATCATGTCGGCAGTGAGGTCGCGGGTGGCCTTGGGCTGCAGCTCCGGGCCTAGCAGCTTCACCCAGGTGGCCTCGTCGGTGATGCCCGTCTCGGGCAGGCCCTCGCAGCACTGCCGCCGCAGAGCGACACGCAGGCAGGCAGTGGGAGCGCAGCCGCAGCAGTCAGTTGTGCACAACGGTGAGCAAGCCACGTGACCAACCTTCCCCACTGATTTCCCTGCCAGGCCGCTTCCTTCTTCCTCCCAACCATCGGTGTACGGCCAGCCGCCGCCCACCTGCATGGTCATCAGCGCGTTCATCGTGCCCTCCCCAAAGAAGAAGACGTCGATGTCGTCGTCGCCTGGGAAGTAGCCCAGGTCCACCAGCGCAGTGTGCAGCTGCAGAGCATGGCGAAGAGATGAGGCAGGTGCTGAGAGGGAGTGGGGGGCAAGGAGTGAGGCGTAGAAGAGACGGTCGGCTGGCACAGCTGCCCTAGGGCCGTCACCAGAGCGCGGCAGCGGGGCGCAGCGCTGGACGGCCTGCCTCCAGCAGCGCACGTGCCTGGTTGACCCAAAAGATGTCGTCAGCGCCTAGGGTGAGTGGTGGGGGCGGTCCGTGGGATGCCTCTGCATCCGCCTCGGCGGCGGCTGGCTGGGGCGGTGCTGCCACCGGCTGCTCCACTGGTGGAGCCACTCCTGGCTCCTCCACCGGCGTTGCCGCCAAGCTGCTGGCAGCGGCCTCAGCTTGCACAGCAGCCCGCCGCTCCTGCAGCTCAAACATGCCCACGCCCTTGAGCACATCTGTGGTGTCCACAGCTGCCACCGCTGCCGCCAGATCCACGGCATAAGAGGGCAGCTCCGAGTTGCTGCCCGCTGGCCATGCCGCGCTAGGGCTCACCACGCTGCTGCTGCTGACGCTGCTGGGGGCAACGGCAGGCGGGGGGGGCTGCGCTGTGCTGCCGCCAGCACCGGCCTTCATGGCATCCACAACCGCCTTGACCTGCTCTGCAGGGCTCACGGCGCTGCCAAAGCTGGTGCTGGCCAGCGCAGCGGCTGGCTCCCGCGCCGCAATGGCCGCCTGCTGGCTG
Organism: Chlorella variabilis; assembly: GCF_000147415.1. Taxonomy (NCBI): domain Eukaryota; kingdom Viridiplantae; phylum Chlorophyta; class Trebouxiophyceae; order Chlorellales; family Chlorellaceae; genus Chlorella; species Chlorella variabilis. The sequence goes on along the minus strand of NW_005435079.1, from coordinate 267,631 downwards.
CTGGCCATGTAGCTGCTGGTGCTGCTGGCGGCCGTGGCGGCGGCGCCTGGCTGTGCAGCTGCCGCCCCGCCGCCGGCCTGCCCGCTGTTGAGCTGGGCCAGCACATAGAGCAGCTGTGCACGCAGCTCGGCAGCCTCCTGCCGCAGCGCCGCCTCTGTGGCCTTCCATTCCAGGCGCTCCTCGGCAAAGCGCTGCTGCTCGTGGTCTGCCTGCTCAAGCAGCCGCTCGTACATGGCCGCCTGGCGCTGCCACAGCTCGTACTCGCGCGCAAGCAGTGCGTCGCCATACGGCGCTGGTGGCGCGGAGGCAGACAGGCTGCGAGGCAGGAAGATAGCAGAGGCAGAAGACAGCCTAAAAAAATGGGTATGGGTGCTCGAAGATGAATCAGGCAGCCAGGCATGTGGCATAGAACGGGTTTGTGAACAGCGGCGGCAAAAGCAGCGTCCAGCGGCGGCGGCAGCATCAGGCTCAGCCTGCCCCTCACTCGGATGCGCCTGCATCATCATCCGCCTGCACGACAGCCAGGCATGTGGGGCGGCAGGGTGAGGCGGTGGCTGGGCTGGGCGGCACGGTGCAATGCAGGGCTCCGGGTGTGGGCGGCACATCACCTTGGACGCCCGTGCTCGTCTTGCGCAAACTACAAGAGCGGGAGTGAGGGATCTCGCACTCCGTGCAGAGCGCGCAGAGCCGATCGCTGGCTGCGGGGCTCTCCCGAGCAGACGGCCTGTTGCTGCTTTCTGCATGGTGCTTCGCTGGGAATGGTGGGGTCCTCAGGCAGCAGGGGAAGCTCTTCCCCTGCAGTGCCACCATTGCCGGCCAGCTCGGATTTGGCTGTAGGATCCTGTCCTAAAGCGCCCTGCGTCCCCAGAGTTCGTAGAGCAGCAGGGAGGCACAGAACCAGCGCCAACCACCCCAACTGCCGCCTGGGAGTCCACGCCGCGTGCGGCAACAGCAAACAGCCGGCGCAGCCGTTGCAGCAGCAGAAGCAAGTGGCAGTGGCGCCGAGAGTCAACGCTTTGCAGCCTGCAGCCCCAGCGAGATGGCCGAGTCCGCTCAGGCCGCCCAGGCCTCCGAGGAACTAGTGGCCAGTAGGGCTGGTGTGGTCCTGGGCTACGTCGCTAAACTGAAGGAGAACGCAGCTGCCAGCTTCAGGGAGGTGAGTCCGCCGCGCGGCTTGGGGCGTCAGCGCCCGCGCCACCGCCGCCGCGGCTGGCCACAAACCTGCCCTGCCTCCTCCCGCTGTGCGATGCAGGCCAAGCCATGGTCCGAGGTGCTGGACCGCACCGCGTTTGCTAAGCCCAGCGGCATGGCGGAGGTGTGCTGCCCTGCGCAGCTGGCGCCGGGTCGCGTGCCTTGTCTGCGGCGCCATCCTGGCTAGCTTCCCTGCCCCGCTGCTGCCGACGATTGTCTGGGCTGCCCCGCCCTGCTATCATGCTGCGCAGGCCACCGGGCGCATGCGCAAGAATGTGGCCTACTTCAAGGTCAACTACGGCATTGTGGGGCTGGGCACCACCGCGCTGGTCATGTTCCTCAACCCCTGGTCCCTCATTGTGCTGGCCTTTCTGGCCCTGGTCTGGGCCTACTCGTACATTGTGCGCAGCACGCCCTTTGTGATCGGCGGCCGCGAGCTGAGGTGCGGGCCTGCAGAAACAGCGCCAACCAACCTGTCACGCCAGCCATTGAAGCCATCCTGCTGCATACCGGCAATGGTGATGGATGGACGCTGGCATGCCAGCACCCAGGCAGCATCCATCATCTGCACCCTCACCTTGCACACCCTGCAGCGATCGCGAGAAGTTCATGTCGCTGAGCGGCTTCTCGCTGGTGGTCATCTTCTTCCTCACCTCTGTCGGCTCCACTCTCTTCTACGCGCTCGGCCTCTCCATGCTGCTCATAAGCGCGCATGCCGCCTTCCATGTGCCCGGTGCGTGGTTCGGCATGGAGGATGTTCTGAGGGTGGGGCTGGGGGCCGCAGCAGTGGCAGCATGCAGTGGAGGTGGCCAGGTCGGCATGTGTCGCTGTGTTGTCCTGCCCCCTCCCACCCCCCATCCCCGCCCCCGACCCGCAGACGACTTGTTCCTGGATGAGGTGCCGGAGCAGTCGAGCGGCGGCTTCCTCAGCCTGCTCACAGGCGGCAGCAAGCCGGCTGCGGCGGTGGTGGCCTCGGTAGTCTGAGCCCCGGCAGCCGTTGTGCGGCCCAAGTTTGTGTGTGCATGACTCGTGCCTGGTTGCGGCGACCGCAACGTGGAAAGACTAGACCGCTGCTGATGCCGATGCGCCGCTGCGGCACCCTACTGCGGCTGGTCCGCGGGGAGCTGACTTCTGGGGTGTGGTTCCCACCACTGCTCGGTGCCGGGTGTAACGCTTCCTTGTCGCTTGGCCCACCATCCTGTCTGTCATGTGCCTTCTTTCATTCATTGACGCTTGACGGTTATGTTGTGCCTCGGGTGACAGAACTAGACTGGGGAGCGGGGATTTGCTGTGGCCATTCACCTAATAATGGGGGGCGGCGATGAGCGCGCTGGGCACGATGTGGCGGGGAGGTGGGGGAAGCACCTGAAAGTAGCATTGTGCTACCCTGTTAGTCATCAATGGCAGCTGCACACTGTTCTTGTAGCTATTCAGCAGCGGACACGCGGCTTCGACGACTTGTGCAGAGCGAGTGTCCTTCAGCTGCAGCGGGTGCAGTGGGGCGCGTTTACATCTTTACCTGGTACTCGTCGCCCGTGACCGCCTGCAGCGCCGCTTCATGCCCGCCAGCAGCACTGCCCGCCGCCTCCGGCTGCCAGTTCCGGTCACCATCGTCACCGGGGCACTAGCAGCCGGCAAGACGACCATGGTGGCCAGCCTGCTGCGGTGCAAGCCTGCCAACGAGGTGTGGGCGTGTCTGCTGAACGAGTTTGGGGCGGCTGGGCTGGACGCGGCACTGCTGGAAGGCGAGGCGGCTGCGGTCAGCGGTGGCGGCAGTATTATCATCCATCAGCTGGCAGGAGGCTGTCTGTGCTGCGTGCTGTCCAACGTGACGCCCCTGGCCATCGCCCAACTGTTGCGCCGCGTCAAGCCCGACAGGTGCGACGGCGCCCTGCTTTTTGGGGGGCATTCCACGTGACCTGCCCTCAGCCAAGCCGGGGCAGCTTCGACCTGTTTTTGCTGCCTGAAACAACAATGCTGCTCCTGACAACCGTCCATGCTGCTCGTGCCAGGTTGATCATCGAGCCCAGCGGTCTGGCCCACCCGGCCACCCTGCTGGACATGCTGCAGGGCGAGCACCTGGGCAGCTCGCTGGCGGTGCAGCCAGTGGTGTGTCTGGTGGGTGGCGGGGGGCTCTGGTACCATGCCGTTGCCTGCGACAGTGTTTTGCATGTACCACCTGTTGGATCATCGACCTTTTGCCAACTTCATGGGCTGCTTGGCGCAGGTGGATGCCACTCAGTTTGTGGGCGGCACCGGCCAGCCGGCCTGCCTCTCCAGCCAGCTGCTGGCTAACCAGATCAGCGTGGCAGACGTGCTGGTGGGCTCTAAAGCTGATATGTGCAACAGTGACACGCTGCGCGCTTTCCAGCGGTGGGCTGAGCAGCTCTTCCCTCCCAAGCAGCTCGTGACGACAGCGAGGCACGGCTGCTTGGCTGATGCCGTCACTGCCGCCATGTTTCCTGGCCTTACGGCGAGCAGCGGGGATGGGGCCCAGCAGCCAGCAGCAGCAGCAGAAAGGCAGCAGCAGCAGCAGCAGCAGGTGCAGCGACCGTGGCGCAGTGCCACAGGCTTGCCCTGGCTTAGTAGCAGCGCAGCCCATGACGGCGTCAGCAACGAAAGCGGCGCCCAGCAGCAAATGTTTCAGCGGCGAGAGGTGCAAGATGCGAGCAGCACCCATGCCGCCTGCGGCTGGATTTTCAACCGCAGCTGCCTCTTTGACCGCCCACGGCTGGTGGCTCTCCTGCAGCTGCTGGTGCCCAGCTGCCTGCGGGTGAAGGGCGTCTTCCGTATGGCGGCGGCACGATGGGAGGCGGTGTCGGCTGCGCCCGGGCCTTTTGCAGCAGCAGCAGCAGCTCCGGAGACAGAAGCAGTAACTGCGCCGGTGGCTGTGGAGCTCCGAGAGATGGCGTATCGCGCCGATAGCCGGGTGGAAATCATTCTGGGCATATCAGCGGCGACGTCCCCAGCGGCATGCCCCTCTGGCGGCAGCAACAATGACAGACGCGAGCAGCAGGCGTCGAGCTCCAGCCTGGCAGACGACGCCAGCAGCGTAGAGCTGCGGGTAGCCAAGGCACTGGGCGCAGCAGCGGCAGGGGACTGGGCGCTGCTGCAGGCGCTGTTGCTGGCGACCCTGCAGGAGGCCCAGGGTGCATGATGGCTGTGCGGTGCATACACTGCGCTGATGTTTGCTGGTTCGCCTTGTAATCTGTAACACAGTTCAAAAGCGACTTCAGAAGGGGTTGGTGCATCACCCGACAGCAGGTGCTGCGGCGGGCAGGCCCTGAATGGCAAGGAATGATCCATCAGGACCCCGCTGCATGGGAAGCTCCTGCAGAACTGCTGATGGGTCGATACTGCCATAGAGGTGCGGAAAGAGCGGCGCCTCGGCCAGCTGCTCGTCATCCTGCTGCTGGTCCTCCTGTCCCCCACACAGCAGCCCCTTGCTACTCGTGTTGCCCACCGGCGCTGCCGGCTCGTACTTGACCTGCAGAGAGCATAATGGGCCTGTTTGAGTCTTCCAGCAGGCAGGTGGCTCCGCCGCCGTGATTCATAGCGGCCAACCATGAGCCCCCACCTCGGCGGTGAGCTTGGATGCTTCCAACACTAGCACAATCCAATCTCCCGTCGATGACGTATAAAAATGGTTGGCGACCGTCAGGAGCAATGAGGGGTCACCCGTGAGATGAATGAAACCATCCTGATTGTAGCTGCAGGTCACATTAGGTAGTGAAATCTTCGCAACAGAAGGTGAGGGTCACCCATGCAGAGGCACCGCAGCGGCGGAGAGGGTGGCGGTTGAGGGTGGCGGCGCCTGGGCGGAGGGGCCCACACTTGACCGCCACAGCAGCATCATCAGCAGATCTTGCACGCCTACGTTGAAGAAAAATATGGCTTGGATCCTTGCTTGCAAGCCTCCCACTCAGAAGCCATCACCATGTGAAACAGGAGGGAGGCCATGCTTGCAGCCGAGCCAATCGTGTCTTGGGATGGCTTGGGCCGGCATGCAGCGGTCCGTTTATTAAAGCCCCGTTTGATTGATCATTTCAGTGCTTAGGTGTCTGCCACGTAGGCCCCGAGATGAGCCCACACCCAGCGCCCAGCCAACTGGTGCAAAAGACCATGGTTGCCCTGGCACCGCTGGCCCAGAGCCCGGCGGGCAGTAGCGTACTACCACCTGTTTCACAGCGAGGTACTCCACCACTACGCGTCCCACACAAGCGTGCAGCGGCACCCCGGCAGCTTAGAAGAAAACCACGCCCAGCAGCCGCAGCAGCCAGCTCGCACGATGAGGTGAGCGCGCACGAGGGGCGGCAAGGCCCCGACGCTCCGACGCGGGCGCCGTCCACACAGAGCCACCCTGCGGTCTTGGCACCTGCCACTCCATAGTCATCGGTTCCCTGTGGGTCAATGTGTTCTTGTCGCTGTGTTCTTGTCCTGTCCCCCGCTGGGCCTGCCTAGGTGGAGCCGGTGCCGCCGGCCATGCTCTCCCGCCTGGGCAGCGAGGACGAGCTGCTGGAGGAGTCGCAGTGGATCGCTGCCATGATCAGCTGCTGGTTGGACGAGGAGTGGCCTGCAGCAGAGCTGGTCGAGGTGCACGCCAGCCTGGGCGCTGCGGCTGGGCAGGCATACTTCAGGCTGCGCCAGCCGGAGGGCGGCCAGGAGGGCATAAAAGAGGTAATCCAACCACAAGGGCGGCAGCAATGGCGCTGCTTGGTGTGCTAACCTTGTACACGTCCTTCCACAGATGGGCGACCTGGTGCTGGCGCTGGCGGGTGAGCTCATGACTTTTGACTTCTGGCCGACATTTACTGACGCTTTCTCCGTCAGCAATAAAGTAAGCGAGGCAGCGGTTGGCTGGAGGGGGGGGGTCATCAGGTGCAGATGAACTCAGTGGCCCCTCGCTTCCTGCCCGCCTGCCTGTGCAGGCTTGTGAGTTTTTGATGCTTCGTCAAGGCTGTGCCGTGTGCTGCACCAGCGAGAGCGACAAGACTGCCATTGCTCGCTACGAGGCACAGTTGCAGCAGCGGCCGCAGACACGTGATGCGGTGTAATGAGGCTGCGTCCATCACGAGGCTGCTTCCATTAACGAGGCTGCTTACATCGGATCTTGGGCTGCGTTTTGAACCGTTGAACAACATGCATGTAGACAGAGGTGGCATGTTGGTCGGCCGTGCAGTGCAAAGCAGTGCACGGTCGCTGATTTGCATGAAGAACAGAAGAAGGAGAGAGCAACGCATAGCAAGGAGTAATACAAGATCTAGGTTTAACAAGATGGGCTTGAGTGGGAGCAAGTTATTCGTAGAGGGTTGACTTTTTAAAAAATGATGAAAGCAGGAACACGAGGACCTTGAAGTCAATCCGGTCATGTATTGCGTGCCCAGGTTTGCTGTGCGCAGCTCGACGGTTGGAGCAGGGGCACGGGCAGTATCGTTAAAAACACGCTATATACTCACTGGCTCCGTGCTCGGGCGCACAGGGCTGTGGAGAGTCACTGGTGCGATGTGCCCGCCAAGATGCGGCAGAAGGTGCGGCGGGCCGACAGCTCAATGTGGTATGCCAGCCCACAGGGGATGGCTACCTTGAGCAGCAACGACCTGCAGGAACAGGCACACAGGCAGAGTAGGGTGACTGATGTCGATCTCCTCTGCTGGGGTTTGTGACATCGGCACAGCATCGAATCGACCCCACCTGCCGGAATCGCCCAAAAAGCAGCCGCTTGCTGCTGCTGCTGCTCCTGGGCCCACCAGCGAGCAGGTCTGCGCCGCTGCACCCAGCAGCTGCACGCATCCTGGCTGCACCAGCGCCTTGAGCAGCAGGCTGCCCACCACCATCAGGCACTGGCCCACAAACTGCACCTGCAAGAAAAGCAACACAGCA